>NC_092139.1:92448908-92757090 GCF_043159975.1 Macaca nemestrina | reverse complement strand
TGTCTTTGAGAAAAGGGAAACTGACAGCTCAATGGAGGCAGGAGATGGATAATGTGACCCTTTAAAGACCCTTTGTGTCCAAGACTTTTGGATAAAATGTTTGGTCCACGCCTGGGACCATGCGCTGTTGTCTGCCCTGCCAGAGCCTTGATAAACAGGGCTGGAGACCTGGGTGAGGCTCAGTGGGGATGGTAGGAGGCCTCTTACCCCCCAGCTGCCTCCTGGGAGCAGCAGCCAGGTCTGGCCTCATAGAGCCTGTGAGTCCAAACAGAAAGGCTTGAATGTGTTTGAGACCCTCTAACTCTGATCTCCTGGGGAATCCACCTCCCCTGGCCCACCCTGGGCCTCCAGAGGGCCCCAAGGTTCCGATGTGCTGACACGCCAGGACTTTGGACTGGCTTCTCGCCCTTAGATTCCCAGGGTGGGGGGTTGAGGGGTGGGGCCCGCTGAAGCCTAGAAAGGGCAGGGCCTTGGCCTGCGTCACCCTGCAAGTGGAGACAGAGGATTCTTGGCTCTGGGCTCTGGGCAGGGACATTTTATTTATTGCTGAGTTGGCCTCTGTCCTCACAGAGTTTAATTTCTCAGCTTCCCCACATTCGGCACCGTAGTCCTTATTCTATACTCATAAGTGGCTTCTTGTCCTAAACAAACCAAACCAAAAGGCCAAAAATCTCCCTGGACCTGCATCGCTTCTTGTGAGTGTCTTTCAGAACCTTAGGGCTCCAGCAGGGTGTGGAACAGGAAGTGATCATGGCCACCACCACCGTAATCATAGCAGTTAACCTACTGAACACATGCTGCGAACTGGGCACTCTGCTAGTCACTTTGTACTGATTAACTCCTTTCATCCCCTCAACGGCCCCGGAAGGCAGGTGACATGGTTTGGCTCTGTGTCCCCACCCAAATCTCATCTTGAACTGTACTCCCATAATTCCCATGTGTTGTGAGAGGGACCAGGTGGGAGATAATTGGAATCATGGGGGTTGTTTCCCCCATTCTGTTCTTGTGGTAGTGATTAAGTCTCACGAGATCTGATGGTTTTATCAGGGGTTTCTGCTTTTGGCTCTTCCTCATTTTTCTCTTGCCGCCACCATGTAAGAAGTGCCTTTTGCCTCCTGCCACGATTCTGAGGCCTCCCCGGCCATATAGAACTGTAAGTCCAATTAAACCTCTTTTTCTTCCCAGTCTCAGGTATGTTTTTATCAGCAGCATGAAAATGGACTAGTACAGCAGGCATTATTACTTTTATACCCATTTTACAGATGAGGAAACTGAGGCACAGAAGCAAAGTAACTTCAGGGCTACCTATCTAGCATGTCATAGAACTAGGTTTTGAACCCAGGCAGCTGGATGTCATGCCTGTGCCCTGGTGCCTGACTCGTTTAAAAAATCCCACTTTTAAAAATTGTGAAATATGGATCCAGTTTACCATCTTTTTTTTTTTTTTTTTTGAGATGGAGTCTCGCTCTGTCCCCCAGGCTGGAGTGCAGTGGCGCTATCTCGGCTCACTGCAAGCTCTGCCTCCCGGGTTCACGCCATTCTCCTGCCTCAGCCTCCTGAGTAGCTGGGACTACACCGTGCCTGGCTAATTTTTTTTTTTTTTTTTTTGTATTTTTAGTAGAGACGGGGTTTCACCGTGGTCTCGATCTCCTGACCTTGTGATCTGCCCACCTCGGCCTCCCAAAGTGCTGGGATTACAGGCGTGAGCCACCGCGCCTGGCCCCAGTTTACCATCTTAATTTTTTTTTTTTTTTTTGAGAGTCTCACTCTGTCATCCAGGCTGGAGTGCAGTGGTGCAATCTTGGCTCACTACAACCTCCGCCTCCTGGGTTCAAGCGATTCTCCTGCTTCAGCCTCCCGAATAGCTGGGACTATAGGTATGTGCCACCATGCCCAGCTAATTTTTGTATTTTTAGTAGAGATGGGTTTTTCACCATGTTGGCCAGGCTGGTCTCGAGCTCCTGACCTTAGGTGATGCTCCTGCCTTGGCCTCCCACAGTGCTGGGATTATAGGCATGAGCCACCACACCCAGCCAACCATCTTAATCATTTATTTATTTATTTATTTATTTATTTATTTATTTATTTATTTATTGAGACAGAGTCTCGCTCTGTTGCCCAGGCTGGAGTGCAGTGGTGCAATCTTGCCTCACTGCAACCTCTGCCTCCCAGGTTCAAGCGATTCTCCTTCCTCAGCCTCCCGAGTAGCTGGGATTACAGGCATGTGCCACTGCACCTGGCTGATGTTTTTTTTTTTTTTTTTTTTTTTTTTTTAAGTAGAGATGGGGTTTTGCCATGTTTGGCCAGGCTGGTCTTGAACTCCTGACTTCAGGTGATCTGCCCGCCTTGGTCTCCCAAAGTGCTGGGATTACAGGTGTGAGCCACTACACCCGGCCAACCATCTTAATAATTTTTAAGTTTACCGTTTGGTGGCATAAGTACATTCACATTGTTGTGCAGCCGTTACCACCATCCATCTCCAGAACTCTCTTCATCTTCCCAGACTGAAACTCTACTACCCATGAGCAACGCCCTATCCCATGCCCCTGCCCACAACCCCTGGCAGCCACTGTTCTATTTTCTTTCTCTATAAATTTGACTATTTTAGGCATCTGATATAAGTGAACCATACAGTATTTGGCCTTTTGTGATTGGCGTATTTTGCTTAGCAAAATGTCTTCAAGTTTCACCCGTCACCCGTGTCGTAGCATGTAAGAATTCACTTCTTTTTTTTTTTTTTTTTTTTTCTTGAGACTGAGTCTTGCTCTGTCGCCAGGCTGGAGTGCAGTGGTGTGGTCTCGGCTCACTGCAAGCTCTGCCTCCCAGATTCAAGCGATTCTCCTGCCTGAGTAGCTGAAGAATTCCTTATTTATTTATTTATTTATTTATTTATTTATTTTTGAGACAGAGTCTCGCTCTGTCGCCCAGGCTGGAGTGCAGTGGCGCAGTCTTGGCTCACTGCAAGTCCTGTCTCCCTGGTTCACGCCATTCTCCCGCCTCAGCCTCCTGAGTAGCTGGGACTACGGGCACCCGCCACCACGCCTGGCTAATTTTGTTTTTGTATTTTTAGTAGAGACAGGGTTTCACTATGTTAGCCAGGGTGGTCTTGATCTCCTAACCTCATGATCCGCTCGCCTTGGCCTCCCAAAGTGCTGGGATTACAGACGTGAGCCACCACGCCCGGCCAGAATTCCCTTTTTAAAGGCTGGATAATATTCCATTGTATGGCTAGGCCACATTGTTTATTAATTCATTCATCAGTGGATGCTTGCCTTGTTTCCACACTTTAGCTAGTATGAATAAAATGCTGCTACAAACGTAAGTGTACAAATATCAGTTCAAGTCCCTACGTTCAGTTTCTTTGATTTTTTTTTTTTTTTTTGAGACGGAGTCTTGCTCTGTAGCCCGGGCTGGAGTGCAGTGGCCGGATCTCAGCTCACTGCAAGCTCCGCCTCCCGGGTTTAGGCCATTCTCCTGCCTCAGCCTCCGGAGTAGCTGGGACTACAGGCGCCCGCCACCTCGCCCGGCTAGTTTTTTGTATTTTTAGTAGAGACGGGGTTTCACGGTGTTAGCCAGGATGGTCTCGATCTCCTGACCTCGTGATCCGCCCGTCTCGGCCTCCCAAAGTGCTGGGATTACAGGCTTGAGCCACCGATTTTATTTTATTTTATTTTTTTTTTGTGAGACGGCATCTAGCTCTGTCGCCGAGGCTAGATAGAGTACAATGGCGCGATCTTGGCTCACTGCAACTTCCACCTTCCAGGTTCAAGCAGTTCTCCTGCCTTAGCCTCCTGGGTAACTGGGATTACAGGCGTCCGCCACCATGTCTGGCTAATTTTTGTATTTTTAGTAGAGACGGGATTTCTCCATCTTGGCCAGGCTGGTCTCGAATTTCAAACCTCGTGATCCACCCGCCTTGGCCTCCCAGAGTGCTAGGATTACAGGCGTGAGCCACCGCACCGAGCCCAGTTTCTTTGATTTTATACCCAGAAGTGGAATTGCTGGATGATATGCTAATCCTGTTTTTAGTGTTTTAAGAAGCAACCATGTCGTCTTCCACAGCGGCTGCACCATTTTACATTCCCACCAGCTGTGCACAAGGGTTCCAATTTCTTCACATCCTTGCCAACACTTGTTATTTTCTTTCTTTTTTTTTTTTTTGAGATGGAATCTTGCTCTTGTCACCCAGGCTGGAGTGCAGTGGTGTGATCTCAGCTCACTGCAACCTCTGCCTCCGGAGTTCAAGTGATTCTCCCGCCTCAGCATCCTGAGTAGCTGCGATTACAGGCATGCGCCATCATGCATGGCTAATTTTTTTTTTTTTTTTTTTTGAGACAGAGTCTCACTCTGTCGCCCAGGCTGGAGTGCAGTGGCCGGATCTCAGCTCACTGCAAGCTCCGCCTCCCGGGTTTACGCCATTCTCCTGCCTCAGCCTCCCGAGTAGCTGGGACTACAGGCGCCCGCCACCGCGCATGGCTAGTTTTTTTTGTATTTTTTAGTAGAGACGGGGTTTCACCGTGCTAGCCAGGATGGTCTCGATCTCCTGACCTTGTGATCCGCCCGTCTCGGCCTCCCAGAGTGCTAGGATTACAGGCTTGAGCCACCGCGCCCGGCCGCATGGCTAATTTTTGTATTTTTAGTAGAGACAGGTTTTCGCCATGTTGGCCAGGCTGGTCTCGAACTCCTGACCTCAGGTGATCTGCCCACCTCGGCCTCCCAAAGTGCTGAGATTACAGGCATGAGCCACTGCGCCCGGCCAACACTTATTGTTTTCTGTATGTGGGTTTTTTTTTACTGTGGCCATTCTTATGGGTGTGGCTGGCACGTCATTTAATTTGTGGGGGATTTGTAGGCTCTGTGTTTGTTGGGCCTCTGTGTGTATGTGAGGTGAGGTGCCGGGCAGGGGCTGGTTCCTGTTAGAATGTCCGTCACATCATGCTGTGTTTTCTGGAAATACTTTGTTCTCCCTCACTGGACTGTGAACTTTCTGAGGATGTACCCTGGTGCCCCCATGGAGAGCTGGCCGGGGTGAGGTGCTAAAGAAATACTTAAGAACCCATTTCTCACTGACCTGGGGCATACCCTATTGTGTGTCTTTGGTGGGAGAAAGGCTGGAGCCCTGCGTCTCATTCTTCTAGGGTGCTCTACACTTACTACACTTAACTAGGGAAGAAGAAGCCCCTGAGTGCCTGAGACATGACTCTTAGCCCTGGATGCTCAGGAGAAACTCCCTGGGGAGCTTCATAAAAATACAGATGCTGGGCCAGCATCTAGAGACTCAGGCTTAGCTGGCCTGGGGCAGGACCTGGGTATTTGTATTCAAAAGGAAAAGTAGGCCAGGTGCCCCGGCTCACACCTGTAATCTCAACACTTTGGGAGGCCAGGGTGGGAGGATTGCTTGAGCCAGGAGTTCAAGATCAGCCTGGGCAACATGACGAGACCCCCATCTCTACAAAAAATAGGAAAATTAGCTGGGTGTGGTGGCATGCACCTCTAGTTCCAGCTACTTGGGAGACCAAGGTGGAGGACTGCTTGAGCCTGTGAGGTTGAAGCTGCAGTGAGCTGTGGTTTCTCCACTGTACTCCAGCGTGGGTGACAGAGCAAAAACCCTGTCTAACATAAAAGGAAAACTCCCCAGGTGATTCTTATGGCACCTGGCCTGGGAGGCATAACCATATGTTACTGGACTCTGCCTGAATTAGCTGAGGAGAGACGTGCATATATGTGTACATCATGGATAAAATAAGCGAATGAATGAACAAATGGGTGTAGAGTCCCCCAAGCTCTGTCATCCACGCACCACTTGAGTGATATTTCTACATCTTTTTACTTCCCATGTTATTATTCCTCTAATTATTTAAAACCACCGCCACCTCATTGTACTCAAATAATTCTATGTATTATTACTGTCAATTAATAACACCAGTGATGCTGGCCCTAAATAGAAGATTACTTAAGAAATACAGACAAGCCGGGCGCGGTGGCTCAAGCCTGTAATCCCAGTACTTTGGGAGTCCGAGACGGGTGGATCACGAGGTCAGGAGATCGAGACCATCCTGGCTAACACAGTGAAACCCCATCTCTACTAAAAAATACAAAAAACTAGCCAGGCGAGGTGGCAGGTGCCTGTAGTCCCAGCTACTCGGGAGGCTGAGGCAGGAGAATAGCATAAACCCGGGAGGCGGAGCTTGCAGTGAGCTGAGATCCAGCCACTGCACCCCAGCCTGGGCAACAGAGCAAGACTGTCTCAAAAAAAAAAAAAAAAAGAAAAAAGAAATACAGACAAAGGAAACCAAACAGTGTCATGTAGTTCCCACTAAACAAATGCCGCTTTCACTGCAGGTTTTTGAACCAGAAGTGGTCTTTTTTTTTTTTAAATGTTTAATTTATTATTTATTAAGCATCTACTATGTGCCAGTCACTGTACTATGTGGTAGAGATACAAACCAACCAACAGTTCCTCTCCTTAAGATACAAAGGAGACCAGTATATAACCTCACAAGTTAAATATGCATAATTGGTCCTGTGATCAAAGTGGGGCAAATGATACCCAGCTTCCTGGGTGAAATAGCAAGGCACTGAATGCTCAGGCAGGGGGATTTCAGGGTCCATTTATACAGTCCATCCTCAGTATTCACAGGTTGTGTATTTGCAGATTCTGTACTGCAAATTCACTTTCTTCTTTTTTTATTATTATTATACTGTAAGTTCTAGGGTACATGTGCACAATGTGCAGGTTTGTTACATATGTATTCATGTGCCATGTTGGTGTGCTACACCCATTAACTCGTCATTTACATTAGGTGTATCTCTTAATGCTATCCCTCCCCCCGCTCCCCCCACCCCACAACAGGCCCCGGTGTGTGATGTTCCCCTTCCTGTGTCCAAGTGTTCTCATTGTTCAATTCCCATCTATGAGTGAGAACATGCCATGTTTGGTTTTTTGTCCCTGCAATAGTTTGCTGAGAATGATGGTTTCCAGCTTCATCCATGTCCCTACAAAGGACATGAACTCATCCTTTTTTATGGCTGCATAGTATTCCATGGTGTATATGTGCCACATTTTCTTAATCCAGTCTATCATTGATGGACATCTGGGTTGGTTCCAAGTCTTTGCTGTCGTGAATAGTGCCACAGTAAACATACGTGTGCATGTGTCTTTATAGTAGCATGATTTATAATCCTTTGGGTATATACCCAGTAATGAGATGGCTGGGTCAAATGGTATTTCTAGTTCTAGATCCTTGAGGAATCGCCACACTGTCTTCCACAATGGTTGAACCAGTTTACAGTCCCACCAACAGTGTAAAAGTGTTCCTATTTCTCCACCTCCTCTGCAGCACCTGTTGTTTCCTGACTTTTTAACGATCGCCATTCTAACTGGTGTGAGATGGAAGCCAGAAGTGGTCTTACTCTCTCTTCGCTAAAAAGCGTGATTAGCAAGTGTTGCAGAAGTGTTAAAGACAGGCTGGCACCTCATGGAGACCTTCTCCTGGCTGGAATCCCTTTTCTTCCATGAGTCAGTGCTATTTAATGTCCATTCCCTAGACTGTGTGCCTTCCACACTCATCAGTGAAGAGCTAGGGAATGAGGGTGTGTGAAGCAGGAGCCAGGTGGGTGCAGGGTTGTGGGTCTGCATGGGTGAGGGCCTGTTTCTTAAGTGGTCTTTGCTGTCACTGGCATTTGCTCTGTGGATGTTGGGGTAACCTAAGTCCAGGGCAGCGCTTGCCCCACAGCAGCCCCAGAACCTCAAGAAGATCCAAGAAGCTTTTATCTCCAAGGTCACTGAGCTGGGATGGTCCCTGCCAAGGTCATGGTGTTGGCCGGGCACAAAGCCCAGAGGGCACAGGCCTGGAAGTTGGAAATTGGGGGGGAGAGGTAGCTTCTCCTGCAGGACCCAAGTCCTTGCAGGATGAGTGCCAGCGTCCTGGCTCCTTGAATCACTTATAGGGAGGTCAGTGGTCTGGGTGCTGGTTTCTCTGGCCTGCTTCAACCTGCTGTGTGACCTTGGATGAGTCCCTTGGCCTCTCTGAGCTTCCTTCCAGGCATCTGTCAAATTCATTTGGAAAGTACTCCTCTGATACCTGCTGTGGGCCAGGCTCTGTGCTGGGGACTGCAGGGAATCCTGCAGCTGAGATCCCTTCTCTCTTGGGATCTATGGGCTGGAGGGAGAGGCAGACCTTGAAGGAGGGAGAAAGAAGACCAGGATGCTTTGAAGAAAATGGGCAGTGAACTTTAGCTGAGGGGTCGGCTTGTGCTTTTCTGAGTGCACCTTAACAAATTATCACAATCTGGGTGGTTTCAAACAACAGCACTGTATTCTCCAACTTTCTTGAGGCTAATAGTGTCCTCAGAGCCACACTATTTTGAAGGCTGTAAAGGAGGATCCCTCCTTTCTTCTTCCAGCTTCCCGTGGCTTCTGGCAATTGTTGGCGTTTCTTGGCTTCTAGCTGTGTATCTGTGTTTTCACTAGTCATTGGATTAGGGTCCACTCTAATGCAGAGTGACCTCATTCAGACCTAACTAATTACATCCACAAGGACCCTATTTCCAAAGAAGGTCACATTCTGAGATTCCAGGTGGACCTGAATTTTGGGGAGACAATATTTCTCCCATTACACTGAAGAAGGGCCATTAAAGCTCAGACTTAAAGGATGTGTGTATGGTGGGGGGGCGGGGGTAGTTCAAGGTGCAGTTGTGTCAAGCAGAGGGAATAGCTGGTGCTAGGGCTTTCTGGCAGGAGTGTGGCACAGAGGCCCGTGTGACTGTGCGGTGGGGACTGAAGTGGGGGGTCTGGGGGCCTGGGGTATGGGGCCATGGAAAGGTGTTTGGATTTTTTTTTTTTTTTTTTTTTTTGAGACAGAGTTTTGCTCTTGTTGCCCAGGCTGGAGTGCAATGATGCGATCTTGGCTCATCACAACCTCCGCCTCCCGGGTTCAAACGATTCTCCTGCCTCAGCCTCCCAGGTAGCTGGGATTACAGGCATGCACCACTGTGCCCTACTAATTTTGTATTTTTAGTAGAGATGGAGTTTCTCCATGTTGGCCAGGCTGGTCTCGAACTCCTGACCTCAGATGATCTGCCCGCCTTGGCCTCCCACAGTGCTGGGATGACAGGTGTGAGCCACCACGCCCGGCTGCTGTTTGGATTTAACTCTAAATGCCTCTCAGGGGCTTACGCAGGGACATTATGGGTTGCATTCCCTTTTGGAAGAAGATCACTTACCTAGGAAGGGGCATGACAGTGACTGAGGGTACATGCCTTAAGGGTTACCCCCAAGCACACTTACATCCCTCCGGTGTTCTAAGCCTCAAATCTTTTGCAGATAGGTAGGGTAGTATCTCTTGAGGAAATGCAGGCCCAGAGAGGTTAAGCAGTTTTCTTAGGGTCACACAGCTAGGGGAAAGAAAGCTCAAGGCCCCAGCTAACATCTTCAGTCTTGTAAGTTCTCAACACACCTGGAAGCAAAGGACTATCCTCAAATATAGCTGGGTGTCCAGGACATGGGAAATAGCCCAGGACAGGGAGTGCTGATTTTACACCTGTTGGTGAAGGTAATGCATCATCCGCCCAGTCAAGAGACGATGTAGCTACTGGGCAAGGGATAATGCAGCTTCAGCAACTTAATAAGTGCGGAATTAATTCCCTTACATCTGTGAACTGCTGTGAGTCTTTCCATTCAAAACAAAGCTCAAGAGCCAAGGAGAAAAAACAGGCAAAACCTTGGGAGTCCAAGGTGGGTGGATCATGAGGTCAGGAGATTGAGACCATCCTGGTCAACATGGTGAAACCCCATCTCTACTAAAAATACAAAAAAATTAGGTGGGCGTGGTGATATGTGCCTGCAATCCCGGCTGCTCGGGAGGCTGAGGCAGGAGAATTGCGAGAACCTTGGAGGTGGAGGTTGCAGTGAGCCGAGGTCATGCCACTACACCCCAGCCTGGCGACAGAGCTAGACTCCGTCTCAAAAAAAAAAAAAAAAAAAAAAAAGAAAGAAAAGAAAAGAAAATAAAAGAAAAAGAAGAAAAAAAAAGTAGGCAAAGAGCAATAAACGCTGACCTGTGTCCACCAAGGAGCATGTTAGAGGGTTGTTATAGAATCCTAGGCCCTGGGCCCAAAGGAAATAGCAGGATAATTCCAACTGTTCCAGACACACGGAGCTGCTGTCTCTCTGATGTTTTGGATATATATTCATGTGGAAAAGAACTTTCTTCTTATTGGGAAGTAAAAATACATCTCCATTCAGATAAAACATCTCTATTCACATTCCAAAGTGGGAACATAACAATTTTTCCCACACTGGGATTTAAAACATAAATTAGGTGCTGTCTCTGAGGTATTGAGGATGCTAACATCCTCCTAAGAGATGGGCTTGTTGGCTGGATCTGAAATTCCCTGTGGAGTGAAAGGCCCTTGTTTCCTGCTGTCTCTTGTTTCTTTAGTTGCCTCTTTGTCTCTATGCCTTTTGAAGGAGGAAGAGAGGGAGGGAGAGGGAGAGAGAGAGAGAGAGAGTTTGTGTGTGTGTATGGGGAGGGCAGAGAGAGAGAAAGAGAGAGGGAGGAACTACTCTGTTCTCCAACACCAGGAGAAACCTCTCCCTCTGGAATAGCCCCTTCCCATTGAGGATTTTTCTCCAACCGTGTTTTGGGAGCGTTGTGGCGTGGCCCTTTGGGAGAAAGCTGAGTCAGTAAGTGCCGACGCGGTCTCCTGACTGCTGGGACGGACTCCTTCCCCAGCAAGGTGGAGAGATGCCGTGTGTGCGTGTGTGTTATGGGGGGTGGGGACGTGTGAAAGACAGGAGTTAAATTTGGTCCCGGATCTGAACATGGGTTTCCTTCCTCTCCTGGTGAAAGGCCCTATCTCAGATGAATCACGTCCTCTCTTTAGAGTTCTGGGCCCACAGAATGTCAAGGCCAGTCTGGCGCTGTTGGAGGGGTGCCTGCCCAAGGGATGTCAGACTCTGGCTTGGGACTCTGGAGGGACCTTGGGCCACCCTAAGGGATGAGACTTGTGGCTTCAACCAGAACATCTTCCCTATGTAGTCAATCTTCCCTGGGTATCTGTGGGAGACTGGGTTCCAGGACCCTCCTCAGATACCAAAATCCTCAGAAGCTCAAATCCCTGATGTAAAATGGTGTAGTATTTGCATGTAACCTATACATATCCTCCCAGATGCTTTAAATCATCTCAAGATTAATTATGATAGTTAATACAATGTAGATACCATGTAAGTCGTTACTATGCTACATTGTTTATGGAATATGACAAGAAAAAAAGAAACTCTGTACCTGTTCAATACGGATGCAGCCATCCTTTTTTTTTTTTTCCTGAATATTTTCAATCAGTGATTAATTCAATCCATAGATGTAGAACCCATGGATACAGAAAGCTGACTGTGTATTGATTTTTTTTTTTTTTTTTTGAGAGGGAGTCTTGCTTTGTCGCCCAGGCTGGAGTGCAGTGGCAAGATCTTGGCTCACTGCAAGCTTCGCCTCCCGGGTTCATGCCATTCTCCTGCCTCAGCCTCCTGAGTAGTTGGACTACAGGCGCCTGCCACCAAGCCTGGCTAATTTTTTGTATTTTTAGTAGACGGAGTTTCACCGTGTTAGCCAGGATGGTCTCGATCTCCTGAGCTCGTGATCCACCCTTCTCGGCCTTCCAAAGTGCTGGGATTATAGGTGTGAGCCACCATGCCAGGCCTATTACTATTTTTTGTCGCCCAGGCTGGAGTGCCATGGTGTGATCATAGCTCACTGCAGCCTCAGACTCTTGCGCTCAAGTGACCCTCTTTCCTGCCTCAGCCTCCTGAGTAACTGAGACTACAGGCACACGCCACCACATCTGGCTAATTATTTTATTTTTCTGTAGAGGTGGAGTCTTGCTGTGATGCCCAGGCTGGCCCCAAGCAATGCTCCCACCTCAACCTCCAGAGTAGCCGGGATTACAGGTGTGCACCACTGCTCCTGGCTAAATGACAGCTAATTTGATAGACTTCTGCTACATTGGGCATATTATGTCTGCTTTGCAATTGAGGATACTGAAACATGGGGATGGAGAATGACTTTCTGAAGTAGAACCTGGATTTGAGCCCAGCCTTGTAGCCTCTGACCCGTCATGCCTGCCTTCTCTCCACACGTCTCCAGAGCGCTCTGCCCTGCCGGGGGGTCTATCTGTAGCATCACAGGACTGTCAAGACTCCTGCCTGGATCTCAGGCCCCCAAACTGGGAGCACTTGTTATTTTAGGGTATCTCTGTTGTGACCCCCACTCAGTGGGAAGGATTCCCATTTTTGCTTCATATGATCCTTTGGGTAGAAAATCACTATTTGTGTTAGTTCTTCAAAAACGGGTTTGGGACCTGGTGCGGTGGCTCATGCCTGTAATCCTAACGCTTTGGGAGACTGAGGTGGATGGATCACTTGAGGTCAGGAGTTCAAGACCGGCCACATGGTGAAATCCCATCTCTACTAAAAAATACAAAAACTAGCCGGGCATGGTGGCTAGTGTCTGTAATCCCAGCTACTTGAGAGGCTGAGGCAGGAGAATCGCTTGCACCTGGGAGGTGGAGGTTGCTGTGGGCCAAGATGGCACCACTGTACTCCAGCCTGGGTGAAAGAGTGAGACTCCATCTCAAAAAAAAAAAAAAAAATGGGTTTGGATGGTTTACTTCATCTGAGAACTATGGTCGGGTGTCAGGCCCATAGATGGGGAGGGAACAGGGCAGGGAGCTACTGAACACCGAGTCCTGTGCTGGGGTTTTCAGTGCCCATCTGGTTTTGGTATCTTACCCATCTCACGGTTGAAAAAACTGAGGCTCAGAGAGGAGCACTGACTTGTCCAAGGTCATGCAACCAGTGATTAGGGAGCTGGGATTGGAACCCAGGTCTCTGACTCCCTGCATTTTGTGCTGGTGTTGAACTCCCAGGCCCAGTGCACTCACCGCTTCTTCGTGGAGGGAGTTTTGAATAAATCTTTTTTCCAGGTCCATTTAGTTCTGGTTTCTCCTGGTTTTATATCGAGGGTGGGTAGGAAGGGGTGTTCATTGTCTTCCTCTCACCCTGGTGTTCAAAGCCACATTGTCCCTTCTCTTGGTCCCCACCATCACTGAATTCATCTTGGCCACCCCCTCTCCCACCGGGAGGGTGGTAGGAGTCTCCCGCCACAACTCCGGGCTTCTACCCTTGCCGTTTAGTTTATTCCCCACTGGGTGCCTGGTATGCTTGCAGGCGGGTCACAGCCCTGCTGACAGCCTCCGTGGCTTCCTGTTCCACGTAAGGGCAGGTCCATGCTGCTTCTGCACAAGTCCAGGTTGACACTGACACTGGATTGCTTCAGCCATCTAGCCTCCTCCCTTCCTACCTTCCCTTTCCCCACCTGGCCCTGTCTCCCTGGCCTGCTTTCTGGAAGGCTCTTTCCCTGGCTGTGTGCATGGCGGATCTGGTCTTCATTGAGGTCTCAGCTCACATGGCGTCTCCTCAGAGAGCCCTCCCCATCCCCTCATCTAGAGTTGCTGCCCCTCCGCCCTGACTTCTTATAACCCTTGCTCTGTTGTCTTCATAGCCCTGGTCAACTCTGAGCTCGGTCTCTTCGCTGCTGTAACAAGGGAGCTAGGGCTGCATGGTCTCTTAAGACGAAAATTCTGAACTCATAAGCCCTAGGAATTCAGGGCTGGTCAGGGCTCTGGAGGGATGCAATGGCCCAAGGCAAGAGTGTGGGAGGAGGGCTGACCCTGAGCCACAGGAAAGGGAGAGTCCCTGGGTGGGGAAGAAACTATTTGGGACGAGTTCCCAAAGCTTAGCAAGAGCTCAAGAGCCCCTTTCCCCACCACTCCCGGAGAAAACACGCACTATTGTCTTAGCTGCAGTTTTGGTGCTGGGAGGGCGTGCGGGGTGAATAATGTCTGCCCAGCAAAGGGACTTCTGCCAAAGGGACTCTTGTTTATTTGAGATTTGAACAAAAAAAGGCTGTCCTCTTAAAACCACAGCTCCAGAAACCTTGTTGGGGTTTTGGGATCAAGGCAGAAGATGGCAGGGAGCTTTTTCTAGCTCTTTGTTAAACATTAAAAACATATTCTTTTGATAGAACATATTCAGAAGCCCATCATCACTGGGCAAGCACTGTGAAATTTTGGCAGGGTGATTTTTTTTTTTTTTTTTAAAGACAGAGTCTTGCTCTGTCACCCTGGCTGGAGTGAGATGGTGCGATCTTGGCTCACCGCAACCTCTGCCTCCCGAGTTCAAGTGATTCTCCTGCCTCAGCCTCCTAAGTAGCTGGGATTACAGGCACCCGTCATCATCCCTGGCTAATTTTTGTATTTTTAGGAGAGACAGGGTTTCATTATGTTAGCCATGCTGGTCTCAAACTCATGACCTCAGGTAATCCGCCTGCCTCGGCCTCCAAAAGTGCTAGGATTACAGATGTGAGCCACCTTGCCTGGCCTGTTTACTGTCATATGTGTGTTCCTCCCTAGGCACCTCCCACACATGACTCAGTACCTCTAAACATACATACACATCTCACACCCACACCACCTCCTGGAAGCATGTTCCCTGGCCCCACACACACCACACACACACCACACCATGCACACGCACGTGCCTGCCCAATGTGCGCCCATGCCAGCAGCAGCCCTGGGTGGTGGTATGAGGTTGGGGCTGCAGAACCACCACCCAGCCTGGCGTGGACAGGCCACCTCTGGAGCGTCAACATGTGGGACACAGCAGGGACCTGCTCACGCCCTGGCCTTGCCCTTTGTTGAAGGGTGGAGCAACCGTGGCCCTCTGGTGACCGTACCTTGCGGGTGGGTAGCTTCATGCTGGTCTTGGATTCCTGCCAGAGGCTGGAGGCCTAGTCTTCCCTCCTCATCTGTAGGAAGGGCCCAGGGCTTGGTGGGTAAGCCAGACACTGAGCTAGGTCCTTCTTGCCCAGCTGGGGAAACTGAGGCTCGGGTGCCACAGCCGAGGTCACAAGCCAGGACCAAAGGCTTCTGCTTGACCACACTGCCCGCCCCGGCCCAGGGCTGGCCAGGCAGCTCCCATCACCCAGGCCTCCTCTGGGGACCCTTCCTTCCTTAATTTAATTCTTATTTTTTTGAGGAGTCTCGCTCCATTGTCCAGGCTGGAGTGCAGTGACTCGATCTCCACTCACTGTGACCTCCGCCTCCTGGGTTCAAGCGATTCTCCTGCCTCAACCTCCTGAGTAGCTGGGACTACAGGCACACACCACCATGCCCAGCTAATTTTTTTTGTATTTTTAGTAGAGACGGGGTTTCACCATGCTGGTCAGGCTGGTCACGAACTCCTGACCTCAGGTGATCCACCCACTTTGGCTTCCCAAAGTGCTGGGATTACAGGTGTGAGCCACCATGCCCAGCCCCTTTCTTCCTTATTTTTAGGAATGTCCCCTCTCTTTCTTTCTCCCAGTCTAGCAGGGCAGATCAGCTTTGTGGCTCTGGAATTGACAAGATGAGTGACCTCAGACAGACAGTTCATCTCTTTAAGCCTCAGTTTCCTCCTTTCTTGTTTGTTTGTTTGAGACGGAGTCTTGCTCTGTTGCCCAGGCTGGAGTGGCAGGATCTCGGCTCACTGCGAGCTCTGCCTCCGGGGTTCAATCGATTCTCCTGCCTCGGCCTCCTGAGTAGCTGGGACTACAGTCACGTGCCACCGCCCGGCTAATTTTTGTATTATTATTATTATTATTATTATTATAGTAGAGATTTTAGTAGAGACAGGGTTTCACCATGTTAGCCAGGATGGTCTCCATCTCCTGACCTTGTGATCCACTTGCCTCGGCCTCCCAAAGTGCTGGGATTACAGGCTTGAGCCACCGCGCCCGGCCGATGTATATTCTTTTTTTTTTTTTTTTTTTTTTGAGACGGAGTCTCGCTGTGTCTCCCAGGCTGGAGTGCAGTGGCGCGATCTCGGCTCACTGCAAGCTCCGCCTCCCGGGTTCACGCCATTCTCCCGCCTCAGCCTCCGAGTAGCTGGGACTACAGGCGCCCGCCACCACGCCCGGCTAATTTTTTTTTTGTATTTTTAGTAGAGACGGGGTTTCACCGTGTTAGCCAGGATGGTCTTGATCTCCTGACCTCGTGATCCGCCCGTCTCGGCCTCCCAAAGTGCTGGGATTACAGGCTTGAGCCACCGCGCCCGGCCCGATGTATATTCTTAGCAAATCTCTCAGCTACTATTCAAAGCACATAGGACAGTTTACCCATCTGAGAGGTGGGAAAACTGAGGTTTGGGAAGTTAAGAAACTTACCCATGCTCATAGAGGTAGGATTTGAATTTGAGTCTGCGCACTGTGGACTGCCAACCAAAGCTTTCACCTGACTCAGACTCCTAGTTGCCAGGCGCTTATCTTGAAGCCGCCCTGTCTGCCTTTCCCTCTAATCTCCCTTGAAGCCAATAGTTCTCACCTGGATGCACAGGATGGAGGATGCTGACATGTGAGATGCTGTCCCCCCACCAGGAGTGGAAGAGTCAGTGAGGCTCCTGGCAGGCAGGCGGTAACTCCACCCTCTCCTGCTCAGGAAAGCAGATTGGAGTGCTAGGGAGGCAGGGTGAGGGAGGTGATTCTGCGAGAGCCCCAAACACACTCTCACAGATGGCCTCAGAGTCCTGCAAGACCCTGTCCTTTGTCTTCTCTCCAAACTCAGCCTGTGATACTTCCCTTCACTCTACTCCAGCTGTGCAAGCAGAAATTTCTATTCCTTCCATGCCCCAAGCTCTTTTCTGACTCTAGACTTCATGACTTTCCCTTGGCCGGCTCCCTGTGACTGTAGGTCATTCAGCTGATAATGTCACCTCCTCCAGGAGGCCTTCCTGATCACCCAATTTGTGCAGCCCAGCTGCGATTCACATCACAAACCCCATTCCCTTCACCTCCCTTGTCACATGCTACCATCTTTATCTTGGTGCATGGCTTATCCATTGCCTGCCTTTTCCACCTTCCACCTGCTCTAAACTCCATGTAAACAGGAAATTGTGAGTTTATCCATATTGCTCTATCAGCAAACATGGGGTATGGCACATAATAGGTCAATACATCTTTTGGAAAAATTGGAAAAAGAGCAACTTTTAAAAATTCAGCAAGTAGAGCCAGGTGCGGTGGCTCTCGCCTGTAATTCCAGCACTTTGGGCGGCCAAGGCAGTTGGATCACTTGAGGTCGGGAGTTCGAGACCAGCCTGGCCAACATGGTGAAACCCCATCTCTGCTAAAAATACAAAAAAATTAACTGGGCATGGTAGAGGGTGCCTGTAATCCCAATTCCAGCTACTCAGGAGGCTGAGGCAGGAGAATCTCTTGAACCCAGGAGGTGGAGGTTGCAGTGAGCCAAGATCATGCCATTGCACTCCAGCCTAGGCAACAAGAACAAAACTCCGTCTCAAAATAAATAAATAAGTAAATAAATAAAATGCAGCAAGCGCAAGTGTTAGAACCTCATCATCTTGGTAGTCAGTGGTTTGCTGACACATTTCAAAATGGGGTGTGTCTCCCCACTGTGTCACGACACCTTAGGAGAGAACTTGTTTTCCGAGCCAGTCTTTTCATTGTGAGTCAGTGATTCTAGGAAAGAGTGGTGTCATAGGTTGGGTTCTCCCAGAAGCAGAGCCTAAGTCAAGAGTGCAAGGGCAAGCAGTTTATTTGGGTGGCAGTGTACCATTAGGATGAGATAAGGAGCAGGTTATCTTGGGGGGAAACTGGGGCTTAGCTGTGCTGGGGACCTCTGGGAGCCTGTAGAATATGGCATTAAATTACCCAACTTGAGTGCTAGATAGCTGGGGTATTTATCCCCCAGCAACAGAAAGTTATCCACCAGTGCTGAGAGGATTTGGGTGGAGTCCAACAGTGTTGGGTATGACAGAGCAGGCTCTTCCCAGGCACCCCGTGGTGCCTGGGGTGGCACACCTCTGGTGAGGACCTGGCTGGCTCCAGCAGGCAGAGGGCGACCGTGGCTCAGGTGAACCAGCGCATGAGGTCAGAGGCTCTGATAAAGGAGTGGCTTCCCTGTTCCTGCTTCTGCCTGAGATCCAGGGCTGTTTGCAGAAAGGTGCCTCTTTAGGTATATGAGGATCTCTGAGCCCAGAGAGGTCATTTTCTTGGGGTCCCCTTTTAAGAATGAACTGTATCATCATTAGAGCTGTTGTATACCAAGGACCTGCTGTATATACTTTCCAGGCCTCCTTGCTTCCTTGTGTCTTTTGGGATGGAGTTGGGGTGGGGGGCGGACCACTCTATCCCCTTGGGATGAGAGACAAGGCCTGTACCTCCTCCTGCTTTCCAGCCACTTTCCTGCATTTGTGCAGAAGCTGTGCAGGCTAACTCCAAGCTCCTGCCTCATCCCAGTCTGTTTGTGTGTTAGTTTGTTTGTTTGTTTGTTTGTTTTGGCAGGGGACAGGGTCTCACTCTGTCACCCAGGCTGGAGTACAGTGGTACAATCATGACTCACTGCAGCCTCAACCTCCCTGACTCAAGCAATCCTCCTACCTCAGCCTCCCAAGTAGTTGGGACTACAGGCAGGAGCTACCACGCCTGGCTAATGGTTTTTGTATTCTCTGTAGAGATTGGGTTTCGCCATGTTGCCCAGGCTGGTCTCCAACTCCTGAGCTCAAGCAGTCCACTGCCTTGGCCTCCCAAAGTGCTGGGATTATAGGCGTGAGCCACCACGCCCACCCCTAGTCTCTTTAAATGATTAATAATAATACTGTTATGAGGACAGTTACTGATGTAGGTGTTGACCATTGGCATTATGCTAAGCACTTCATGTATGTGATCTCATTTAATCCTCACAAAAGCATGTGAAGTACCTACCCTTGCTTCCATTTTATAGATGAGAAAGATGAGGCTCAGAGAGGTAGAGTGAGTTGCCCAAGGTCACACAGCTAGTACAGATGGAGATGGCTGGCTCTGGAAGTCCCTGTTCTGAACGGTCGTACAGAGGGATACAGACAACGGGAGGAGACTGGGGGCACCCAGCTGCCACTCCTGCGCGTCATCCCCTGACCACAGTGTCCTCTGAAGTCCTAACTGGTGATTATGCTGGGTAAAATTGGCATCTGGGAGAAGTGAGGGCAGGTGGTGCTTATCTGAATGTAGGAGATTGTAGTGTTTTCTCTAACAAGGCTAGGTAAGTCGTCTTCAGGCGAGGGACTTACAAGGACTCATTAGGGAGCCGAACACTGTTTATGCAGGTGGCTATGCTGAGAGCTGGTGATAGAGCAGGGTGTCTCAGTGGAGGGCTCCCTCTCGGACTCAGAGGTACATTTTAGAGCTTCATTGCTGGTAGCTGAAAAGCACAGCTTAGGTCCTTCTGGGTATCTTACAGAGAGGAAAGTAAAGGGCATTGGGAAGCAGCAGGTAGACCCTCCCCCACATGTGCACACACGCGAGCCTCATGGATTACACGTCCACTTACAGCATGGCCCCTGGGTTGGTCACAGGAATTGCCATTCCTTTTTAGACTTAGATTTGGGAGGCAGTGTGTCAGTCTGGAGTGCGGGCGAGTACTTGAAAGCTTTAAGTTCTGTCTTATGTTGGGTTCCTTAGAAGGAGAACTTGAGACAGGAATTCTGTGAAAGTGATTGTGACTCATGAGTCCCCGAGAAAGGGAGACAGGGTAATAGGGCAGAGGAGGGGACCTTTGGCTTCAGTCCGATCCCCTGGGGCACTCTGAAGCCATAGAGTAAGTCCTGCCTTGGGGCAAGGGTAAGTAGCCCCTTGTGTCCCTTGGAAGCCAGTCACTGTACCAGGAGGGGTGGAGACTGTGGGCCAGCATGTTGGAGGACAGCCCTCCTGGAAAAGGGTGTAACTGTGAACTGTGAGCAGACAACTGTCATAGCAGCTGGGGGATGGGAGCAGCAGCAGGAAAGGGGATTTGGGGGAGGAGCAGATCCAGCAGCATCTCCCATAGGCTGCAGTGCTAGATTCATCCCTAATTGACTGTGTGACCTTAGGCAAGCCTCTCGGGGCCCGAATTTTACCTTCTGTACGCCAGGGGCCTCCATGGAGCCACTGTGGTCTCCATCCCATTCTCACCCTCCATGCAGTGACTTATTTTCTCATGGAAACACTGATTTGCTTCAGCAAATGTTTACTGTGTACCTATCACATGCCAGGCACCTTGCAAGGCAAGGATCTCTACAACAAAAAGGATCTCTGCCTTCAGGAAGCAAGGCAGACAAGTAACCAGGCGTAAAACAGTGGGGTTGGTGTCACAAAGAAACGGAGAGTTGGCCGGGCGCGGTGGCTCAAGCCTGTAATCCCAGCACTTTGGGAGGCCGAGACGGGCGGATCACGAGGTCAGGAGTTCGAGACCATCCTGGCTAACACGGTGAAACCCCGTCTCTACTAAAAAATACAAAAAACTAGCCGGGCGAGGTGGCGGGCGCCTGTAGTCCCGGCTACTCGGGAGGCTGAGGCAGGAGAATGGCGTAAAAACCCGGGAGGCAGAGCTTGCAGTGAGCTGAGATCCGGCCACTGCACTCCAGCCTGGGCGACAGAGCGAGACTCCGTCTCAAAAAAAAAAAAAAAAAAAACGGAGAGTTCTGGGAACCAAAGGCTACCTGGGCTGGCGGCAGGGGTCTGGGAAGGCTTCCTGGAAGAAGAGGTATCTAATTAGGAACCCATGCGCATTGGCACTCATGGGTACTGATGTCACTCAGGAAAAGAAGGTGACTGGCAGCTTTCTGCGGGTCTCTTTTGCATCCCAGGATGGAATTCTTCCAGATTTTGACTTCTCCCACGTCTTGCTTGAGAGGGGAAATTGCCGGTATGGAAAACAATCACGGCAAAGCTGACTGCGATGTTGATGTCCCGGATGAGTGAGTTAGGTGCTGGGAGGGAAAGGGTGCTGGTGGGGGTTGTCGACGTTGAGAATGTATGGCTTGTGGAAGGCAGAGCGTGAGGCTGGTGGGGCTGGTGCCCTGGGTGAGGGGCAGGAGATGAGGTCTTAGTTGTAGACAAGAGCAGATAATGCAAAGCTGTGATGAGTGGTGTGGACTTCATTTTGTGAGCGCCTGGAGGCCACTGGAAGTTTTGGGTTTGCCTCCTTAAGCAAAACATACATACAGGAAAGTACACACATCTTAGGTGTCAACTAGACACACGTTTACATAGGTATACAAAGATGTAATCACGAATATCAAGATATAGAACATTCTCAGGTCCCCAGAGCGTCTTTATACCCCTTCCTAGTCACAGTCCCCAAAGGTAATTGCTGCTCTACATTCTGCCACCCTAGAGACTACCTCATAGAACTTTTGCCTGAATTTCATATACATGCCATTTTACAGAACACTTTAGAATGCTGCTTGTGTTGCAAACCTTAATGCCTGTCGTATTTATCCGTGTTTTTTTCTTGTGGCAGTACAAATATTCTTGACTTACGATGGGGATACGTCCTGATAAACTCATCAGAAGTCAAAAGTATTGTCAGTCAAAGTTGCATTTAGGCCAGGTGTGGCGGCACATACTGATAATCTCAGCACTTTGTGGGACTGAGGCCGAAGGATGGCTTGAGCCCAGGAGTTTGAGACTGGCCTGAGCAACATGGTGAAACCCCATCTCTACAAAAAAACCCAAAAATAAAACAACAACAAAAAATTAGACGGTCATGGCAGTGTGGGCCTGTAGATCCAGTTACTCGGGGGGCTGGGGTGGGAGGATCACTTGAGCCAGGAGGGCAAGGGTGCAGTGAGCCGTGGTGACACCACTGCACTCCAGCCTGGCTGACAAATTAAGACCCTGTCTCAAAAAACAAAATAAATTGCATTTGGGCGGGGCCTGCAATCCCAGCACTTTGGGAGGCCGAGGCAGGCGGATCACGAGGTCAGGAGATCCAGACCATCCTGGCTAACACGGTGAAACCCCGTCTCTACTAAAAATACAAAAAATTAGCCAGGCGTGGTAGTGGGCGCCTGTAGTCCCAGCTACTCGGGAGGCTGAGGCAGGAGAATGGTGTGAACCCGAGGGCTGGAGGTTGCAGTGCGCCGAGATCGCGCCACTGCACTCCAGCCTGGGCGACAGAGCAAGACTCTGTCTTAAAAAAAAAAAAAAATTATCCAGGCATGGTGACATGCGCCTGTAGTCCCAGCTACTCAGGAGGCTGAGGCAGGAGAATGGGTTGAACCCTGGAGGCAGAGGTTGTAGTGAGCCGAGATTGAGCCACTGCGCTCCAGCCTGGGTGACAGAGTAAGAGTCCGTCTCAAAAAAGAAAAAAAAAAAAAAGAAATTGCATTATACTTTCATAAACGTATCACCTATTGTAAAGTTTAAAAGCTGTAAATGCAACCATCACAAATGAAACCATCCTATGTCGGGGAGTATCTGCAGGTTGTTTTGTTTATTGCTGTATTATATGCCATAATGTGAATATGACACAATTTATGTATCAAGTGTAGTGCTGATGGACATTTGGTTTCCAGGTTTTGACTATGATGGAGGAAGCTGTTATGAACATTCATGTATAAGTCTTTCATGGACCCAAGCATTCATTTCCATTGAGTAGATACCTAGGAGTAGAATTGCCAGGTCACAGGTTAGGTGTCGAGATTCAGCTTTTATAGGTCCTGCCAGTCTTCCAAAATGTTCGTGCCAATTTAAAAGCAGCTTTAGTTCCACATCCTTATCACCACTTGGTAATGCCAGTCTCTGTAATTTTAGCCATTGCAGTAGATGTGGAGTAGTATAGTATTTTGTAATCTATATAGTGTATAGTATACACACAGAGAGAGAGACAGAGAGAGCCAATAGGGTCTTACTCTGTCACCTAGGATGGAGTGCACTGGCGCAATCATGGTTCACTGCAGCCTCAACCTCCTGGGTTCAATTCACCCACCTCAGCCTCTGGGTAGCTGGGACTACAGGCATGCACCACTATGCCTGGCTAACTTTTCAATTTTTGGGGAAGACAGGGTCTCACCATACTGCTCAGACTGATTTCAAACTTCTGGGCTCAAGAGATCCTCTCTCCTCGGCCTCCCAGAGTGTTGGGATTATAGGGGTGAGACATTACGCCTGGCCTTGAGTAGTATGGTATCTCATTGTGCTTTGTTCGTTTGTTTGTTTGTTTGTTTAGAGAGGGGTCTCATCACTCTGTTGCCCCAGGCTGGAGTACAGTGGCGCGATCTCAGCTCACTGTAACCTCCGTCTCCCAGGTTCACGCCATTCTCCTGCCTCAGCCTCCCGAGTAGCTGGGACTACAGGCGCCCGCCACCACGCCCAGCTAATTTTTTGTATTTTACTAGAGTAGGGGTCTCACCATGTTAGCCAGGATGGTCTCCATCTCCTGACCTCGTGATCCACCTGCCTTGGCCTCCCAAAGTGCTGGGATTACAGGCGTGAGCCACTGCGCCTGGCCTGTTTTTTGTTTGTTTGTTTGTTTGTTTTTAATGTAGCTTTTGTTGTTGTTGTTGTTTTTGTTTTTTTGAGACAGGTCTGGCCCAGGCTAGAGTGCAGTGTGCAATATTGGCTCACTACAACTTCTGCCTCCCTGGTTCAAGTGACTCTCATGTCTCAGCCTCCCAAGTAGCTGAGATTACAGGTGCATGCCACCATGCCTGGATAATTTTTATATGTTTAGTGGAGTTGGGGTTTCATCACGTTAGCCAGGCTGGTCTTGAATTCCTGGCCTCAAGTGATCCGCCTGCCTCGGTCTCCCAAAGTGCAAGAATTACAGGCATGAGCCACTGCACCTGTTTTTTTTTTTTTTTTTTTTTTTTGAATAGAAACAGATTCTTGCCATGTTTTCCGGGCTGGTCATGAACTGGCCTCAAGCAATTCTCCTGCCTCGGCATACCAAAGTGCTGGGATTATAGGCATAAGCCACTGCTCCTGACCCTCATTGTATTTTTGTGTTTTCCCAATGACCAGTGAAGTTGAACTTTTTTTCATGTGCTTATTGTTCATATGGAGATTTTTTTTTTTTTTTTTTTTTTTTTGAGACGGAGTCTCTGTCGCCCAGGCTGGAGTGCAGTGGCATGATCTCCGCTCATGCAAGCTCCACCTCCCGGGTTCTCGCCATTCTCCTGCCTCAGCCTCCCTAGTAGCTGGGACTACAGGCACCCGCCACGACGCCTGGCTATTTTTTTTTGTATTTTTAGTAGAGACGGGGTTTCACCATGTTAGCCAGGATGGTCTTGATCTCTTGATCTCGTGATCCGCCCGCCTCAGCCTCCCAAAGTGCTAGGGTTACAGATGTGAGCCATCGTGCCCGGCCCATATGAAGATTTTTTTCTGTGTATGTGTGTAAAGTGTCCATATGAGTCTTTTGTGCTTAGAAGAAAACGAAAAACAAAACTGAATTGTCTTTTTTCTTGTTGACTTATAGTTCTTTATATATTCTGAATAGAGTGCTTTGTAAAATACATGTGTGTATGTGTATGTATGTGTATATATACATGTGTGTATATATGTGTATGTGTCTATGTATGTGTATATATGTGTGTATACATGTATGTGTATATATGTATGTGTGTGTATATATATGCATGTGTATCTATGTCTGTGCATGTGTAAATATACATATTTTTAATCCCAGTCTTTGATTTGCTTACATCATTCTTAATGGTGTCTTCTAATGAACAGAAATTTTACTTAAGATCAATCTATTCCATGTTTTCCTCTAGAAACTTGATGAAAAATTTTCACTGAAAGATGTTTGTGTAGGGGATGAAATGTTTACAGTGGCATTTTGGAAAGTTGATGCCTGCCCCAATGTGGACCAGGTCATGGGGGTGGCTGATAGATTCCTCCAGGCAGGAGAAGGTGGTGGTCTGGACTGGGGGGAGATCAGCCCTAGCGGGTAGATGGAGGGAAGTGGGGGATGTGGAGAGAGATTCAGAGGCAGATTGAATAGGATTAGAGTGGGGCATGATCTCTTAGAATCCTTTAGGGCACTTTCTATTTTAAAAAATGCTAACTCATGAGTCCCTGGACCAGACCATCTTGCCAGGCCCATCTAGCCTTTCTCCCACACTGGGCAGGCCTGAATGGCTGTTGGTTTTCAGATGATACCTGCTGTGTGGTCCTGTTGGCCCATAACACAGGATTCCTGTAGCTGGGAGAACCTGCATTTATAGCATCCTTGGGCTAAAGCAATTTTTACATTATGTAAATAAGTATATATTTTTATGTTATATAAATATGTGATATAAAAAATATAAAATATGAGTATATACATTTATATACATATACAGGCATACATATATACACACACACATATTGCATCATGAATCAGGAACTCCAAGCTTTAGTGGTAATTCTGACTGGCAAGTATCCCACCTCTGGTTAGGAAAAACACTTCTCTCTCCTCTTTCCCATTGTCCTGCCCTAAAAAACAAGCAGGCTTGCCTTATTTTTGGATTTAGCATTTGTCATGGAGGTGCTGTGGTTTAATGATCCAGGAAGAAAACCACTTTGGAGTTTTTGCTCCTGGTAACCATTGGTAACCAGTGAGTAGGGGAAGCTGAGCATGTTCAGCTGTTTTAGGTTAGGCTCCCCCAGAAGCAGGCCCAGAGACAAGGATGGGAACATGAATGGCTTTTTGGTAAGTTGACCCCAGCAGCACTGTTGGATGAGAGTGGAAAGTGAGATAGGGAAGGCAAGAAGCTATATACAGCGTGTTATCAAAACCACACACCTCAGGCTTCTTCCCCAGAGGAGGGAGGGAGTTGGGGTGTTGATACACCAACTTCCGTTAGTCTTTGGTGGAGGGCTGCTCTGGGGCATTAATTGGCTGCATTTCTGACCTGAGTTGCTCCCACAGCCAAAAACCAAACCTTTAGCCAGAAAAACTGCAGATGTCCTCAGGCTACCTTCTGCATCTAGAGGTGAATGCTGAGGGCACAGGGCTGGGCACCAATGGTGGCTGCTGAACCCTCCTTGAGAAACACTTGAATGCTGTGACATTTGTATATTTGGAAAATCAGTCCATTGAACTTTGTGTTTTAACTTCATGGCTTTTTTTTTTTTTTTTTTTAAAGCAGGGTCTCACTCTGTTACCCAGGCTGGAGTGCAGTGATGCAATCTCAGCTGGCTGCAACTGCCCCTTCCGGGGATCAAGCGATTCTCCAGCCTCAGCCTCCCAAGTAGTTGGGACTACAGGCACAAGCCACCAATGTCCAGCTAATTTTTGTAGAAATGGGGTGTTACCATGTTGCCCAGGCTGGTCTCGAACTCCTGAGCTCAAAGTGATCCACCCGCCTCGGCCTCCCAAAGTGAGCCACTGCCCCTGGCCTCTTTGGCATTTGTTTTAAACTTTTTTTCCCCTCTTATTACAAACACATTCATTTATCAGAAGGCAGCATAGCAAAGGAATCAAGAGAGTGGGCTTCATGGTCTTAGTGTCTCTGAGCCTCAATTTCCTCATCTGTAAAATGGGAGTAAAATACCACCTGCCTCCGAGGTTGCTGGGAGAAACCATTTGTTGTTTGTGAAGCATTTCATATAGAAACTGGCTACACATCCAAGCACAAATACTTCTCTTGTTATCATTACATAAAACTTATAACTACACAAAAAAGATTAAAATTAGCCATAGCCTTATCTCCTTTCACTTGGAGGTAATTTTTTTTTTTTTTTCAAGATGGAGTCTTGCTTGTTGCCCAGGCTGGAGTGCAGTGGCACAATCTCGGTTCACTGAACCTCCCGGGTTCACGCCATTCTCCTGCCTCAGCCTCCGGAGTAGCTGGGACTACAGGCGCCCACCACCACGCCCGGCTAGTTTTTTGTATTTTTAGTAGAGATGGGGTTTCACCGTGTTAGCCAGGATGGTCTTGATCTCTTGACCTCGTGATCCGCCTGCCTTGGCCTCCCAAAGTGCTGGGATTACAGGCATGAGTCACCACGCCCGGCCACTGGAGATAATTTTTGTAAACATTTTCTTTTTTTTTTTTTTTTGAGACGGAGTCTTGCTCTGTCGCCGGGGCTGGAGTGCAGTGGCCGGATCTTGGCTCACTGCAAGCTCCGCCTCCCGGGTTCACGCCATTCTCCTGCCTCAGCCTCCCGAGTAGCTGGGACCACAGGCGCCCGCCACCTCGCCCGGCTAGTTTTTTTTTTTTTTGTATTTTTTAGTAGAGACGGTGTTTCACCGTGTTAGCCAGGATGGTCTCGATCTCCTGACCTCGTGATCCGCCCGTCTCGGCCTCCCAAAGTGCTGGGATTACAGGCTTGAGCCACCGCGCCCGGCTTTTGTAAACATTTTCACACATGTTCCTCTAATACTTTCTCTCAATACCCATATATTCAAATTTATATACCCATCCATGTGCATCTGTATCAAATGTAAAAGAATTTTTTTTTTTGAACCCTGTCACCCAGGCTGGAGTGCAATGGCGAGATCTTGGTTCACTGCAGCCTCTGCCTCCTAGGTTCAAGCAGTTCTAACTCAGCCTCCTGAGTAGCTGGGATTACAGGCATGTGCCACCACACGCAGCTAATTCGTTGAATCTTTTTTTTTTTTTTTTTTTTTCTTGAGACGGAGTCTCACTGTCACCCAGGCTGAAGTGCAGTGGTGCGATCTCGGCTCACTGCAAGCTCTGTCTCCTGGGTTCATGCCATTTTCCTGCCTCAGCCTCCCGAGGTAGCTGGGACTACAGGCGCCTGCCACCACGCCTGGCTAATTTTTGTAATTTTTGTAGAGATGGGGTCTCACTATGTTGCCCAAGCTGATCTTGAACTCCTGGATTCAAGTGAGGCCTTGGCCTCCTGAAGTACTGGGATTACAGGTGTGAGCCATCATGCCCAACTGAAATGGGATCTTCATGTCCATATTGTACCTAAATGTTTTAAAATTTAACTTTTATTTATTTGGCTAGCTAATACATTGACAAGATTCAAAGTGAAAAGTTACCAAAGGATAGACAGTGAAACGTCTCTCTCCCATCCTTGTTCCTCCATCTGCCCATTTCCCTGCCCTCCAGGGAACAAATTTAAAACTTACTTTTAATTGTATTTTATTTTTCCTCTGAAACTCTTTGTAACTGCTTTTAGCTAAAAGTGTAGAAGATTTGATTGTACTAATTATACCTCATTAACTCTCAATCAGTGAATCCTGAATGAATTCCTTGTAGGTTGCAAAGGTTATCTTAGAAATGGAAAGGTTGGCTGGGTGCGGTGGCTCAAGTCTGTAATCCCAGAACTTTGGGAAGCCAAGGCGGGTGGGTCACAAAATCAAGAGATCGAGACCATCCTGCCCAACGTGGTGAAACCCCATCTCTACTAAAACTACAACAATTAACTGGGCATGGTGGCGCTATATTCCCAGCTACTCAGGAGGCTGAGGCAGCAGAATCGCTTGAATCCGGGAGGCAGAGGTTGCAGTGAGCCGAGATCGCGCCACTGCATTCCAGCCTGGGCAACAGAACGAGACTCCATTTGAAAAAAAAAAAAGAAAAAATAGAAATTGAAAGGTTACTCCAAGGTGTTTTGGTATAATTCCGGCCCTGGAGATGGAGATTTTCCTAGTGCTTGTATGCTGGTTAATAAAGATGATGGATTTGGGGGTTGACGGGCAGTGGTGGATCATGCAAACTTGTTGCAGTCCCCAGTCTAAACCACAAGTGTTCTGTGCCTGTAATAATAACTCACTTCATTCCTTGGCTCCTCCGCTAAGCAGAACCCTTCATTAACCCAAGACCTCCACTTTACCTGCCTCGTGGTAGTGTCCCCTGCATTTAAGGCAGAGGGACAAAGACGCCAAAATAAACTCTTCTCAGTGATGCCAAAGGTCATACATAGCTCCTTCCAGTGGGGGAGTAATTTGTGGTTAAATTAAATAAGGTTGGACCTGGGGTCAGACCATCAGCCCTGTGTCTTCCTGTATTGAGAAGGCAGAGATTGAAGCTAGAAGATGTAAGTTTTGAGTGCCAGCTCTGCGTTTTCCTACCCAGGTGACTTCCTTTCTCTGAGCCTCAGTTTCCCATCTGTATAATGGGATTCTACAGTGCTCTCCAGGAGAACTTTGCATACTCTCCAACAGCATACCTAGGATCGTGTGCCTGTGGAGTGCTTGAAATGACACCTGTGCAACTAGAGCACTGAATAGCCACTTTTATGTCCTTTTTTTTTTTTTTTTTTTTTTTTTGAGATGCGGTCTCACTTTGTTGCCCAGGCTAGAGTGCAATGGCATGATCTTGGTTCACTGCAACCTCTACCTCCCAGGTTCAAGAGATTCTCCTGCCTCAGCCTCCCGAGTAGCTGGGATTACAGGTGCCCGCCACCATGCCTGGCTAGTTTTTTGTATTTTTAGTAGAGAGGGGATTTCACCATGTTGGCCAGGCTGGTCTCGAACTCCACCTCAGGTGATCCACCCACCTCGATTCCCAAAGTGTTGGGATTACAGACGTGAGCCACTGTACCCGGCCTTAATGTCATTTTAAATGAACCGATATTAAATTTTAGTAACTGCATGGGAAGTACAATACCAGGACCTACCTCCCGGCGTTTGATGTTGCGAAATGCTTAACCACTGGGAATGGGGGAATTAAGGTGTCTGGTGGCCCTGGGGGGCGACCCAGACAAAGAACTTCATAGAGCTGTGGGCCCTGGGGTTTTTCAGGCAGCCATTCAGCTCAGTGCTGCCTCCTTCGGGAAGCCCTCCCCTTGTCTCCCCAGCCAAGTTAAGCTCTGTATGGGTTTCCTATTGTGCTGTAATAGATTCTCACAATTCAGTGGTTTAAGCAGATTTCTTACTTTACAGTTCTGACGATCAGCAAGAGTGTGTCCTTTCTGAGGTTCTTGGGGAGAATCCATTTCTTTGCCTTTTCTGTTTTCCAGAGGCTGCTTCATTCCTTGGCTTTTGGCCCCACATCCCTCTGTTTCTGTTCTCACATTCTCTGTCTTTGACTCTGACTTTCCTGCCTTTCTCTTATAAGGACCCTTGTGATGACATTGGGCTCAGAGGATCCAGGATAATCTTCCTGTCTCAAGAGCCTTAATTTAATCACATCCGCAAAGTCCCTTTTGCTGTGGAAGGCAATATATCTGCAGGTTTTGGGGATTAGGACCCAGACATTTTTGGGAGGCATTATTCTGTCTACTGCAAGCTCTTCTTCTGTGGGTTTCAGTCATGCCTCTGAGCCTCTCACTGCTGTGGTCACCATCTGTGGCCATGCCTGCCTCCCGCACCAGACCATGCCTCAGGGACAAGGATGTTCTGCCCCCAAAACTTGCCAGAATACCTGCTCTAAGCTGGGTGGGACCTGTGATACCCTGGAGTTACAAGGTCTGCTAGTGCTGGCCGGGCGCGGTGGCTCGCGCCTGTAATCCCAGCACTTTGGGAGGCCAAGGTGGGCAGATCACAAAGTCAAGAGATCGAGACCATCCTGGCTAACATGGCGAAACCCCTTCTCTACTAAAAATATAAAAATTAGCTGGGCATGGTGGTGTGTGCCTGTAGTGCCAGCTACTCGGGAAGCTGAGGCAGGACAATCACTTGAACCCGGGAGGTGGAGGTTGTAGTGAGCCGATATCACACCATTGCACTCCAGCCTGGCGACAGAGCGAGACATGGTCTAAAAAAAAAAAAAGGTCGGCTAGTGTTGAGGTAGGAGGCAGGACTTGATTCTAGAGGTGGGGCTCACACTCTGGACCACACTGAAGATTAGCTGAAACAGAGAAGAAGTGACAGCCCCTCTCCATAAGACATGTCCACCTGTGCCATGTCAGTTTATCATTGCCATGGCAACACACAAATGTTATGTCCCCTTTCCATGGTAACCACCTGATGACCTGGAAGTTACTACCCCTTTTCTAGAAATTTCTGCATAATCTTCCCCTTAGCTTGCATGTAATTAAACGTGGGTCTAAATATGACTGCAGGACTGCCTCTGAGCTGCCATTCTGGGTGCACTGCCTATGGGGGAGCCCTGCAAGGAGTGGTACCTCTGCTGCTGCTGTACACTGCCACTTCAAGAAAAGTTGCTGTTGACCGGGCATGGTGACTCACGTCTGTTATCCCAGCACTTTGGGAGGCCAAGGCAGGCGAATCATCTGACGTCAGGAGTTCGAGATCAGCCTGGCCAACATGATGAAACCCCGTCTCTACTAAAAATACAAAAATTAGCTGGGTGTGGTGGCAGGTGCCTATAGTCCCAGCTACTTGGAAGGCTGAGGCAGGAGAATCTGTTGAACCTGGGAGGTGGAGCTTGCAGTGACCGGGATCACGCCACTGCACTCCAGCCTGAGAGACAGAGTGAGATCACTCTGTCTCAAAAAAAAGAAAAGAAAAGTTGCTGTCTAACACCATTGGCTCACCAGTTTTTCCTGGGCAAAGCCAAGAACCCTCCCAGGCCAAGCCCCAATTTTGGTGCTTGTCTGCCCTCCCTCATCAGCTCACTACATGGTTGGCCTCTATAAATCACTTTGCCTTTCCAGACCTCAATTTACCACCCTGTAAAATGGGGTTAACAATAGTATCAACCCCAGGAGGGTCGTTGAGGGTATTAACAGAAATGCATGTAGAGCCTTTGGCATATCACCGAGCACTTAGGTAGCACTTAATAACACAGCAACTATTGATGCTTCGAGGATAAATAGGGTGGGATTTAGATTGAGACCACCTGAGTTCAAATCCTGGCTCCACCACATGCGCCAGTTGCTAAACCTTCCTTGTCTTCATCCAAGAAATGGGCCTTGTTGTGAAACCCAACCTCAGAGAGTGGGTTGAATGGGGGAGATTCGTTTAATGTGCCGTCTGGCACAAAATCATTGTTAGTGATTTGAGGATGATAATGACTAATAACCAGATTTTCCCAGGGCCCAGCACTTACAGATCTAAGGACAGTGGAGCCCAAAAACTTGCAATGGTTTGCTGAGTTCCCTTTTTTTTTTTTTTGAGACGGAGTCTTGCTCTGTCACCCAGGCTGGAATGCAGTGGCGCGGTCTTGGCTCATTGCAAGCTCCGCCTCCCGGGTTCACTCCATTCTCCTGCCTCAGCCTCCCGAGTAGCTGGGACTACAGGCGCCCACCACCACGCCTGGCTAATTTTTTGTATTTTTAGTAGAGATGGGGTTTCACCGTGTTAGCCAGCCTCCCAAAGTGCTGGGATTATAGGTGTGAGCCACTGTGCCTGGCCTGCCTGGTTTGTTGTTGTGGTGGTTATTTCTTTTTCTTTCTTTCTTTCTTTCTTTTTTTGGGGATGGAGTTTTGCTCTGTTGCCCAGGCTGGCGTGCAGTGGTGTGATCTTGGATCACTGCAACCTCCGCCTCCTGGGTTTGAGCAATTCTCCTGCCTCAGCCTCCTGAGTAGCTGGGATTACAGGCGCCTGCCACCCTACCTGGCTAATTTTGTATTTTTAGTAGAGACAGGGTTTCACCACGTTGGCCAGGCTGTTCTTGAACTGCTGACTTCAAGTGATCTGTCCACCTTGGCCTCGCAAAGTGCTGGGATTACAGGCGTGAGCCACTGCGCCTGGTTCATCACGTCTGTTTTATTAGCAAAGCAAAAGCTTCCATAGAAGTCTTTCCCATTTCCCCTTAAGTTCTTAAATTTTTTTTAATCAGAATTGGGTCACATGGCCACTTTTAGCTGCAAAGGAAGCTGAGAAAGCAAGTCTCTGGCTTGTTAGTTTTAAGGAGGGAAGCTGCCAGAGAGCTTGCATCTGCACTGTTGACGCCAATATCATGTTCTTTCCACTTGACTGGTGATTTTCCCTGTTCAGATTAAACCCCATGAGTTATTACTGTAGCCACTTAACCCCTGTACTGTTATTTCATTTTTTTTAATTTCCCCTTTCTTTTCTTCTTTTTTTTTTTGGAGACGGAGTCTCTCTGTCACCAAGGCTGGAGTGCTATGGCACGATCTTGGCTCACTGCAACCTCCGCCTTCTGGGTTCAAGCGATTCTCCTGCTTCACCCTTCTGAGTAGTTGAGACTACAGGCATGTGTCACCACGCCCAGCTAATTTTTGTATTTTTAATAGAGACAGGGTTTCACCATGTTGGCCAGGCTGGTCTCGAACCCCTGACCTCAGGTGATCCACCCGCCTCAGCCTCCCTCCGTGCAGGGCCACTTTTCCCTTTCTCAAAAGTTAAACATATTTGTTTTTAAAAGAACCTTTCAAAAACTCTATTGTAAACAAAACCAGTGTTGCTTGCTTTAACTAGAAAAATAACAGTAAAAATTAAATACAATAAAAACAATCAGATGCTACTACAGCAGCTAATGGTCTGAGCATGAGGCTGTTATTTCTCCGTTAAATTGGGAGAGGAGCAGATGATGGAGATGTAGGTGTTAAAAGTCATAGTGGCACCCAGCAGACTGTCTAGCAACTTCGGAAAGCTCCCATGAGGATTAGAAAGGAAACCAGGTGCTTTAGTGCTGTGCCTGGATATCAGAGCCTCCTAAAGTCATCTTGTGTCCCAGGTGGCTACCTCCCACCTCTCAGGATCTCAGTCCTGCCCCACTCGGTCTATCCTGTGCCAGGCACTGAGTAGGTTCTGAGAAGGAGAACTGAGAGTGGAGGGGTGTATCCTCTGGGTAGAGTGGGATGGGGTTGGATGGTTGATGTAAATTGTGTTAGGGAGAGAGTCTCAAGCTTTTTTCCTGTGCAAGGCATTTAATCAAGTCAATTGCCCTGGAGGGTTGGAAGTCATGTTGGCCCAGGAAATCAGCATAGGCTTCCTGGAAGAGGCCTCATTTAAGCTGCTGTAAAAGGATGGGTGGGAATCAGGCAAATGGACATTGTGTTGGGAGTAAAGGGCTGTCTGTGAAGAAGGAATAGCATGAAAAAGATACTCAAGTCGTTGTATTTATTTGAGAATGTGAGACTGGTCGGGGTCTGCCGTATTGACTAGGTTGATTGTTTTTTTTTGGGGAGTTCGGGGAGAATTGAATACCTTGCCCAAGGCAATGGACACTGGGAGCCATTGATGATTTTAGAGCTGGGGAGTGATCCAACCTTCCCAGGATATGGAGCTTTGCACATAGGCAGCACTTGGACCAGTGTAAACTTATTCTTTCAGAAATCTATTTGTACTTGAAGGGAACTATCTCTTTATATTTCCTGCAATGCAATATGCACATCTCAGTCTCCCTAAGGAGAGAGCGTGTTAGGCTTAGATTTTTCTGAGTCAAGCATTGTGCTGCTGTGTTTTAAGTTGAATTGAGCTTTGGGGTTGAGTTTCCTCTGCTGTGAACACCAGTTCCGGGGCTGGGTCTTCCTTCCTGCCCCCTCTTCCTACACCAGGCTGTACACACACAGCCGCTGGGCTGGTCCCAGATTCACTTGTCTCTGTGAACTGTTCCAATTGCCCTTGGAAACCTTGTAGTCAAGCTTACGATGATCCTGCCATAAAGCAGAGCCAGTAAAGCTCCGAGTGAGGGCAAGGCCCTGGTTTATTGCTCATTAGACATCTTTATTGGGTCTGCCCCAGGGGAGGGATTAAGAACCCTGACCTCCGAAGCTTTGAATTGAGTCACCATGGGAGGTGTTTTCCTTACGTGTGATTCTGCATATATCCAGAGTTCCAGAAGAAACATGTACCCTTTGAACCAAATAGCCCAATTCTAGGCAAAATTTCACTTGAGAAATTAATTGTATATGGGTGTTCATTGCAATGTTGGTTGTAAGGTTCACTGATTGGCACGCTGACCATTAAAGATCCAATAGTGGGGGATAGGTTATCTAATATTCATATAATGGAATATGATGAAAGCTGTAGAAACTTTTGTATAGGGTGTATACTATTGTCCTGAAAGATGGTCATGACCATAGTTTGAAATGAAATAATAACAAAAAACAAGCTTCTAAATAGGATGCATGATCGGATTCCATTTTAATTTTGAACACGAGTTCCTGTTTTTATTGGAAATGTCAACGTTGTTGTACATCAGAATGGTGGGATTTAGGAATATTTTATTTTTATTTTTTGAGACAGGGTCTTACTCTGTCACCCATGCTGGAGTGCAATGGTGCAGTCATAGCTCACTGCAGCTTCAAATTCATGGGCTCAAGCAATTCTCCACCTCAGCCTCCCAAAGTGCTGGGACTACAAGCATACACCACCATACCCAGTAAATTATTTTATCTTTCTTTCATAACGAATCTTGCTATGTTGACCAGGCTGGTTTCTAACTCCTGGCCTCAAGCTATCCTCCTGCGTTAGCCTCCCAAAGTGTTGGGATCACAGGTGTGAGCCACCACACCTGGCTGGATTTACAATTATTAAAAGCACTTTTGCTTGTGTGTGTTGAATTTTTCTGTCGTTATCATGTGGAACGCCTAAAGACGTCTAGTGGAGGGCTCAAATGAGGCTCAGCCAGAATACTGTAAGAGCTTTGGGTATTTGAAAGAGGACATCCCACCCTTGGGGGAAGTCCAGTCTCTCAGGAGACTAAGATCTCCCCAGTCTAAAGCAGGGGTCAGCAAATTTTGTCTGTAAAGAGCTCTATAGTAAGTATTTTAGGTTTTGTGGACCATATGGCCTCTGTGACAACTAGTCAAGTCTGTCACTAAGATAGAGCCATAGATAAAAGGCTCTTGAAGGAAGCCACAGATAGTCTGGGCAACATGGCGAAAGCCCTTCTCTACAAAAAATTTAAAAAATTAGCAGGTCATGGTGGTGCATGCCTGTAGTCCCAACTAGTTAGGATGCTGAGGTGGGAAGATTGCTTGAGCCCAGGAGATTGAGGCTGCAGTGAGCTGAGATCGTGCCTGGGACACAAAGTAAGACCTTGTCTCTTACAATTTTTTATTTATTTATTTTTTAATCTATGGCAGCAGCCATAGATACATAGATAATATGTAAATAAATGTGGCTGTGTTCCAATAAAACTTTATTTGCAAAAGCAGGCAGTGGGCTAGTTTGGCCTGTGGACTCTAGTTTGCCAATTTTGGATTCAGAGAAAAACAACGGGGTGGGGGGAGCGGTGGGGGAAGGAACAGAAGCTTAATTAATGGTTTCAGTGAGTGGTCAGCCAGTCCAAAAATAGCACCAATTGTAGGAAGGAACAAGCCAATGAAAACTGAAACGGCACAGGAAGGAACAAGTCAAGAAAATTGAAAAGGCGGATGTTTAAGCAGAGGGGTAAAGATAAGTTGTAACATTCTTTCTCCACATCGGCAGCTGCACTTGGACAAGACAAGGGGCCTGGGGTGAGGCAGTTTGGATTATGCTTTAGAGGGTCTAAAAGGCAAATCAGCATATTAAAGGCTCTGAAAAGTCCTGCTGGACAGACACCTGTTTACCATTGTTGAACCCAGAGTTTCCCACAGTCTTGTACTATACCACAGAATGCTTTTGTGGGTGTGAGTGTGCCCTACCCACATCCCATGGTCCAGGGGAAGTTTGGGGAAAGCCATCTCAAGCTGTTCCCCTGGATCCCACAGTCAGAAACGCCAGATGCGCCGAACTCTAATGATGGAATTTACACAGGAGTCAAGACTTGTCTAATTATGGCAATTCTTACAGAAACAGTACACACTCCGTACGAAAATGAGCTCTGCTACTCCTGTCATTGCAAAGGAAGAATTTGATTTCACCCCCTCAAAAATTTTTTATTGAGCACTGACTTTTTAAGGAATCACAGGGATTCTTTTTTTTTTTTGAGACGGAATCTTGCTCTTGTTGCCCAGGCTGGAGTGCAGTGGCGCGATCTCAGCTCACTGCAACCACCACCTCCCGGGCTCAAGCAATTCTCCTGCCTCAGCCTCCCAAGTAGCTGGGATTACAGGCGTGCGCCACCAAGCCCGGATAATTTTTGCAGTTTTAGTACAGATGTGGTTTTATCATATTGGCCAGGATGGTCTCGATCTGCTTACCTCATGATCCGCCCGCCTTGGCCTCCCAGAGTGCTGGGATTACAGGCGTGAGCCACTGTGCCCAGCCAAGAATCACAGGGGCTTCCTTAAAAGAGACTAAGAACACACATCTCACAATCCAGAAGGTTGTTCTCTGTCAGGGGAATGTATCAGTTGCAGAGAGAAGTGGAAAACACAGAACTGATGAGTCTTGGGGTTGAGCCAAATCAGAATCACAGAATCTTAAAAAGGATAGGAAATTGGCCGGGTATGGTGGCTCATGCCTGTAATCCCAGCACTTTGGGAGGCCCAGGTGGGCGGATCACCAGGTCAGGAGATAGAGATCATCCTGGCTAACATAGTGAAACCCCCATCTCTACTAAAACTACAAAAAAATTAGCCGGGCGTGGCAGCAGGCGCCTGCAGTCCCAGCTACTCGGGAGGCTGAAGTAAGAGAATGGTGTGAACCCAGGAGGCAGAGCTTGCAGGGGGCCGAGATCGCGCCACTGCACTCCAGCCTGGGTGACAGAGTGAGACTCCGTCTCAAAAAAAAAAAAAAGAGGCAGGAAATTTAGCAAGCCTTCTTCAACCTCTTGTATCTGAGGCCCAGACTAAGGCAGCGGCTTGCCCAAAGTTGTCACTGCAGGTTCATAGAGGAGGTGGGACAAAAACTAGGGTGAAGGACACAGATTCCTTTTTTTTTTTTTTGAAACGGAGTCTCTCTCTGTCACCCAGGCTGGAGTGCAGTGGCATGATCTTGGCTCACTGCAAGCTCCGCCTCCCGGGTTCACACCATTCTCCTGCCTCAGCCTCCCGAGTATCTGGGACTGCAGGCGCCTGCCACCACACCTGGCTAGTATTTTGTATTTTGTTTAGTAGAGACTGGGTTTCACCGTGTTAGCCAGGATGGTCTTGATCTCCTGACCTCGTGATCCGCCCACCTCGTCCTCCCAGAGTGCTGGGATTACAGGTGTGAGCCACCGCGCCTGGCCGGATTCCATTTTTACAAAATATCCAGAAATGGCAAATCCGTGGAGACAGAAAGTAGATGAGTGGTTGCCAGGGGCTGGGGGAGAGGGGAATGGGGAGTGACTGCTAAGTGAGTATGGGATTTCCTTGGGGTGATGAAGATGTTTTGGAACTGCAGAGGGGTGATGGTTGTGATGCACTATAGGCCAGCCCCAGAATAGGGGCTTATCCTGGGGAGGGTTCTTAGATTCATCCAGGAAGGAATTCAAGTGAGCCAGTGGTGTTAAACAGCATAAACAGCAACTGTTATTGAAGCAGCAGTGTACAGCAGCCACAGAGGTGCTGCCCCTTGCAGAGCAGAATTGGCCTGTAGGCTGTGTGCCCAGAGTAGCAGCTCACAGGCAGTTCTGCAGTCACACTGATACCCACTTTTAGTTATATGCAAATTAAGGGATGGTTTATGCAGAACTTTATAGAAAAGGTTGGTAACTTCTGGGTTGTCAGGTTGTTGCCCTAGAAAGGGGTGGTAACAACTGGTCATGGTGCGATGGCTCATGCTTGTAATCCCAGCACTTTGGGAGGCCGAGGCGGTGGATCACCTGAGGTCAAGAGTTCAAGACCAGCCTGGCCAACATGGTGAAACCCTGTCTCTACTAAAAATACAAAAATTAGCTGGGTGTTGTGGTGTGCACCTGCAGTCCCAACTATCCAGGAGGCTGAGGCAGAAGAATCACTGGAACCCAGGAGGCAGAGGCTGCAGTGAGCCGAGATTGCGCCACTGCACTCCAGCCTGGGCCACAGAGCAAGACTCTGTCTCAAAAAGAAAAGTGGGGTGGTAACTTCTGGATGTTGCCATGGCACTGGTAGACTGACAATGGCACACTGGTGGGCAGGTCTTACAGGGAGGTACTTCTGCCCTGACCTGTTTTAGCTAGTCCTCAATTTGGTCTGGTGTCTGAGCCCCGCTTGCAGAGTTGAGTCCCACCTCCTACCTCAGTTGCATGATATAAATGTACTAAACGCTGCTGCACTGTGAACTTAAAATGGTTGCAATAGTAAATTTTATGTTATGTGAGTTTTACCCCAATTTTTCAAAAAGTAGGATGATTGAATAATTTTTTGCCCAAACCTAGACATCTTTTTTTTTTTTTTTTTTTTTGAGATGGAGTCTCGCTCTGTTGTCCAGGCTGGAATGCAGTGGCGCGATCTCGGCTCACTGCAAGCTCCACCTCCCAGGTTCACGCCATTCTCCTGCCTCAGCCTCCCGAATAGCTGGGACTACAGGCGCCCGCCACCTTGCCCGGCTAGTTTTTTTGTATTTTTTAGTAAAGTCGCGGTTTCACCGTGTTCGCCAGGGTGGTCTCGATCTCCTGACCTTGTGAACCGCCTGCCTCGTCCTCCCAAAGTGCTGAGATTACAGGCGTGAGCCACTGCGCCTGGCCAACCTGGACATCTTAGAGAGTAAAAGGGGCCTATCCCAGGTAAACCAGAAGGTGGGATCGCCCTGACTAAAACCGTCTTGTTCTGGCTCATAAGCCAGGGCTTCTTACTCCTGGATGCAACCTGGACTCAAGTTAACAGAAGTGTCTTCAGTGTAACTAAAGTGTTACATTCTGCCCCATCTGGGCACCTCCCATTTTTAGAAAGTTGAACCTCTCCACAGTCCTGCTTTCCCCCACAGAGGGTAAAGGAATAGCGCTCAGGCTCCAACGACCATGTTTATCCCATGCTTTTGGGCCTTTGAATATGCGTTTCCTCTGCTGACACCAGCCTCCTCCTCTGCTTGGCTGACTTCTCTCAGTCTCAGTTGGGATACCTTCTCTTCTAGCAAAGCTTCCCTGACCACTGTTTGGGCTTGTATAACCCCCATGTCTGTCCCATCAGGATACCTCCCAAATTTCAGTGTTTCCTGTCCTCCTCCCCTACTAGAGTGTGTCACCATTGTGATTAGGAACGTTCCCACCGCATTCCCTGCCCAGACAAGTAGACCATGAGAGCTTTTAATAGAGATTCGCCTGAAGGACATGGGCCCCCGTGAGCTGGGTCACGTGGTAATTAGAGCTTCAGCATTTGTTTCCCGTTATATTTGTTTTTTAGTTGTTTGTAGGTTTTTGCTTTTTTTTTAATTGCAGTAAAATATACATCACATGAAGTTTACCATTTTAACCATCTTTAAGTGTACAGTTTGGTGGTATTAAGTACATTCACATTGTTGTGTGACCATCATCACCATCCATCTCTAGAACTTTTTCATCTTCTCATTTTGAAAAACAGCATCCATTAAACAGTAACTCCCCATTCCCCAGCCCTTGGCAACCACCATTGTACTTTCTGTCTTTATGAATTTGCCTATTCTAAACACCTCATATAAATGAAATTATACATACAGTATTTGTCCTTACATGTGTGCTTATTTCACTTAGCATAATGTCTAAAAGGATCATCCACATTGTAGCATATTGTAGCATTTCCTTCCTTTTGAAGACTGAATAATATTCCATTGTATGGATAGACTACATTTTGTTTATCCATCCATTGATGGACATTTAATTGTTTACACCTTTTGGTTATTATGAATAATGCTGCTTCAAACATTGGTGTACAAATGTCTGCTTTCAATTTTAGGGGGTATACTCTTAGGAGTAGAATTTCAAGATTCTGTGTTTAATTTTTTGAGGAACTCCCATACTGATTTCCACAGTGGATGTGCCATTTTATATTCACAACACCAGCAAGATATAAGGTTCCAATGTCTTCACATCCTCTCCAATAGTAGTGGTGTGTGTGTGTGTGTTTTTAATTAATAATAGCCACTCTCATAAGGTATAAGGTTCCAGTGTCTTCACATCCTCTCCAATAGTTGTTTTGTGTGTGTGTGTGTGTGTGTATTAAGTAATAGCCACTCTCATAAGGTATGAGGTTCCAGTGTCTTCACATCCTCTCCAGTAGTTGTTTTGTGTGTGTGTGTGTGTGTGTGTGTGTGTGTGTGTGTGTTTAATTAATAGCCACTCTCATGGGTGGGAAGTGCCTTTTACATTTGAACACCATAACAAGCAGTTGTTTTAGTTAAGCCCATGTGGATTTTGGTAGAAATCTGATAGGAAGGCAGGGTGGGATCCACAATTCCAGCCACCCACGGGCAAGTCACAGCACTCCTCCAACCTCAGTTTACTCATCTGTAGAAAGGAAGTTGTAATAGGACCTGCCTCTGGGTTGGTAAAGTGATGAAATGAAATAATCCTTGTAAAGCATTTAGTGTAGTGTCTGGCGCATGGTGTGAGCTTAATACACGATAGTTATTTTTATGCTTTGCTTCTGAAAGTGGGCAGGAGATAGTCTTAGCACCTCTACCTTTCAAATCGATGATGGAAAGACAGCTCAGAGGAAAACCTCTGGTATTGAGATGTAAAAAAAAGCAGCTGTTTGCACAAACAACATTCACGGGCATAAAAAGGAATTTAAAAATTTACCAACAAGTCCAACCCAGGTCTCCAGCATGTTTGGTTTTTTTTTTTTTTTTTCCATTTGTGCCTGTTCTCTTCCAGACATCCGTCATTTGTATAAACAACCTTTGCTATTGTCATGGCCTTGAATACAAAACAATATATCCTTTTTGCTTCCCCTACCAATTATCCTAAGTGCTTCCACTTCCCTGTGCATACCCCCTTACCTTTGGCTGAGATATGTTCTTTCAAAGTTGCCCTATTATAGCTAAGGCAACCATCTTTTCTGATTCCAAACTCAAGACTTGTTGTGTGATGGGATTTTTGCGCAGGCTGGGAATTGGAGGTCTGCTCTTCCTGCTGACACGTTGCAGCTTTTGTAACATTTCCAATGTTTATGAGTTCTGGGTTGTTTCAACTAGGTGTAATTGCCAGGGGTATATCCTTGCTGTGTTTGGTTAGATAACACTGCAAAGGACATGTTTGTGCATATAACTTTTCTTTTGGATTACTTCCAGAGAAGACATTTTTAGAAGTCTGATTACTGAGTTGAAAAGAAGTGTTTTGCCGGGGTGAGGGGAAAATATTTGATTTGGAGTCAGAAGGCCTGAATTCCAACCCCACCTCTACCCCTCACTAGCAGTGGGAATTTGAACTGGCTGTTTCTGGACCATATTTTTTTTCTCATCTGTAAGAATGGTGGTAATTAATAATTTGAACAGCACAACTTGTTGAGAAGATGAATGAGAGAAGGCACAAGATGCACAGAGTCACTTAGCATGGTGCCTGACTCTTGACGTGGGTCTCAAAAATGTTAGTTGAAAGTGAATATTGCCGAATTGCTTTTACAATTTACATTATCGCAGGACCAGATAAGGAAATCCATTTTCCCACACTCACGTCTACATTGAGTATTACTGTTTTCTTCTCTTAGGTGTTTTTTGCACACTGGCTTAATGCCTCCTATGGTTCAGACTCCAGATACAGCCATGAACAGGACCCAGGACCCTTCTTGCTAGGAGCTCACCATTTAGTGGAGGAAACAGAGGTAGTCACCAGGTATTCCTCAGTGCTGGGCGAGGGGGAAGCAGGAAGTGAGATATTGCAGCACAGAGGAGCACCTGAAGAAGACCCACTGATGGAGCGTTAGAGAAGGCTTCCTGGAGGAGGTGGCATTGAGATTAAGCTAGGTAGTGAGGTAAGGGCAGTGCAGAGGCATGAAGGCGAGAAAGTGTACACTGTGTTTTGTGGCCTCTCTGGGGTTCATTGTGCTGAAGTATGTGGGTGTATGTGACAGACAGACAGATGGGGTGGTGTCAGTCATTAGAATGAAACTGGGGAGACGAAGAGGATCTGGATCCTGTCTGGCCTTTATTCAGAGGGCAGCAAGGAGACACGGGGGTGTTGAGCAGGGGAACGACATCCTGGCGCTTGCACGTTGGAGACACCCCTGGCTACTGCTAGGTGAATGGATAGGAGGAGGCCACAGCTGAGGCAGGATTGTCAGTGAGGAGGCTGATTTTATTTTATTTTATTTTATTTTATTTTATTTTATTTTATTTTATTTTATTTTTTTGTTTTGAGACGGAGTCTCGCTCTGTCACCCAGGCTGGAGTGCAGTGGCTGGATCTCAGCTCACTGCAAGCTCCGCCTCCCGGGTTCACGCCATTCTCCTGCCTCAGCTTCCCGAGTAGCTGGGACTACAGGCGCCCGCCACCTCGCCCAGCTAGTTTTTTTGTATTTTTTTAGTAGAGACGGGGTTTCACCGTGTTAGCCAGGATAGTCTCGATCTCCTGACCTCGTGATCCGCCCGTGTCGGCCTCCCAAAGTGCTGGGATTACAGGCTTGAGCCACCGCGCCCGGCCAACTATTTTATTTTTAAGACGGGGTCTGGCTTTGTTACCCAGGCCGGAGTGCTGTGATTTGATCTTGGCTCACTGTAACCTCAGCCTCCCAGGCTCAGACAATCCTTAGCCTCCTGAGTAGCTGGGACTACAGGCACGCACCACCACACCTGGCTAATTTTTGTATTTTTCAGTAGAGATGAGTTTTTGCCATGTTGCCCAGGCTGGTCTCCTTGGCTCAAGTGATCCTCCCACCTCGGCCTCCTAAAGTGCTGGGATTATAGGCATGAGCCATTGCGCCTGGCCAGAGACTGATTTTAAATATCCCTTCTCTGTGAAATCTTCCCTGGCTAGACCTTCTCACATTCCCTCTTTTTTTGTCACTTATGTAACATTCTGGAGCTTGTCCTTACCTTGTTTTTTTTTTTGTTTTTTGTTTTTGTCCTTTTTTTCATCTTCGTGAATCACCATTCCATGGGAGCAGGGTTTTTTATTTGTTTTGTTCACTGCTGTGTCCCCAGCACCTGGCCCAGAGCCTGGTACGTAGATGCTTGATAACTGTGTGAAGGAAGGAAGGGAGGGAGGGAGGGAGGGAGGGAGGGAGGGCGGGCCACAGTCATGGGGACAGAGACAAGAGGATGTACATACTCCAGTGATACTTGACATTTTGACCGGGCCCTTTCTGGAGGACAGACCTCCTGTGCACAGCAGCCCTTCTCTGGGAGGACATCAGCGTGCACTTTGCCAATGCGTTCCTGGTTCTTTTCGTGGCTCACTGCACAGGATGGATTTGCAGATTTGGGGGCTAAGGTCACATTCTGGAAGATGCTGGAAGGTGTCAGGACCAGCCCACGCCCCTCGCCACATGGTGGCATTCCCAGGAAGTGGCAGCCAGAGACTGAATAAATGACTGATAAGCTCTCTGATCGAATTTTAGGGCGTAATTATGAAAGATCTTAAACAGCTGTTAGAATGAATCAACGCCTCTGAATCTGGGAGAAAAGCTGCCAAACTGTTTGGTTTTGAATGGAAGTGCTTTTCTTCCCTTCTCTCTTGTGAATCGCTCAGATTTCCCCAGGAGGCTTCAAGCTCCATGGCTGCGTCCTCAGCATCAAGCATAGAACCTGGCGCTTGGGAGGGAGGCAGTGAGAGTTGGCGGAAGTAGGGTCAGAAGGCTGGACAAATGAATGCTTTCGAATGACTCCTGTTGAATTTCAGCACCTGTTGCTCTTGGGTGACTCCCTTCTCAGACAAATGATTTTTTTCCTGCACGAAATGGCAGAAGATGGGAATTTTGCACTTTGCAAATTAAGCTTGGGGAGATCAAGCTTGTGGACTTGGCAGGTTCAGCAACAGTAGAGAAACACTCATTTCTAGTCCACTTCCTGGGGTCAGACTGATGTCCCCTCTCTCACACTCCTACCACAGCCTCCTGACCTCCCCAGATGGATGCCTTGTTTTCCATCTGTTCAACGTGCTGCCCTCCATGATAATTTACATACATATGAAACTAGAGGTGGCTCAGACTTGGTTTCCCTTCTTTCTCTGGGGAGGTCTTGTTGACTTGGCTTTGGTCATAATGCTCAGCTAATATACTGTTTAAAAAAAGAGGCAGGGTGGCCGGGTGTGGTGGCTCACGTCTCTAATCCCAGCACTTAGGAGGCCGAGGCAGGTGGATCACGAGGTCAGGAGATCAAGACCATCTTGGCTAACATAGTGAAACCCTGTCTCTACTAAAAATACAAAAAATTAGCCAGGTGTGGTGGTGTGCACCTGTAATCCCAGCTACTGGGGAAGCTGAGGCAGGAGAATCGTTTGAACCTGGGAGGTGGAGGTTGCAGTGAGCCGAGATCACGCCATTGCCCTCTAGCCTGGGTGACACACCGAGACTCTGTCTGTAAATAAATAAATAGCCAGGTGTGGTGGTGGATGCCTGTAATCCCAGCTTCTCAGAGGCTAAGGCACGAGAATCACTTGAACCTGGAAGGTGGACTTTGCAGTGAGCCAAGATTGTACCACTGGACTCCAGCCTGGGCTACAAAGTGAGACTCTGTCTAAAAAAGTAAATAAATAAATAAATAATAAATAATAGTGAACATGTCCACCCCAAGAATAAATAGCATCTAGCCTCTTTGTGAGTGGGCTTCACAAATGTTTTCGAAGAGGCTAACATCTCTTAAATCAAGTGTAACATATGCGATTTAAAAGAAAGCTTTAAAGCGTACAGTTAAATTGGTTTCCTTGTATTTTACAGCAGGTTAAATGAAAACCTGAGAATCATGGGTTTCTAGATTTGGCTAGGACTTTAAAATATTACGGAGCCATCTACTATGGTGGTTTAAAAACTCCTTTTACTAGGCTGGGCATGGTGGCTCAATCCCAGCACTTTGGAAGGCCGAGGCAGGAGGATCATGAAGTCAGGATTTCAAGACCAGCCTGGCCAACATAGTGAAACCCTGTCTGTACTAAAACTACAAAAATTAGCCAGGTGTGGTGGCGTGCGCCTGTAGTCCCAGCTACTCAGGAGGCTGAGGGGAGAGAATTGCTTGAACCTGGGAGCCAGAGGTTGCAGTAAGCTGAGACCACGCCATTGCACTCCAGCCTGGGTGGCAGAGTGAGACTCCATCTCAAAAAGAAAAACAGGCTGGGCCCGGTGGCTCACACCTGTAATCCCAGCACTTTGGGAGGCCGAGGTGGGTGGATCACGAGGTCAGGAGATTGAGACCATCCTGGCTAACATGGTGAAACCCCGTCTCTACTAAATATACAAAAAATTAGCCGGGCGAGGTGGCGGGCGCCTGTAGTCCCAGCTACTCGGGAGGCTGAGGCAGGAGAATGGCATGAACCCGGGCGGCAGAGCTTACAGTGAGCTGAGATCACGCCACTGCTCTCCAGCCTGGGCAACAGAGCAAGACTCCGTCTCAAAAAAAAAGCAAAAATAAAAACCCAACCAAACAAACAAAAAGCAAATTCCAAATAACTCCTTTTACTTTTCTTTGTTCATTGATTTATTAATTCATTCACTGACTCATTTGTGCAACTGTATTTACATACCAGGCATCTGCTAGGCATTTGCAATGGTAACTTGAGAGGCAGTTCAAGACACAAAGCAGATGATGGGTCACAGAGGCACTGTTTGGTGTAGAGGAGTGTGGATCAAGGGACTTACTTTATCTTATCCTTCCCCTTTTGTTTCCATGCAGTATAGTCACTGAGGTGGGTTCAAGGTTCCCAAAGTGGGGTGACATTTGTGTACCATTGATCCTAATTCAGCAAATGGTTGCTCTTGGTGACTCTTTTCGCAGGAAAATCCATGCAGAGAAGCATTCATTCCACATTTGGGCAGGTGAGCTGGCGTGACAGTGTGAGGTTAATGTGGATGCAGCAGGTGCCTGCCCTCAGGGTGGAGCTCCTCTGTGTGACTCAGTGAAACTGATAGAGGTCTCTGGGTGAGGGTTGGTGGACTGAGCCTCTGGCTTGTGAAACTGATAGGGGTCTCTGGGTGAGGGTTGGTGGACTGAGCCTCTGGCTGAACGCTTCACGACTCTTTGGTTCTGTCATTCAGTAGCCACAGCCACAGCTAGAGTAACTCATCTTATGTTCCAGATTGTTTAGAGTCATTTGGCATGAGAATCATGGTACCTGGACGGACTTATTTAGCATCTTAGAGAGTGGGCAGCAGGGGCAGAAGAATAATTCTTCATTCATTTACCTAGTAACTCAACAATGATTTATTTCTCTATTCAATAATCAGGTACCTGGTACTTTTATGTGCCAGGCTGCTGTGCTAGCCACTAGGGATTTGGGGTGTCCTCTGGGGGACTTACCATTGAATGGGAGAAGCTGATGTGAAGGATGACGTCCTATTAAATGCAACAGTGCAGCTATGCTGAGTCCTGCCAAGCCTCTGAGTGTATGTGGTGCTCTGTGAACAGGTAGCAGGGGGTTGCACCGGCTTGAAGGGAGACAGAGATGTGTGAACTGTGGTCTGAGGGGTGGACTTGTGTCTATGTATGAGCAAGACAGTTGTCCCAGAGAACAGGCATAGCATGTGCAAAGGCCCTGAGGAGGCATTTGGAGGGCTTCAAAGAGGTACAATGTCCAAACACTGCTGATGAGCAGAAGCAGGTACCAAGTAACTCAGCACCTTGAATGCTCAGCAGCTACCTCCTTTAAGTCAAGCAAGTTGTCCAGAACCACCAGTTCCAATTCTAGGCAATCAATCCTCCTATTTGCCCCCACATCCCGCATTTAAAAATTGACATTTGTTACCCAGTTGTAATTGCTGTGTGTGTATGTGTGTGTTTCTTACAGAAGACTGTGAGTTGCATGGTTGCCGGGGATATTTCATGCTCATCTTTGTACACACCGTAGGTGCTCAATAAACGTATCAGAGGACAGGGAAGATTGTTATTGAGCACGTACTGTGGGCTCAGCACTATTTATGCACACGTACATATAAGGCTACAAAATCGAAAAGCCAAAAGGAGCATACGTTTTACAAGCTGGAGTAGATGCCAGCGGATGCATTTGGAGCTTTTGAAAGCTTTTGTGCCGTCTGTTCCCATACTGCCAGAACTCCGGAACTGAGGCTGTCATCCTGTGTCTCCGTAGACCTGCTGAAACTCAGCCTGCTGGGACGAGTCTGCTTTCCCCTCTCCTGTTTCTACCATGGAAGTGTGTGGACAGCCCCATTCATGATGACATGTGACACCACTGGCTTTCCCCGGCAGTCACACCCCCTGACCCAGGGCCTGCCAGCTTCGGTAAGTGGGGCCCATGCTTGACCGTAGCTTGAGGGCTGGAGTGTCCAGGGACGTGGAGAGCGCCTGTGGGTTCTGCCAGAAAATTTTCTCTCTGTCCTTTGAATCCTGTCATTGTTCCGTGTCTCATGTGCTGGCTATTACGTATGTATCCCCGATCAGGGTTTCCAGAGGTCACAGGGGCTGGCCCTAAAGGCCAATGGCCCTGATTCTGGGTGGGATTCTGGAGCCTTAGAACTCTGGTGGGGATCTTTATGGATGGAAATTTTCCAATTCTCAGATCCTTCATATCTGTCCCTCCGTTCTACCTCTAACCGTGTCTAGACAGTGTTCTCCAGTTTGGGGAGATGGAATCTGTTAGCACCATCGAGCGTGTAAGGAAGAGAAAATATCAAAATCTGTCTGCCTTTCTTTCCTGGAGGCTGCTGAGTGAGTCAGAGCCGGGGGAGCAGTGTGGGGCCCCAAGGAAGGGAAGTGGAGAGGCTTGTATTTAACTAAAATACCTTCTACTTTTTTAGTCCATCTAGGTGGGGGCTGGCTGGGGGCAGTTTCACAGGGAAGAAAACACTGGCATGAAGAGAGCCTGAGGGATCGAGAGCAGCAACTTACCTGGCACTTTTTAAGACCAGAAAGGAATAAAAAATAATTTTTAAAAAGACAGAGCTGAGGCCGGGCCTGGTGGCTCACACCTGTAATCCCAGCACTTTGGGAGGCCAAGGTGGGCAGATCACCTGAGGTCAGGAGTTTGAGACCAACCTGACCAACATGGAGAAACCCCATCTCTACTAAAAGTACAAAATTAACTGGGGGTGGTGGCGCATGCCTGTAATCCCAGCTACTTAGGAGGCTGAGGCAGGAGAATGGCTGGAACCTGGGAAGAGGAGGTTGCTGTGTTGCACCATTGCACTCCAGCCTAGGCAACAAGAGTGCAACTTGGTCTCCAAAAAAAAAAAAAAAAAATACAGAGCTAAGTGGGTAGTGGACTTGAGGTTAGGTTTCAGCCGGGTGACTGTAGGCAAGTCTGGTGACCTCTCTGGGCCCTTTCCCTTCATCTCCATGAGGGAGATAATGATGCCTTCATTCCTGCCTTTCGGGGTTGCTGGAGGATTAATGAGAGAGGAAGGCCCCTGCTTTGAGAAAACAGATCTCATAGCAGCGTGAACAAGAGGCTTATGCCCCAAGCTGCTGCAAAATGGGGTCTCCTAATTGTACCCACTAAATAGGGTTGTGAGGAGGATGAGATTTATAAAACAAGAAGCATGTCACACAGCTCGAGATCTTACTCACGGGAAGCCCTCACAGTTGGACGTTTCTCTTTTTATTAAGAATATGAAGGCAGTCAGCATAAAATGTGTGTTCAACAGAAAAGAACCACAAGCAAACAAATAACAAAAGCAGGTTGAGTGAGAAAAATGAGAATGGCTTCTTTTTATGGCATCTGGAAGGGTGGGAGAGGGGAAAGAAAAGGAACTAAGGGACGATTGGGTGGGGTTGGTGCATAGGGCATGGGTTCCAAGGTCACTAACCAGCTTTATGCTCCCAGGCACCCCCGAGCTGCGATGCTGTGTGACCTGCAGCAGGTCACTTGCCTTCTCTGTGCTAGGTGCTTAGCATACACTTGTGATTAGGATCACCTGGGATGTGGGCAGGCTCTGCAGTGGGAAAACAGGGTAACAGGAGTGAGGGAATGTGAGGACGCTCCCACTGAGGCCTATTCAGGGAGGAGCATGTGTGGTGTGAGTTTGGTGTCAAACCTGGTTTTAAATCCTGGCTTCGCGTCTTGCTTCCTGGGTGACTCCAGACCAGTTAGTTGGCCTCTCTGAGCTGGTTTCCTTATCTGTATAGCAGAGATCACTGCTGTTTGCCGTAAGTGCTGGCCTCTAGATGAGCTGAGTCGGGAAAACCCTCCAGCGAGTGTTGATGCTTTTTCTACACCCTTAGAGCTGGAACGAACTTCAGGGATGGACGTTTAGTCCACTCCCCTTGTCCAGAGCTCAGAGACTGGGAGAGGCAGGTCCAAGCCTGCCTGGTGAGGTCAGCGGAGGGCTGTCGTAACAGAATCTGGGGCTTAGGACTCTGTCCCATTTCTCTAAACCATTCTGCTTCAACCCAGACGCTGACTGTTTTCCAAACTTACTTTTTTGTTTGTTTTGTTTAGCAATTGCTTCTCCATTCTCGATGTTCCTAACCCCCATGGGTCCACAACCATAACCATGGCCACGCGGGTCGAGGTGGGCTCCATAACGCCTTTGACGGCCGTGCCAGGCCTGGGTGAGATTGGCAAGGAGGAGACCCTGACGAGGACCTACTTCCTCCAGGCCGGCGAAGCCTCTGGGGCTCCTCCAGCCCGGATCTTGGAAGCAAAGAGCCCCCTGCGGAGTCCGGCCCGCTTACTCCCTCTGCCAAGGCTCGCCCCCAAACCCTTCTCGAAGGAGCAGGATGTGAAATCTCCTGTCCCATCTCTGCGGCCCATTTCAACTGGACCTTCTTCCTCTGGGGGGCTCTCTGAGGAGCCAGCAGCAAAGGATCTGGACAAGAGGATGCCTGGCTTGGTGGGGCAGGAGGTGGGCAGTGGGGAGGGCCCGAGGATGGGCTCGTCCCTCTTCAACAAGGCTGTGTTCCCGCGGCCCAGCCCCAACACCATGATTCTCTTCGAAACCACCAAAAGCGGCCCCACTGTGGGGAAGGCGGTCCGTGAGGGGGCCGAGGAGGCCAAGCCGGGTGTGTCTGGCTCCCGGCCTGAGGTGGCCGCCAAGCCCACCCTGCTCACCCGAAAGCCTGCGGGGACCCTTCCCCGGTCAGGCCCCCTGTCTCAGGACACAAAGTCACCTGTACCCCAAGAGGAGGCAGGCCAAGACCAGCCTCCTTTAAAGGCCAGCAGTGTGGAGGACACGGCACGCCCTGTTGTGGAGCCCAGGCCTCGCCTGAAGAGGAGGCCCGTGTCTGCCATTTTCACGGAGTCCATTCAGCCTCAGAAGCCAGGCCCTGGTGCAGCGGCCACCATGGGCAAAGTGCCCCCCATCCCTCCCGAGAAGACGTGGGTGAGGAAGCCCAGGCCCTTGTCCATGGACCTCACGGCCCGGTTCGAGAACAAAGAGGCCTTGCTGAGGATGGTGGCCGATGAAGAAAGTGGAGCCCCAGCAGGGGACATGGCTGGGCTAGAGAGGCCCAGAGCAGCGTCCAAGATGGACAGGGAGTGTTTGGTCAAGGCGGAGGCTCCTCTTCATGATCCTGATTGGGACTTCCTAGAGGTGGCCAAGAAAATCCGTGAACAGAAGGAGAAGATGCTTTCGAAGCCAGAGACGGGCAGCCCCAGAGCCCTGGGGGGCTCAGCCAGGGTCACCCCCAGCAATGACCAGAGTCCCCGGGAAGAAAGGGCCAAGCTGGACCCAGAGCCAGAGAAGGCTGCTGAGTCCCCCTCGCCCAGGCTGGGAAGGGGCCTAGAACTTGCTGAGGTTAAGAGCAGAGTGGCGGACGGGGAGGCCCTGGCAGGGGGAGAGTGGGCCTCTAGGAGGAACGTTAGGAAGTGCATCAACCTGTTTCGGGAGGACAGCACCTTGGCCTTGGCAGTGGGGTCTGAACCCCGCCTGGCCACCCCCGCGTCCCCACTGGTGGCACCAGAGCCGGAGAAAGGGGTTGTCAGCGTCCAGGAGCGGATCAGAGGCTGGATTGCCGAGAGCTCCGAGGCCAAGCCCGAGGTCAGGAGGAGGACGTTCCAGGCTCGGCCACTGTCGGCGGATTTGACCAAATTGTAAGTAGGCACATCCTACGCCCCTCCCTCAGCCGCCCACCCACAGGCCCTGAGGAGAAGGGAACCAGGCTCCGTGCTGGGCACCTGTTGCCCCCCTCAGTTTACCCATAGCCCAAGAGGAGGTCGTGGCAGGGTCCATTTCTCAGATGAGGAAGGTGCGGCACGGAGAGGCAGTGCAGCTTCCCTCTGGGTATGGCCAGCCGGGGGGCCTGGAGCTGTTTTCATGGCTTTTCTCAGCTTCAGGTGTGCTGTGTGATTGAACTGGCTGGTGTGTGCCCATTTCACGGAGGCAGGGCAGAAGGGTGAAATACTATGAGGAGGTGGGAGCTGGATGGCATTCCGGCTGAGCCTGTCTCCATAGCTAAGCCTTTCTTCCCTGAAGGCAGAGAGAGAACACTTCAGACTGGGCCTAAGCCTCTATGAGTGGCCCAGAAAATAAACTCAGAGGAGTCAAGGTAACTTGGGCAAGTCAGTTGGTTAATACTGATATTCTAAGTCAGTTGGTTAATACTGATATTCTTTTTTTTTTTTTTTTTTTTTTTTGAGACGGAGTCTCGCTCTGTCGCCCAGGCTGAAGTGCAGTGGCGCGATCTCGGCTCACTGCAAGCTCCGCCTCCCGGGTTCCGGCCATTCTCCTGCCTCAGCCTCCTGAGTAGCTGGGACTACAGGCGCCCGCCACCGCGCCCGGCTAATTTTTTGTATTTTTAGTAGAGACGGGGTTTCACTGTGGTCTCGATCTCCTGACCTTGTGATCCGCCCGCCTCGGCCTCCCAAAGTGCTGGGATTACAGGCTTGAGCCACCGCGCCCGGCCCCGGCTAGTTTTTTGTATTTCTTAATAGAGACGGGGTTTCACCGTGTTAGCCAGGATGGTTTCGATCTCCTGACCTCGTGATCCGCCCGCCTCGGCCTCCCAAAGTGCTGGGATTACAGGCTTGAGCCACTGCACCTGGCCTATTCTTTTTTTTTGAGATGGAGTCTTGCTCTGTTGCCCAGGTTGGAGTGCAGTGGTGTGACCTCCACTCGCTGCAGCCTCTGCCTCCCGGGTTCAAGCAGTTCTTCTGCCGCAGACTCCCGAGTAGCTGGTATTACAGGTGCCCGCCACCACGCCCAGCTAATTTTTGTATTTTTAGTAGAGATGGGGTTTTACCAGGTAGGCCAGGCTGGTCTCAAACTCCTGACCTGAGGTGATCCGCCCACCTCGGCCTCCCAAAGTGCTGGGATTACAGGCGTGAGCCACTGTGCCCGGCCTAATACTGATATTCTAAGTCAGTTGGTTAATACTGATCTTCTGAGTCATTTGGTTAATAATGATATTCTAAGTCAGTTGGTTAATACCAATATACTAAGTCAGTTGGCTAATAATGATATTCTACATCAGTTGGTTAATAATGATATTCTAAGTCGGTTGGTTAATACCGATATTCTACATCAGTTGGTTAATATCGATATTCTAAGTCAGTTGGTTAATAATTATATTCTAAGTCAGTTGGTTAATAATGATATTCTAGGCTGGGTGCGGTGGCTCATGCCTGTAATCCCAGCACTTTAGGAGGCCGAGGTGGGTGGGTCATGAGGTCAGGAGTTTGAGACCAGCCTGGCCAACATGGTGAAACTCCATCTCTACTAAAAATACAAAAATTAGCTGGGCATGGTGGCACACATCTGTAATCCCAGCTACTCAGGAGGCTAAGGCAGGAGAATCGCTTGAACCTGGGAGGCAGAGGATGCAGTGAGCCGAGATCACACCACTCCAGCCTGGACAACAGAGCAAGACACCATCACACACACAAAAAAAGAAAGATATTCTAAGTCAGTTGGTTAATAATGACATTCTAAACTTGGCCCACTTCCCACAAGTGGCCACAACAGAGAGATGCCACTGGGCATGATCGACTGGCTCTTAATGGCATGCATGCCACTGACATACTTTGTCCAGGGTGGAGCTTGCAAAGGCAGGATCTCTGGGCAGACTGCCCTCCCTGCCCTGGGAACCAGGACAGCCAGCCAAGCCAAAGCTAGACCACTGGCTCTCAGTGCTTTAGAATAACCCAGAAAAAATACCAGTGCCTGGGCCCCACCCCTAGAGATTCTGATTCACTTGATTTGGGGAGGGTCTCATATTTTGGTAGTTTTTATTTTATTTTTTATTTTTATTTATTTATTTATTTTTGAGATGGAGTTGCTTTGTCGCCCAGGCTGGAGTGCAATGTCACGATCTCAGCTCACTGCAACCTCTGCCTCCTGGGTTCAAGCAATTCTCCTGCCTCAGCCTCCCGAGTAGCTGGGATTACAGGGGCAGGCCACCACACCCAGCTAATTTTTGTATTTTTAGTAGAGACGGGGTTTCACCATGTTAGGCTGTTCTCGAACTCCTGACCTTGTGATCCACCCGCCTTGGCCTCCCAAAGTGCTGTGATTACAGGGGTGAGCCACCGCGCCCGGCCCACATTTTGGTAGTTTTTAAAAGCTTCCAGGTCTATCTTATGTGCAGCCAGGCCTGACAACCCCTGAGTTAAGATATCAGAGAAGGACACCTATGCCAGGGTCCTAATATGCTTCCTCTCACTGTGTCATCGAAGAGCCTTGGAGAGGCTGTGTGGTTATCTGTCAGATGGGGAAACTGAGGCTTTGAGTTTAGACACAACTCCTCTCAGCCTCACATATCCTAGGAGGCAGACCCTGGGTTGCTGAGAGTAGGTTAGGTTTAAGTGGTTTCATTTCTCTCCCTTTCCTTTTCTTCAAAGTCCCCAGCTCTGAACTAAACACGTGCTACATCTTCAGGTATTTACACCAGAGAGCTCTCCGGGGATGGAAAGCTTCTAGCTCCACCCCCTCTTCCCTTTTTAAGGTGGGGAAAACGAGGCCCAGAGAGGGCCCTGGTGATCCAGAGAGGCAGAGACAGACCTCGGCCCCCACACATTCCTTGACATCCCACTACCCTTCAGTCTGGGGGCTGCTCTGAGGCGGGGCTGCTCTTTTACCTGGCATTGCTAACAACAGCCATCCATTATCCCTCCTGGGGCATCTCCGCTCTTCCCTAAACGCCCTCACATAGCTATTAGGGCCTTGAGCAGCCTCTTATCTGCCCCATAAAAGGGATGGGGAGGTGTTAATTATCCCCGTTTTATAGATGAAGAAACAGAGGCTCAGGTGAGGTCACAAGCCTAACCCAAGCTCCCCCAGTGAAGACGCAGTAGAGCTGGGACTGGCACCTGGGTGTCTTCCCCCAGCCTGGGGCTCCTTCCACCCCGGTAATGCTGTGTTTAAGGTAGGCTCTCCCCACTGGGCAGTTCTCCTTTTGGTAAGGGGAAAGGAAATGTCCTTTCTTAAGGTTACTTGGCCTGGGCTCCTGAGCTGGTGTGTGGGCTGGGGGGAGTAACAGCTTCCAGCTCCGTAAAGGTAACTCAGATCTCTGCACCAGGTTTTCAAGTTCAGCTTCAAGCAACGAAGTGAAATATGAGAAGAGTGCCGAGCTGAGCGGCGAGTTTCCTAAGGAACCGAGAGAAAAGGTAAGGAGTGGCTATGTGGCACATCTCTCATTAACCAGCAGGCAGTTATAGCTGCGGGGGAGCCTCCATGATCTTCTAGACCCCGGGAAGACTCAGAAACGTGTCATGCACACGATAAAACATTTTTTCTTCTAATGTTGGGACTATGAAGTCCCTTCTGGCATGAAGAGTGGTGACTCCCTACTCCCAGGTGTTAAATGCTGTTTACAAATGTATCAGGCGTTTTTTTCTTTGCAAATAGGCAGAGGGGCACGTCTTTCTTATATAGGAGTGCCTGCCTTATTAAAATACTAAAATTTAGGTTTAAGATGTTAATAGAAACTCCTTCAAGGTCTTTCATAATGGTTCTTCCTGCCTTCCCCCTACTTCCCACCTAGCCATAGAAGGAAGAAGTAGGTGGCTGGGCACATTGGCTCACATCTGTAATCCCAGCACTTTGGGAGGCTGAGGTGTGGTGGGAGGATTGCTTGAGCCCACAAGTTTGAGACCAGCCTGGGCAACATAGTGAGACTCTTATCTCTAAAAGAAAAAAATTTTGTTTTGAAATTAGCCAGATGTGGTTGTGTATACCTTATAGTTCTAGTTACTCCAGAGGCTGAGGCAGGAGGATGGCTTGAGTCCAGGACTTTGAGGCTGCAGTGAGCCATGATCACACCACTGCACTCCAGCCTGGGCGACAGAGTGAGACCTGTCTCTAAAAAAATAAAAATATAGGCCGGGCGCGGTAGCTCACACCTGTAATCCCAGCACTTTGGGAGGCCAAGGTGGGCGGATCACAAGGTCAGGAGATCAAGACCATCCTGGCTAACACAGTGAAACCCCGTCTCTACTAAAAACACAAAAAAATTAGCTGGGCATGGTGGTGGGCACCTGTAGTCCCAGCTACTTGGGAGGCTGAAGCAGGAGAATGGCGTGAACCCAGGAGGCGGAGCTTGCAGTGAGCCGAGATTGTGCCACTGAACTCTAGCCTGGGCGGCAGAGCGAGACTCTGTCTCAAAAAAAAATAAAATAAAATAAAAAATAAAAATAAAAATATAAATATAAATTAAGACAAAAAGAAAGAAGTAGGTTACCAGCAATTAAATTGCTTAAAAAGTATTTTTATTTCATTTCAATAAGAGAAAACTCATAAAATTAACTGCTAGCTATAATGGTTGATGCTTTCTGCAGAGTCTTAGTTTTTTTTGAAAAAACAGCTTTAATTGAGATACAGTTGACATACAGGAAAGAGCACAGATTTAAAACATTCAACTTGGTGAGTTTCCGTATGTGTGTACACCTGTGAAACTACCATCACAGTCAAAATAGCAAACATCTCCATCACATGCAAAAGGTTCCTCATGCCACTTTGTTTGTTTTTTTTTTTTTTTTGGAAACGGAGTTTTGCCCTTGTCGCCCAGGCTAGAGTGCAGTGGCACGATCTTGGCTCACAGCAAGGTCCGCCTCCCAAGTTCAAGTGATTCTTCTGCCTCAGCCTCCCTAGTAGCTGGGATTACAGGCATCCACTACCACGCCTGGCGAATTTTTGTATTTTTAGTAGAGATGGGGTTTCGCTATGTTGGCCAGGCTGGTTTCGAACTCCTGACCTCAAGTTGTCCACCCACCTTGGCCTCCCAAAGTGCTGGGATTACAAGTGTGAACCACCATGCCCGGCTGCCACTTTGTAATCTCTCCCTTCCCCTGGTCTTCCCAGCCCATCACAGGTCTGCTTCCTGTCCGTGTAGATTAGTTTGCATTTTCTAGACTTGAATATAAATGGAATCAGTCCTCTTTTATTTTGCCCTTGCTTCTTCACTCAGAGTAGTTATGTTGAGATCATTCATGGTGTAGCATGTATCAGTAGTTCATTCCTTTCTGTTGCTGACTGGTATTCTATTGTGTGAGTAGACCACAATTTGTTTATCCATTCATCTTTTGATGGACAATTAGGTTGTTACCAGTTTGGGGCAATTACCAGTGAAGCTGCTGTGAACATTTGTGGACAAGGCTTTGTAAGAACTTCTATTTCTTTTCTTTTCTTTTTTTCTTTTTCATTTATTTATTTTTTTATTTTTGAGACGGAGTCTCGCTCCGTTGCCCAGGCTGGAGTGCATTGGTGCGATCTCGGCTCACAGCAACATCCGCCTCCCAGGTTCAAGTGATTCTCCTGCCTCAGCTTCCTGAGTCACTGGGACTACAGGCGCCCGCCACCACGCCCAGCTAATTTTTTGTATTTTTAGTAGAGACAGCGTTTCACTGTGTTAGCCAGGATGGTCTTAATCTCCTGACCTCGTGATGCGCCTGCCTCGGCTTCCCAAAGTGCTGGGATTACAGGCATGAGCCACCGTGCCTGGCCTTTTTTTTTTAATTTTTGAGACAGAGTCTCACTCTGTTGCCTGAGATAGTACAGTCACATGATCTCGGCCCACTGCAACCTCTGCCTCCTGGGTTCAAGTAATTCTCATGCCTCAGCCTCCTGAGTAGCTGGGACTACAGGCACGTGCCTCTATGACCATTTAATTTTTTGTATTTTTAGTAGAGATGGGGTTTCACCATGTTGGCCAGGCCAGTCTTGAACTCCTGACCTCAGATGATCTGCCTGCCTTGGCCTCCCAAAGTGCTGGGATTATAGGCGTGAGCCACGGCATCCGGCCAGGACTTCTGTTTTCTTTTCTCTTGGTTAAACATTTAGGAGTAGAATGGCTGGATCATATGGTAGATGCATGTTTTATGTTTTAAGACACCTCTGTGGAGTTTTAAAAATAATACCAGTGCTTGATTTCGAGCTTGTACCCATCTCAGTAAATCACCAACAAAAGTGGGCTGGCTTTGAATGGCAATACCCACCACCACTCTCGTAGGCGGCGGTTTGCCCTGCAACTTTTATTGTTGCATTTTCTGAATCATTTCTTTGAAAATGGTTAGGGGGGGATCCAATTTAAGTAATTAAAGCTCCTTGTATTTGTATTAAAATGCTGTAGTGACAGTAGCGGCAAGGGCAAAAAGGCTGTGTGTAGTGAGAGTGGCAAAATGCTGATTGTCATTAAATTGGGAGGGGTGGGTTGGGCAAGTTCATTATTTTCTCTGTAATTTTGTGTATGTTTGAAACTTTAAAGAAGAGAATAGTTAAGAAAGAAACACTTGCTTTACATGTGATGAGATTTTATCTCTGTAAGTAGACTTTGTATGTGTGTGTATGTGGGTGTGTTTATTGTAGTAAAATACAATAAACTGGACGCCATGGCTCATGCCTATAATCCCAGAACGTTAGGAGGCCAAGGTGGGAAGATTGCTTGAGGCCAGGAGTTTGAGGCTGCAGTGAGCTCTGATTACGCCACTGCACTCCAACCTGGGCAACAGAGCGAGATGCTGTCTTTATTGTATTTATTTATTTATTTATTTTGAGATAGAGTTTTGCTCTTGTTGCCCAGGCTGGAGTGTAATGGCACGATCTCGGCTCACTGCAACCTCTGCGTCCTGGGTTCAAGCGATTCTCCTGCCTCAGCCTCCTGAGTAGCTGGGATTGCAGGCATATACCACCACCCCCAGATAATTTTGTATTTTTAGTAGAGACGGGGTTTCTCCATGTTGGTCAGGCTGGTCTCGAACTCCTGACCTCAGGTGATCTGCCCGCCTCGGCCTCCAAAAGTGCTAGGATTACAGGCATGAGCCACTGTGCCTGGTTGAAATCCTGTCTTTAAAAAGAAAAAAGTACACATAGCACAAAACATACTATTTTAACTTTTTTTTTTTGAGACGGAGTCTCGCTCTGTCGCCCAGGCTGGAGTGCAGTGGTGCGATCTCGGCTCACTGCAAGCTCCGCCTCCCAGGTTCACGCCATTCTCCTGCCTCAGCCTTTCGAGTAGCTGGGACTACAGGCGCCCGCCACCACGCCAGGCTAATTTTTTGTATTTTTCAGTAGAGACGGGGTTTCACTGTGTTAGCCAGGATGGTCTCGATCTCCTGACCTCGTGATCTGCCCGCCTCGGCCTCCCAAAGTGCTGGGATTACAGGCGTGAGCCACCGCGCCCGGCTATTTTAACTATTTTTAAAGAAAAATAATGAATTTGTGAAATTTACAAAATTTACAAAGTTTCAAAAATTCACAGTCTTTCTAATATATATATAAATAATACAAAGAGAGTTCTGAAAGGCTCTTCAAGGATCATAACCCATTGGTAATAGCTGTTATCCAGGAACGGGGACTGGTATTTGAACAAGGGAACAAAAATGATTTGAACTTTGGCCGGGCGTGGCGGCTCACACCTGTAATCCCAGCACTTTGGGAGGCCAAGGCGGGTGGTTTACCTGAGGTTGGGAGTTCGAGACCAGCCTGACCAACATGGAGAAATGCCGTCTCTACTAAAAATACAAAAAAAATTAGCCAGGTGTGGTGGCGCATGCCTGTAATCCTAGCTACTCAGGAGGCTGAGGCAGGAGAATCACTTGAACCTGGGAGGCAGAGATTGCGGTGAACCAAGATCGCGCCATTGCACTCTTGCACTCCAACCTGGGTGACAAGAGCAAAACTCCATCTCAAAAAAAAAAAAAAAAGAATTGAACTTTGTATTGTTTGGATTCCTTTACAATCAGAATTGATTCATATATTGTTTATGCAAAATGTACATATTAAAATATAAACAGGCTGGGTGCGGTGGCTCGTGTTTGTAATCCCAGCACTTTCGGAGGCTGAGGCGGGTGGATCACTCGAAGCCAGGAGTTCAAGACCAGTCTGGCCAACATGGTGAAACGCCATCACTACTAAAAACACACAAAAATTGGCTGGGTGTGGTGGTGCATGCCTGCACTCTCAGTTACTCGGGAGGCTGAGGCAGAAGAATCGCTTGAACCTGGGAGGTGGAGGTTGCAGTGAGCCACGATCGTGCCATTGCACTCCAGCCTGGGTGAAAGAGGGAGACTCCATCTCAAAAAAAAAATGTATATATGTGTGTGTGTGTGTATATATGTGTGTGTGTGTGTGTGTATATATACGTATATATTTAAACAAAGGTTTACAGTCAGTGTTTTTAGAGCACTTCACTGGCATTCCATCATCTACAGCAGGGCTTAGCAAACTGTGCCCCTGCCCTTATTATAACTATTTTAAAGTGCACAACTGACTGGCATTAAAGGTGTTTTCAGTGTTGTGTAAGCATCACCACTATCTAGTTCCAGAATCTTCTGTCACCTCAAGTGGAAACCTTGTGTCCTCATCACCCATTCCCAGGCATCCACTAATCTACTTTCTGTCTCTATGGATTAACCTATGATGTGTGTGTGTATATATATATATTTTTATATATATGTACTTTTATATTTATATGTGCTGTATATAAATGGAGTCTTGTAACATGTAGCTTTTTGACTGGCTTCTTTTGCTTAGCATAATATTTTCAAAATTCATCCACGATGTAGCATGAATCAGTATTTAATTCCTTTTATTTATTTTTTTAGACGGAGGCTCGCTCTGTCGCCCAGGCTGGAGTGCAATGCCACAACCTCGGCTCAGTGCAATCTCCGCCCTCCAGGTTCAAGCAATTCTCTTGCCTCAGCCTCCCAAGTTGCTGGGACTACAGGCGTGTGCCACCACACCTGGCTAGTATTTTTAGTAGAGACGGGGTTTCACCATGTTGACCAGGCTGGTCTCGAATTCCTGAGCTTAGGTGATCCGCCAGCCTCGGCCTCCCAAACTGCTAGGATCACAGGTTTGAGCCACCGCACCCGGCCTTTAATTCCTTTTAAACGATTTTGGTTTTTTTTGTATAGATGAGGTCTGACTATTTTGCCCAGGCTGGTCTGGGACTCCTGGACTTAAGCGATCCTCCCATCTCAGCTTCCCGAAGTACTGGGATTACAGGCATGAGCCACCGCACCTGGCGGGATCTGCCTCTTTCTATGGTAACCAGTGCCTGTGCACTAGTCCATCGTTTGGAGATAATTGAAATTTAGCCAATGCCCTTCCAGTGCGCATTCAGGTTGTTTCTGTGTTCTTTTGCTTACACCAATGGTACTCTCTCAGCTTTCTTGTTCGTGTAGACTTGTGCATGTGGGCAAAGAGTCCTGGGAGGAACTTGGCCGGATAAAAGGAAATGAGTATTTTAACATCAGGATAGATACACTGCATTGCCCAAAGTCGGGTTCATTGATATTCTCTCCAACAGTATCTGAGTGTCCATTTCCCCACATCCTCGCCCATACTGGGTGTGTTCATTCTTTTCAATTTTATGGTATTTCATTGTTTTAATTATACAAGCAGCCCTTTCTTTTTTTTTTTTTTTTTGAGACGGAGTCTCGCTCTGTCACCCAGGCTGGAGTGCAGTGGCCGGATCTCAGCTCACTGCAAGCTCCGCCTCCCAGGTTCACGCCATTCTCCTGCCTCAGCCTCCCGAGTAGCTGGGACTACAGGCGCCCGCCACCTCGCCCGGCTAGTTTTTTGTATTTCTTAATAGAGACGAGGTTTCACCGTGTTAGCCAGGATGGTCTCGATCTCCTGACCTCGTGATCCGCCCGTCTCGGCCTCCCAAAGTGCTGGGATTACAGACTTGAGCCACCGCGCCTGGCCTACAAGCAGCCCTTTCAATCACTCCACTTTTTCCTTTCCATCTCGAATCCTTTAACATTGAGGTGTTTCTTTTTTTGTTTCTTTCCAGCAAAAGGAGGGGCATGGTTTGGATGGAAGCCCCTGGAAGCCTGGGACACTCCGGGAGAAGTCCAGGCAGACGGAGCGGAAGGTTAGCTCTAACCAAGACCCGGACAGCTGCCGCGGTGGAACCTCAGTGGAGGCGCCGTGCCCTTCTGACGTCACTCCAGAAGATGATCGGAGCTTCCAGACTGTGTGGGCCACAGTGTTTGAGCACCATGTGGAGAGACACACAGTGGCTGACCAGTCTGGACATTGTCTCTCCACCACACCCCCTGGTGACACGGCCAATGCCCGTGTCTCAGAACCCAGGCCGAGGCCTGAGATGGGCTCTTGGCTGGGCAGGGACCCACCAGACATGACAAAACTCAAGAAAGAGAATGCCAAAGGGTTTGACAATCCCGAGATGGAGAAATTGGGACGAACTGCCCTTTTGAACGGTGAACTGAGACCGTTTCACACGCCTCTCCGGGAAAAATATCCTTTGGCTGAGAACCGCAATAATAACACCTTCCTCAAACACTGGGAAAATCCTCCCCCATCGCAGAGGATTGAGCCCAGGTATGACATTGTGCATGCAGTGGGGGAGCGTGTGCACAGCGAGGCCGTCTCACCGGCACCGGAGGAGAAAGCGGTCACACTCCACAGCCGCAGGTCTTGGCTCTCACTGAAAGACAGGCAGCTGTCCCAGGAGGTCACCCCTGCTGACCTGGAGTGTGGTTTGGAAGGTCAGGCAGGGTCCGTCCAAAGGGCCAGTTTGATTTGGGAAGCTCGAGGCATGCCTGAGGCTAGTGGGCTGAAGTCTGGGGGCAATTGCCCGTCGCCCAAATGGACAGGCGGGGCGGTGGTGAGCTCGCACAAAGCCACCGTGGGGGTCAGTGAAGAGCACTGTGCTCCCGGGGCCACCTCTGTCCGGGCTGTCAAGGCTGCCGTCTGGGAAAGCCAGCATGAGGGGCCAGAAGGGGCCAGAAGCAAGCCAGGAGAAGGAGCAAGAGGCCAACCCCAAGGATGCCCCCTAGATCCTCCTTCCAGACCTTCGAATGAGCCTTCTGACTCCCAAGCACGAACACATCCAGATGCATTTGCTGTGCAGAAAGGGCCCTTCGTTGTAGCTGCCAGGGAGGGTGATCCAAGGCCGGCCCAGGTGCCACAGCTTGCAGTCAAAATGCGGAAAGCCAGCCCCACGGACCAGAGAATGGACAGATGGCGGCGGCGGACTTTACCCCCCAACGTGAAGTTTGATACATTCAGTTCTCTCGTCCCAGAGGACTCTCCACATGTGGTGCACAGACGAACAGATTATGTGAGCCCCACAGCCAGTGCCTTAAGAAAACCTCAGCTATTCCACTACATGGTGGAGACCCAGGAGGTTACCCCAGGCGCTTCATGGGATCAGGCCTCCCCAGCAGTGAAGCAAGGGTCACCTGTGGAACCCAAGGCGACATTTTTTGCAGTCACCTATCAGATTCCCAGTACTCAAAAGGCAAAGGGTGTGGTTCTGTCAGGGGCTGAAAACTTGCTGGAACATTCTAGAAAAATCACTCCACCCCCATCTCCTCATTCTTTAACATCTACTTTGGTTTCTCTTGGTCATGAAGAGGCATTGGAGATGGCAGGCAGTAAAAACTGGATGAAGGGACGAGAGCATGAAAATGCAAGCATTTTAAAAACTCTGAAGCCAACAGACCGTCCATCATCTGTTGGGGCCAGGAGTCTGGAGCCTTTCACTGGAAGAATCATTGATGTGGATGCCTTATGGAGTCATCGGGGATCAGAAGATGGCCCTCGTCCTCAAAACGATTGGAAGGAAAGTGCGAACAAGATTTCCCCCAGCGGTGAAGCTCCCCAAACCACCCCGACTCTGAGGAGTCGCCCAAAAGATCTCCCTGTGAGAAGGAAGACTGATGTGATCAGTGAGACGTTCCCAGGTAAAATCAGAGACGGGTACAGATCCAGCGTTCTTGACATTGATGCCCTGATGGCGGAGTACCAGGAGCTGTCGCTGAAAGTCCCTGGGGAGGCTCAGGAGAGGAGGAGGAGTCCCACAGCAGAGTCCAGTACATTGCCTCGGGAGAGGCCTGTTCAGCCAGGTGGGGTGGAGCAGAGAAGGAGGAGCCTGAAGGAGGTGCCCGATACTGGGGGTCTCTGGAAACCGGCCAGCTCTGCCGAAATAAACCACAGTTTCACTCCTGGCTTAGGCAAGCAGCCAGCAGAGACCTCAGAGCCAGCCATGGGCACCAAATCTAGTCCTCCCTTCTGGGCTCTGCCACCCTCGGCTCCTTCTGAAAAGTATCCAGGGAGGGGCTCTCCTATCTCTGTGGATCCCAGGAAAAAAACCTTGGGGTTCGCTGAGGATGACAGAAAGGCCTTTGCCAGTAAATATCACGTTGCAAAGTGTCAGAATTACCTGGCTGAATCAAAGCCCTCTGCTCGGGAGGATCCAGGCAGTGGGGTCAGAGTGTCACCCAAATCGCCCCCTGCTGACCAGAAGAAAGGGACCCCAAGGAAATCCTCTGGGCGGGGAGAGGAGGGCAGTGTGGCCCAGTGGGTTGACCACCCACGTGACTGTGGACGGGCGCCGCTGGATATCAAGAGGACCTACTCAGAGAAGGGGCCCCCTGCCAGCATCCGAGAGGGCCTGTCCATCATGCATGAAGCCAGAGAGAGGAGGCGAGAGCAGCCCAAAGGGAGGCCCAGCCTTACTGGAGAGAATTTGGAGGCCAAAATGGGACCCTGTTGGTGGGAGTCAGGGACTGGAGATAGCCACAAGGTAAGTACCAAGGCTCTTTTTAATTTTGTCAAACGTGGATTAAACATCTAGCCTAGGGGGCCGAAATTCAGATTTTGTATGGCCCACACGGGTACATAAATGAGTGGAGTCAGGCTGGGTGTGAGGCTCCAAGGAGGGGTGTGGATTGCGGCAGATGGAGAGCTCTTGCCCTCTCTGAACTGGGAACTGCTGCTTGGTCCTACCTGGTTCTCTTGTTTGTTTGAAACAAAGAGTCTTGCTCAGTTGCCCAGGCTGGAGTGCAGTGGCACGATCATGGCTCACTACAGCCGTAATCTCCTGGGCTGAAGCCATCCTTCTGCCTCAGCTTCCCAAATAGCTGGGATGACAGGCATGCGCCACCATGCTTGGCTAATTTTTTATTTTTTGTAGAGACAGAGTTTTGCCATGTTGCCCAGGCTGGTCTCAAACTCCTGGGCTCAAGTGATCCTCTTGCCTTGGCCTTCCGAAGTGCTGGGATTACAGGCATGTGCCACCACGCCTAGCCCAGCTGGTTCTTCACCGGCAGGAATGATGGCCTTGAGATGGCAAACCTCATTTATCAAGAGAATCTGAAAATACAGAGTTTTATGTGTAATCCCATTAGGAAATGAGGAGGCCTTTTTTTCTTTTGAGATGGAGTCTCGCTCTGTCACCCAGGCTGGAGTGTGGTGGCGCAATCTTGGCTCACTGCGAGCTCTGCCTCCCGGGTTCACACCATTCTCCTGCCTCAGCCTCACGCCCGGCTGATTTTTTTTTTTTTTTGTATTTTTAGTAGAGACGGGGTTTCACCGTGTTAGCCAGAATGGTCTCAATCTCTTGACCTCGTGATCCACCCGCCTCGGCCTCCCAAAGTGCTGGGATTACAGGCATGAGCTGCTGCGCCCGGCCGAGGAGGACTTATTTTTAAAAATGCTCTTCAGCCCAAACAAGACTTGTCTGCTAGCCCCATACAGCCCACGGGCCACCTGTTTTACACTTCTGTCCTACAATGACAATAATGATAGATATTAATGGTAGCTTTATTGTGCTTCTGCTGTATAGTAGCCTGTTGTATCCTGTTCATTATTATCATTATTATTTGTTTATTTTTTTTTGAGATAGAGTCTCGCTCTGTCGCCCAGGCTGGAGTGCAGTGGTGTGATCTCAGCTCACTGCAAGCTCCGCCTCCCGGGTTCACGCCATTCTCCCGCCTCAGGTTCCTGAGTAGCTGGGACTACAGGTGCCCACCACCATGCCCGGCTAATTTTTTGTATTTTTAGTAGAGACAGGGTTTCACCGTGTTAGCCAGGATGGTCTCAATATCCTGACCTTGTGATCCGCCCGCCTCGGCCTCCCAAAGTGTTGGGATTACAGGCGTGAGCCACCGCGCCCGGCCTCCTGTTCATTATCGTATCCCCAGAATCCAGCATCATGCTTGACATACTGTGAATGTCCAAGAAATATTTGTTGAATGAGTGAACAACTGATCTTAGTGAGGTTTTGGGTTCCAACAGAAGCAGACCCTTGTATTTTTTTTTTTTTTCTTTTTTTTGAGATGGAGTCTCACACTGTCACCTGGCTGGAATACAGTGGTGCAATCTCAGCTCATTGCAACCTCCGCCTCCCGGGTTCAAGTGATTCTCCTGCCTCAGCCTTCCAAGTAGCTGGGATTACAGGAGCCCGCCACCACACCTGGCTAGTTTTTTGTTTTTTTTTTTTTTTTTAAGTAGAGATACGGTTTCATTATTTTGGCCAGGCTGGTCTTGAACTCCTGACCTCGTGATCCACCTGCCTTGGCCTCCCAAAGTGCTGAGATTACAGGTGTGAGCCCCCGCGCCCGGCCTGTAAGCACGTTTTAAGGGGGTGATCCCAGGAAGAAGCAGTAGGGGAGAGAAGAAGTGAGGCAGGTGCTACAGGGGCCGTGGTGGGCCACTGAGGATCAGTCTCACTGGAGACACCTGGGAGGCAGCCTGGAACACCTCTGAAGTTGTCGTGTCCAGGGGTCAAGGCATCTGGAGTATGTATTTTCCAGTCCCTCTGTCCTTGCCTGAGGCTGTTTGTGGGGTCATGAACATTCAGACCTTTCCATCCTGGCTAGCACCATGCTCAGCAGAAGAAAGAAAATCCGGCTTCCTTTGTTCAGTGAAGAACAGAAGGAAAGAGAAGGACGGATGGCAGGGTGGGGGGTGGGGAGGAAAGGAGGAAGGGGGATCACTTTAATTGCAAGCACACCCTTTTTGGGGTGCATAAGCAGAACAGCTGTGAAGAAACCCTCACCCAAATAAGCCACTTTGTTTCTAACACACACACAAATTCAAATCTACCCAAATATCGATCAGTGAGGCTCTAGGGTGTTGGCAGGGGGCCCCTTCTCTTGATCTTTGGCATATACTTGAGTGTTGGGCAGAGTGCTGACACTACCTACTGCTGGTGTGATCATCTTCCTGTATAGATGGAGAAAAAAACAAAACAAAAAAACAGAGGCTCAGAGAGGTGAAGTAACTTGTCTCAGGTCACACAGCAGTAAGTGGCAAAACTGGTATTTGAACCAAAATCTGGCCTATTACCCAACAGGTAGTGGGCCATGTTCTACGAGACCATTCTGGTGAAGAACCATGAAGGTGCGGAAGAAATCTGAGGCACAGGGACCACCCTTTGGAAGCTTCTGCTCTCTGTGGGGAGATGGGGCACTGTGGTCCAAGACTGGGGAGTGATGGGGTGCAGAGGGAGGCACTGAAGAGGAGGCCCAAGGTGTCCTGGAGGAGGTGCTGGTCTCAGCCCAAGCTTGAGAGATGGCCATGTGTTTGGGTGGGCTGATGAGAGGAGGTGAGGGTATTCTCAGCAGGGCACAGCATGGACAAAGGTTTGGAGGTGGGAAAAGCGTAGGATGTTGTGGGGGACATGTGGAAACTGACTTATCACCGCCCTGTGCGATGTGGCAGCAGCAAATCAGGCCCCAGATTCCACCTTTGTCACTTGCAGACTGAGTGATGCAGGGCAAAACCTTTCACCTCCCTGCACCTGAGTTTTCTTGTGTGTAAAAGGGACTAGGTGGCCAGTCTGGACATGGATGCTACAGAAAGGAAACACTGGGATACTGTCAGTAGCGATCATGCAGTGAGGATTTGTCTCCAGTTTAGAGTGGGTGAGTGGTGGAGTTAGGCTTTGAACCCATGTCTGTTCCCAAGAGGCCAAGCTCTCTTAACCACGCTCAGGATCATGCAGACTTGGCGTCTCAGTCTCCACGCTGCTACTTGCCTGCTGTGTGTAAAGCAGCCTCTTGGCCTCTCCTAGCCTGAGTTTCCCCACCAGAGTTAACAGGGATTCCTGCCCCAAAGCACTGTTACTAGACTGAATTGAAATAAAGCACCCAGCTTGAGCCACCCCCGTGTGCTTCCTGAGAAGGCTTTCACCTGTGCCCACCCGCAGGCTAATATCGTGGCAACAGTGGCAGAAGGAAGAGGCCGTGGAAATGCAACACTTTATCTGTTTGCCAGCACCTTGCTCAGGGCTTGCTGGTGGTGAGGGAGTTGGGATGTTGTAGAGTGGGGATCCTGGGCTCAGCTCTGTCCCGCAGCCCAGCCTTGGATGCCTGCCCGGAGCACGCAGGCACCAGCAGTGCTGGTTGTCAGGGGATCTGTTTTCTCACCAAGAGATTGGGAAGCCTTGGACCAGCTTCCCGTTTCTCTCTTGTCTCCTGCCCAAAGATCTTTGGTTCTCGATCTTAAAAAAAATATAATAATAAATACATAAAAACACACCAATACAGAAGGAAAAAATGTTGGTTGTTAAAATTTCAAAGCTTACAGGGGTATAGAAAATAAAAGGTGAGTGTTCCCCAGAGGCAGCCACCATTGCAGTTGTTTACATCCTTTCTGACTTTTCTATATTGACAGTCACTTATCAATCATATATATGTGCATAATTGTCATACTTTTCATATTGCAATAATAGCGAATGCTTGCGTAAAATTTGAAATACTGTAGAAAAATGGTGTAGAGAGAAAATCTCCTTTAAATACTGAGTGTGGTGCGTAAACTGGGGAACACCCTCCAGGCCCATTAGTGGTTTTTAGCCGTGGACAATTTTGCCCCCGGGGCACATTTGGCAGTGTCTGGAGACATATTTTGTTGTTGTCACACCCTGGGAAGAGGTTGCTATTAGCGTCTCGTGGGTAGAAGCCAAGCGTGCTGCCCAATATCCTACAAGGCACAAGATGGCCCCCACTGCAAAGAATGCTCCAGCCCCAAGTGTTTGCAGTTTGTAGGTTGAGGAACCCTGGTCTAGACACAGACATAGATATAGGTAAATGCATAGACTTAGATACAGGTAAATACATAAGCTTTCTATGGAAACGTCGACGACAACAGTCTACAGAAAATCTTGTGGCTTAGGTTTTTTTTTTTTTTTTTTTTTTGAGACAGAGTTTGGCTCTTGTTACCTAGGCTGGAGTGCAGTGGCACGATCTCGGCTCACTGCAACCCCCGCCTCCCGGGTTCAAGTGATTCTCCTGCCTCAGCCTCCTGAGTAGGTGGGACTACAGGTGCACACCACCATGCCTGGCTAAGTTTTTGTATCTTTAGTAGAGATGAGGTTTCACCATGTTGACCAGGCTGGTTTTGAACTCCTGGCCTCAAGCAATCTACCTGTCTTGGCCTCCCAAACTGCTAGGATTACAGGCGTGAGCCACCGCACCCGGCCTCCCCTTCCTCTTTTTAATGGTTGGTAATTATTGCATTATGTGACTGAGCCTAATCTGTTTTCACCTAGACCCTCACTGATGGGTATTTGGGTGGATTTGAATTTTTCTGTGTATTAGAAACAGGGTTGCGCTGGATGCAGTGGCTTATATCTGTAATCCCAACACTTTGGGAGGCCGAGGCTGGAGGATCACTTGAGGTCACGAGTTCGAGACCAGTCTGGCCAACATGGTGAAACTCCATCTCTACTAAAAATACAAAAATTAGCTGGGTGTGGTGGCACATGCCTGTAATCCCAGGTACTCAGGAGGCTGAGGCAGGAGAATCGCTTGAACCTAGGAAGCGGAGATTGTAGTGAGCCGAGATCCGGCCGCTGCACTCCAGCTTGGGTGACAGAGCAAGACCCTGTCTCAAGAAAAAAATAAGAAGAAAAAGAAACAAGGTTGCTTCCTTGGGTGAGGGTTTCTTGATTTACAGCCCAAAAGGGTGTGATTGTAATTCAAGTAATCCCTTCCTCTCTTTTTCTCTGTTCTTTACTTAACAAACATTTATAGAAACTGTTTCCCAGACCCAGCTGTAGTATTTCGTTTATTTAAATTATTTATTTTAGTTCTAAGAGAGAGAGGATTTCACGTGGCTCCACTCCAAAAATACTTAAAAACATACAATAAAAATTCCCCTGATACCTGCCGTGCTTACATTTCTTCCACCCGGTAATCACTTTTATTCCCTTTTTTTTGGTCCACATTCTTTTGAGGCTCCTTTATGAATATACAAGCACGTAGAAGTACATATTTTTATTTTTGCTTTACTTTTCCATAATAGAGAGCATTTTGTCTAAGTGGTTGAAACTTTGGTTGCCTATGGGAGTAACACAGGGAATCCTAAAAGATATCAATGAGGCCGGGCGCGGTGGCTCAAGCCTGTAATCCCAGCACTTTGGGAGGCGGAGGCGGGCGGATCACAAGGTCAGGAGATCGAGACCATCCTGGCTAACACGGCGAAACCCCGTCTCTACTAAAAACACAAAAAATTAGCCGGGCAAGGTGGCGGCGCCTGTGGTCCCAGCTACTCGGGAGGCTGAGGCAGGAGAATGGCGGGAACCCGGGAGGCGGAGCTTGCAGTGAGCTGAGATCTGGCCACTGCACTCCAGCCTGGGCGACAGAGCGAGACTCCGTCTCAAAAAAAAAAAAAAAAAAAAAAAAAAGATATCAATGACTGGGCCTCTCTCCAGGCCAGTTAGGTCAGAATCTCTGGGGGAGGACCTGTCTTTGTTAGTTATGAAAGCTCCCCAGGGGAATCTTGGGTTGAGGATCTCTGCTAAACCCACAGATTTTCCACCTTTGTGTTTTTCATATAATGTGTCTTCAGAGTTTTTTTTTTTTGAGCTAAGGTTTCGCTCTGTCACTCAGACTGGAGTGTAGTAGCGAGATCACGGCTCACTGCTGGAGTGGTCATGGCCTCAGCCTCCTGGGCTCCAGCAATCCTCCCACCTCAGCCTCCCAAGCAGCTGGGACTACAATCATATGCCACCACTCCTGGCTAATTTTTTTTTTTTTTTCTTTCTTTCTTTCTTTTTTTCTTTTTTTTTTTTTTGAGATGGAGTCTCGCTCTGTCGCCCAGACAGAGTGCTGGAGTGCACTGGTGCGATCTTGGCTCACTGCAAGCTCTGCATCCCGGGTTCACGCCATTCTTTTGCCTCAGCTTCCCAAGTAGCTGGGACTATAGGTGCCCACCACCACGCCCAGCTGATTTTTTTGTATTGTTAGTAGAGACGGGGTTTCACCGTGTTAGCCAGGATGGACTCGATCTCCTGACTTCGTGATCCGCCCGCCTCGGCCTCCCAAAGTACTGGGATTACAGGCATGAGCCACCGTGCCCGGCCAATTTTTTTTCTTTTTTTGTAGAGCTAGAAGTCTCCCTATGTTACCCAGGCTGGTATCAAACTCCTGGGCTCAAGTGATCCTCCTGCTTTCGCCTCCCAAAGTCCTGGGACTACAGGCGGGAGCCACTTCACCTGGTCTGAGAGTTTTTGGATTCAGCTTACAGACAGCATCCTCATTTTTATTTTTATTTTTGGTTGCTTGTGGATGTAGCCCAGTTTCTTTAACCCTTTCTTGTGGATGCTATTTCCAATCCTTTGTATTTCAAACCATGTATACATATCGTGGTGCACACCTGCAGGTATATCCACAGGCTAAGAATGCTGACTGCCCTTCTACGGGGGAATATGGTTGTAGTTTTGTAGAATTGTGTTCGTGTGCCCTGCAGTGGAGCTATACCTGTGACTTCCTTACTGGCCTCTTTCATTTCATCCTTCCCTGGTGTATCAGACTTCTGGAGGTCACCCTCTGACCCCATGAGTGCCCCTTACCTTTGACTGTGGTTTGGTTTGCTTTCTCCTGTTGTGAGCGAGGATGGCATCTTGTGAGGTATGTGAGGCCATTTGTATTTCTTTCTTGTAACCCACGTGCTTATGTTCCACCTGCTTTTTGTTGGTCCTTTTATCATTGATTTCTTAGAGCTCTTTATTAGGAGATGAATCTTTGTACTTGTATCATTTGATTTCTTTCTGGAAACAGCCCCAGACTGCATACTGGGCAGACCTAGGATTAAACCCTACTTTGCAGGACTCTGGGCACCTCCCAGACCTCTTTGAGCCTTAGTTTCCTCATCTGTAGGATGGGACTCCTGCCTGCTTCATGGACTTGTCAGAGATTTATCATGAGATAATGTGTGGTCAACCCTTCACCCAGGAGCTGGTATGAAGAGCTTGAAGAAATCAGAGGGAAGCACTTTGGGGTTAACCTCCAGCCCTCTGTTCTGCCCATGCCAGGCAGGCCCTGTTCTGGGTACCAGGGCCTCTAGGCAGGACCTAGATGGGGCCAAGCCCACCATCTCCGGCTGTGTGATAGCTACTTGGTGGTGATTTAAATTTAGTTAAATATGATGAAAAATTCAGTTCCTTAGTCACTCTGTCCCCATTTAGATGTTCCAAAGCCACACATGGGTCCTGGCCACTGTATATGACTGGCAGGACATCTCCATTTACTACAGAACATTCTGGTGCACAGCACTGGTCTGGAGAGGCAGGCAGGCCTCCAGCCAGTGAATGAGTGAGGTTATTCATGGAGACAGTGGTAAGTCCTAGGAGTGAGAGAAAAAGGGGGTGACAGGAGGTCAGGAACGGGCTCTTGTGGGAAGGGACCTGAGAGATGCTATCTGAGTTGTGGAAGCGACCCAGCCAGGCAAACGTCTGGGGGTAGGAGGAAGGAGCAGTAAGTGAAGATGCCCCAGCGTGGGGATGAGCTTCTGGGATACTCGAGGGACTCCAGGGGCACAGGGGTGTGGGCCCCAGCTGAAGTTGAGAGATGGGCGGCCAAGGGCCCGGGGAGCCATAGAAGGGTTCTGAACTCTGCTGTCCTGATTTGCATCTTAGAGAACCCATCACCCCATCAGCTGCTCCTTATGTGGAGACCTCGGGTGGAGGCAGGGAGTCCAGTGAGGAGGCTGCTGTGGTCCTCACAGGCTTAACAGGGCTTGCACCACGTGACTGTGGAGGTGGAGAGAAGTAGAGAGGTTGGTGGCATTTTTTGTTTTTTTTGGCAACAGCTTTATTGAGATATAATTCATGCCGTATACAATTTGCCCATTTAAAATACACAATTCAGTGGTTTTTAGTGTATTTACAGAGTAATGCAACTATCATGACTCTCAATTTTATTTTATTTTATATTTTTTGAGAAAGGGTCTCACTCTGTTACCCAGGCTGGAGGGCAGTGGCATGATACAACTCTCAATTTTAGAATATCTGTTTCATTGTTGAGACGGAGTCTTGCTCTGTCGCCCAGGCTGGAGTGCAGTGGCAAGATCTTGGCTCACTGCAACCTCTGCCTCCTGGGCTCAAGCAATTCTCCTGCCTCAGCCTCCTAAGTAGCTGGGATTACAGGTGCACGCCACCATGCCTGGCTTTTTTTTTTTTTTTTTTTTTGAGACAGAGTCTTGCTCCATCACCAGGCTGGAGTGCAGTGGCATGATCTCGGCTCACTGCAACCTCTGCCTCCTGGGTTCAAGCAATCCTCCTGCCTCAGCCTCCCGAGTAGCTGGGACTATGGGCATGCACCATCGGACCCAACTAATTTTTGTATTTTTAGTAGAGACAGGGTTTCACCATGTTGGCCAGGATGGTCTTGATCTCTTGACCTCGTGATCCACCCGCCTCAGCCTCCCAAAGTGCTGGGATTACAGGCGTGAGACACTGTGCCCGATGCCTGGCTAATTTTTTTGTGTTTTTGGTAAAGACAGGGTTTCACCATGTTGGCCAGGCTGGTCTTGAACTCCTGACCTGAAATGATCCGCCTGCCTCGGCCTCCCAAAGTGCAATGTTAGAATATCTTTATCACTGCCCTCCAGAAAACCCTGTACCCAGTGAGCAGTCACTCCAGATTCCCCGCCTTACCCTCCAGTCCTGGGCAATCACTCATCTACTCTCTGACTCTGAGAGATTTGCCTATTCGGGATATTTCATATAAATGGAATCATACAGTATGTTGTCTTGTGACTGACTTCTTCCATTTAGTGTGATGTTTTCAAGACTCAACCATATCATAAACTGGATCAGGACTTTACTCCTTTTTTCTGTCTGAATAATATTCCATTGTTTGGGTAGACCTTATTTTATCTCTCCATTTGTCTGTTGATGGGCATTTTGGTTGCTTCTACTTTTGACTCTTAAGAATAGTGCTGCTATGAACATTCATATTCAAGTTTTTGTGCAAAAGTATGTTTTCATTTCTTTGAATATATACCTAGGAGTGGAATTGCTAGGTCATATGGTAACTTTAGTTTTCACTTTTGAGGAACTGCTAGACTGTGTTCCAAAGCAGCTGCACCATTTTACATTCCCACCAGCAGTGCGTGAGGGTTCTAGTTTCTCTGGATCTTCACCAACAGTTCTTATTGTCTTTTTTTTTTTTTGAGACAGAATCTCACTCTGTCGCCCAGGCTGGAGTGCAGTGGTGCGATCTGGGCTCACTGCAAGCTCCGCCTCCCGGGTTCACACCATTCTCCTGCCTCAGCCTCCCGAGTAGCTGGGACTACAGGTGCCTACCACCACGCCCAGCTAATTTTTTGTATTTTTAGTAGAGACGGGGTTTCACCATGTTAGCCAGGATGGTCTCGATCTCCCGACCTCGTGATCTGCCTGCCTCGGCCTCCTGACATGCTGGGATTGCAGGTGTGAGCCACTGCACGCAGTCTATTGTCTGTGTTTTTTATGATAGCCGTCCTAGTAGGTTGGACCCAAAGTGGTATCTCATTGTGGTTTTGATTTCCATTTCCCTGGTGGTTAATAACGTTGAACATCTTTTCTTATGCTCGTTGGCCATTTGTATACATTCTTTGGAATGATGCCTATTCAGATTCTTTTTGAGTTGTTATTTTTCTTTATATATTCTGGATATGAGTGCTTTATCAGACATACGATTTGCAGAAGTTTTCTCCCATTTTGTGGTTTTTCTTTTCCTTTTCTTTTTTTTTTTGAGACGGAGTCTCGTTCTGTTGCCCAGGCTGGAGTGCAGTGGCGTGATCTTGGCTCACAGCAACCTCCACCTCCTGGATTCAAGCAATTTGCCTGCCTCAGCCTCCCGAGTTGCAAGGATTACAGGCTTGTGCCACCTCGCCCAGCTGATTTTTGTATTTTTAGTAGAAATGGGGTTTCATCATGTTGCCCAGGCTGGTCTTGAACTCCTGACCTCAAGTGATCCACCTGCCTTGGCCTCCCAAAGTGCTGAGATTACAGGCGTGAGCCACCACCACCATGCCCGGCCTCTTTTCCGGTTTTTTTTTGAGATGGAGTCTTACTCTATTGCCCAGGCTGGAGGTGGCGTGATCTCGGCTCACTGCAACCTCCACCTCCCGGGTTCAAGCGATTCTCCTGCCTCAGCCTTCCAAGTAGCTGGGATTATAGGCGTCTGCCACCATGCCTGGCTAATTTTTGTGTTTTTAGTAGAGAGGGGGTTTCGCCATGTTGGCCAGGCTGGTCTCAAACTCCTGACCTCAGGTGATCCACCTGCCTCGGCCTCCCAAAGTGCTGGGATTACAGGCATGAGCCACTGCGCCTGGCCTTCTCTTTCTTAATGGCACCCTTTAAAGCACAAAAGTTTTTAATTTGGAAGAAGTCTGTTTTATCTATTCTACTTTTGTTGTTTATGCCTTTGGTATTATATTTAAGAAACCGCTGTCTAAACCTAGGTCTTGAAGAGTTACACCTATATTTTCTTCTAAGAGTTTTCTAGCTTTAGCTCTTACCTTTAGGCCTTTGATCTATTTCAAGGTGATTTTGGTACATAGGATGTCAGATCTGCAGCATGTTTTGCAGGTAGAGTCTCAGCTTTGCTGATGGGGTGAAGAAAAGTGGGAGAGAATGGGGAGGAGAATGGAGGGCAACCCGAGGGTCTTGGCCTCCCCAGCTGGGGGATGGATGGGCAAAGTGGGGGAAGAGCAACTGTGGAGAGATGGAATCAAGAGGCGTGTTTTGAGCACGTGGATCTGAGGTGAGTGTGAGCTTCCAAGAGATGTTGAGTGAGCAGTGGGATCTCCAAGTCGAGTTCCAACACCGAGAAGCAGAATTGGCAGGCATCTGGGTGTAGATGGGATTTATTTAAAGCCATGGGGGGCGTGAAGAGAGATCCCAGAGGGAATGATGTAGCAAAAGGAGAAAAGGCTCTGCGGCTGGCCTGAGACATGTGGGGATACTGATCAAAAACAGCCAGGGGGTTAGGAGGAAAGCCAGAGGGTCTCTGAAGGCACCCAGAAAAGAGGCTGTGAGGGAAGGGATTAGAAATTCAGTCTTGCTCTTCCTGGTGCTGTGTGTTCTTAAAGAGGTCCCTCCCATCTCTGGGTCTTTCTTTTCTTGTCCACGCAGGGAGAGTGTGAAGCATATAAAATATGCGTCCTGGAGTCCTGGCCTGTGAATGTTTCCCCTATATATAACTGAGTGGAAAAACACAGCAGGATTCCAAGTAGATGTACTGGAGGTGCTGTGCTGTGCATGCACCGTTTCTCTGTGTCTGTGCATGTGTGTTTGGGTGCATAAAGAGATGATTAAAATAAGGTCACCAATAATGACCACTGGCAGTAATGAGGCCGGCCAGCATTTATGGAGGGCTCCCCAGATGCCAGGTATGGAGGAGGCTAGCTAGGTTAAGCCAAGCCAGGTGCCCAGGACTTGTGCACGTCTGCCCCCTGGTGGCTATACTGCGTCATGTACATTCCAAATGCTGTTCCTTAGCCCCTAGAAACTGGGTGCTGTTATCATGGTTCCTTTCCCAGATAGTTGAGGCTCAGAGAGAGGTTAAGGCACCCACCTGAGGTCACACAGTTATTAAATGGCTGAGGCTGGGCCATTTGAACCCAGAGCTACTGCCCTACATGTTACCTGTGATCATTAAGGTGGGGGATTTCTGGGGGTTTAATTTTCTTCTTTGCCCTTTTTGGTACACAGTGGACTCCTGGCATAATATATTTTTTCCTGTAAATGAGAAGGCTCCCAGTAAAGTCCTTTTCTTGTGCTCTGTGTCTCAGGTGCTGCCACGGGACCTGGAGAAGGAAGATGCCCCCCAGGAGAAGGAGCGACTGCTCCAGCAGGTGTCCCCTGTGGCCTCGATTCCCCGGAGAAGCCACAGCTTCTGTAAGGACAGGAGGAGCGGTCCCTTTGTGGTGAGTGATACCACACGGCTGGAGAGGATTGCACAGGGGGTGCTGGTTGCTGGACACTGCTGTGAATGTGGTTTTTGGAGCATCCGGACAGCCCAGGGCCCTGACAGGGTTGAGGGTAGCAGGCAAATGTCCAGGAATCTGGTGTCACCTGACTAGCTGTGTCATGGTTCTTGATGTGGAGGGTGTCTGGTGGCTCTGCTGGGGAAACCTTCTTCCTCTTGAGTTTCCAGCCCAGCAATACCTGGCATGGAGTGGTTAAGGGAACATACACTGGTGTTGGAAAGTCCTGGGTTCAAATCCCAGCACTGTCTCCTGTCAACCTCTTTGAGATTTCGAGCAATTTACTTAATTTCGCTGCACTTCAGTTTCTTTACCTGGAAAACAGGATCTTGATTCCTCCTTCTCTAACTGTGTTGCGAGGATGGAATAAAAGCGTGTGTGGGGCCTAGCACGTCATAAGGTACTTGGGAACTGACAGTCATGGTGGTAACAGGAGGTAGCAGAAAGCTGGTTCCAGAGCCAGATTGCCTGGGTTCAAGTCCTGGATCTGCATACATCCGTGTGTGACCTTGGGCTGACCTCTGGCTTCAGTTTCCTCATCTGTAGAATGGGGATAATGATAGTATCTACTTTACAGGGCGGATGTGGGGCTCAGATGAGAGAACACATGAAGTGCTTAGCATGCTTCTGGGTACATAGCAAACAATAAGTGTCATCGTCACATAATTATTACTGTTGCTGTTACTGGTATGACTGTCCTTGTTTTCAAGTCTCCCTCTGGCTTTTGCTTATCTCTGTGTCCTTGTGCCCTCTTCCCCCTCATCCTGTTTCCTTACTTGTGAAAGGAGACGAGTACACACTGAGCAGGCCCCAGGGGCAGCTGCCCCCTCCAGAGCCTCAGTGTACCCACGTGGGTTCCAGGACTTCGCCACCTTCATTGAGTTTATTTTCTGACTTTAGTTCCATGCTGTTTGGAGTTTTGCACTTGCTCATGAAGCCCCTTCCCGGCCCAGGTCCTATACAGGGGCATCAAAGACAGGGCTCCTAAGGCAGCGATGCTTCTGCTCACAAGGGCCTCTTTGGTTGCTCAGCTCCATAAGCTTCAGGGAGACCTGGGCCTGGTCTCACGTTTTGGAGACATACGATTTTGCACTGAAGCTCCATTGAGAGTCCATCCCTTCCAGTTTTATGGCCACGGGCAAGAAACTTTGCTTCTCTGAACCTCAGTTTCCATTTCTGTAAAATGGGGGTGAAGAAGGTACCCTGGCATAGTTCGTGCTAGGAGCGATGCAGAACAGCCACAATGTGTGCCCGACCATGGGGCTGGGGGAGACGGGCCGGGGAGGAACTCGGATCCCAGCTAGGTGTTTACTGAGCAGCCCGGGAATTTTCCTCGAGGATCCAGATCCTAGCCAAAGATTCACACACATTTGAAACCTGCCTGGATTTTCTGATAAACATTCCCTTCCATTGTCTTCTTTCTCAGCCATTTCTCTAGTCCCTCTCAGATAGCTCTGACTTAGCTTATCTGATTGTACTTGAACTTTTGTGTGTGTGTGTGTGTGTGTGTGTGTGTGTGTGTGTACAAAGGTGATGGGGAAAGAAGCATTTTAAACCTGTCTTTTTAGAGTCTCTGCTTGCTGGCATCCTCCTTGGTCGTCTGGCTCCTCCTTTTTCACTCTCTGTCATTGAAGAGCTTTTGTCCTTGGAGTCCTCAGGCAGCTTGCCTTGGCTCTTTCCTTCTGGTCTCTGAGGCCCCTGCCCCACTCTTGCCTGCTTGATTTCCTCTCCTCCAGAGGTAGGTGGGTGGAGGCACTTAGCATGAACCGGAGAGTGCTGGGGCCTCAGACCTCATTTCGCTGCTTCTGGGACTCATACCTGCAATTCTGGGGAGTGGCCACAAGGAGGAGGTGGTGTTCAGCTCCTACCCTGGTGGCTCCAACAGCCCATCCCAGAGGGACCTTTTAGTAATGGGCTCTGGAGGCTGAAAGAAGTGGCTTTAAGTTCCAACTCTGCCACTGTGACCTTGGGCAGGTGACTTCATGGACCTCACTAAATATCAGTTTTTTCTTCTGTAAGATAAGGATAGTTCTCTATGACCTCAAGAGTATTTTTGTGAGTAGTACATGAGATCACTCAGCACATAGTAAATTCTTAATGTCTCAGCTGCTGTGGTAGCTTTTCCTTCTTTCTCCCTCTTTCCTTCCTCCTTTCCTGATCCTTTCCATCTCTTCTACTTTCCCTTCCCTTTCTCTTCCTCCTTCTCCCCTTTTTCTCCTCTTCCTTTTTTTCTCACCTGTCCAATTCTTTTTATAAAAGGGGAAAGTGAGGCCAGGAGAGAGGACCTGACTTAACCAGGGTGACCCAGCAGAGGAGGGCTGGGGTCCTGAGCCCCTGGTGGCTGTCTCTGCTCCTCTGAAAATTGGTCATACATGCATTTTGTGTCTCACGAGGTGTTTGAAGAGATTCACTGTGTCTGCTATGATTCCCATCACTGCTTTGATGAATGACTTTGTGCTGTTATTTTCCCGTTTAAGTTCACATTCATCTTCATTTTTTAGCCTCTCAGGCCTTGTCAGTTCCTACTTCAGCCTCATATTAGAGACCATGAATCCTATTTTGCAGAGCAGGAAAGTGAGGCTCAGAGGGGTTCAGCCCCTTGCCCAAGGCCACACAGTTAGCAGCTGGGGGAGCTGGAATGAAAACAGGGCCTATCTTGCTCCAGCCTTGGCCCCAGGCCCTTCCCGCCATGGGCCTGTGGTTTTGGCCTGTGGCCAACCCCTGCCAGCCCCTGCCAGCTCCTCTCTCCCCTGGGCCTGCAGCACTCCGTGCATTAGCTGCATGAGGAAACAAGACACCCTGAGCCCTGGGACTCCTCCTGGAGCTGAGAATGTGATATTTGCTCAGCCCGGGGTTAGCCATCAGCTGCTCTGTTGCTGCTGTCTTCCAGAGGGTGCCTGGGACCTGCCAGGCTGATACCCTGCTGATTTGCATAGCCCTGCCCACGGTTGCTGAACTACAGACCCTGCCACTTGCTAGAGGCCTTGAGCAAGTGAGTTTACCACTTGAGGCCTCACTTTTCCTCCTCTATAAAGTGGATAATGATAGCAATAACAAAGCCTAACACTTACTATCCTTACATGTAGTGTAGATACTACTATTATTTCCACTTCACAGATGGGCAAACTGAGTCTCAGAGCCATTAAGTGTCTCTTCCAAGTTCTGGGTCTGCAGTCCCTGCTCTTAAGTGTCTACTGAACTTTCCACTCCTCTTGCATGGTAGCCTGGTGGGAAGACAGAGCCCAAATGAGATGATGCTTACAAAGCTCTTAGCACAGTGCCTGACAACGAGAAATGGCTTAGTAAATCATAGCGGCTATTATTATTATTATTATTATTATTATTATTATTACTATTTGAGATGGAGTCTCGCTCTGCCGCCCAGGCTGGAGTGCAGTGGCACAATCTTGATTCACTGCAGCCTCTGCCTCCTGGGTTCAAGTGATTCTCATGCCTCAGCCTCCTGAGTAACTGGGACTACAGGCGTGCACCACCACGCCTGGCTAATTTTTGTATTTTTAATAGAGATAGGGTTTGCCATGTTGGCCAGGCTGGTCTGAAACACCTGATCTCAAGTTTTCCACCAGCCTTGGTTTCCCAAAGTGCTGAGATTACAGGCGTGAGCCACCACACCCGGCCTATTATTATTTTATTACTATTTGCTGCCAGTTTTTTTTTTCTATGCTCTCCCGAAGAGCCGATGGGAAAGACAAACATCTGTAGCCTTAGAAGTTTTTCTGCAGTTGAGGAAACAGGCCCAGTGCAGGGAAGTGTCTTGTGTGTGGTCCTGGAGGCAGAGCTGGGGCTGGAGTTCAGTCTTTGTGACTACTTGGCCAGTGCTCACCATTTCTCCCCATCTCCTTTGTTCCTTTCAGGGTTCCCCTCAGGACCTCGAGTCCATGTGGCAAATCCAAGTCCTGTGTCAGGCCTCCTCCCTGCTCTTTTCCCCAGGAAGTGAGCTTTGGTCTGCATTTTCACAGGAACCATAAAACACAGTGACTCAGTTGTGGACCTTGACCTTGAGTCACAGTTAACCATGGAGGCCCATCTTGTGACGATGAAGTCACAGATTCACCAGCTGGGAGGCTTCCCTGCAATGGACCAGGGGGAGGGCCTCTGGCAGTCTCTAGAATTTTCTCCCAATCCCCCAAACCTATTGGTCAGCATATGCTGGCTCATTTAGTCTTGAGTTTATTTCTTTTTGGACCTACTATGCGCCAGGCCCTGCATGATGGGGCCTGGAGATTTTCTCCGTCAGCCTCCTGGAGTTCACAGCCCGGGGGTCTGAAGATGACCTGGGAGGGTCCAGTCAGGTGCAGGAAGTAGGAGGAGAGATATTTGGGACTGAGAACTCACACAGGCAAAGGGGGGTGCTTGGGGGACACTGAAGAGACCAGTTGGGCTGAGGTAGTGTTTAGGGATTTTGGTCCTTTTTTTTGACAAGTGTCTGTCTGCATGTGGTAAGTGTTATGCTGGGCAGTGGGCTGCAGTTATGACCAAGGCATAGACAATTAAGAAGGTAGGTAAATAGGCCAATTGCAGTGGCTCACGCCTATAATCCCAGCAGTTGGGGAGGCTGAGGCAGGCGATTCGCCTGAGCTCAGGAGTTCGAGACCAGCCTGGGCAACATGGTGAAACCCTGTTTCTACTAAAATACAAAAAAAAAAAAAAAAAATTAGATGGGCATGGTGGCATGTGCCTGTAATCCCAGCTACTCAGGAGGCTGAGGCAGGAGAATCACTTGATCCCAGCTACTCAGGAGTCTGAGGCGGGAAAATTGCTTTAACCTGGGAGGCGGAGGTTGTAGTGAGCTGAGTTCGCACCACTGCACTCCAGCCTGGGTAACAGAGTGAGACTCCATCTCAAAAAAAGAAGATAGGGGCCAGGCGCAGTGGCTCACGCCTGTAATCCCAGCACTTTGGGAGGCCGAGGTGGGCGGATCACAAGGTCAGGAGATTGAGACCATCCTGGCTAACACGGTGAAACCCCATCTCTACTAAAAATACAAAAAATTAGCCGGGCGTGGTGGCGAGCGCCTGTAGTCTCAGCTGCTCTGGAGGCTGAGGCAGGAGAATGGTGTGAACCCAGGAGGCGGAGCTTGCAGTGAGCTGAGATCGAGCCACTGCCCTCCAGCCTGGGCAACAGAGTGGGACGCCATCTCAAAAAAAAAAAAAAAAAAAAAAAAAAAAGAAGGTAGGTAAATAATTGCGGTGGGTTCTAATAGCTACTTTTTTTTTTTTTTTTTTTTTTTTGAGACGGAGTCTTGCTCTGTAGCCCGGGCTGGAGTGCAGTGGCCGGATCTCAGCTCACTGCAAGCTCCACCTCCCGGGTTTGCGCCATTCTCCTGCCTCAGCCTCCGGAGTAGCTGGGACTAAAGGCACCCGCCACCTCGCCCGGCTAGTGTTTTGTATTTTTAGTAGAGACGGGGTTTCACCGTGTTAGCCAGGATGGTCTCGATCTCCTGACCTCGTGATCCGCCCATCTCGGCCTCCCAAAGTGCTGGGATTACAGGCTTGAGCCACCGCGCCCGGCCTACTTTTTTTTTTCTTAAACAGCAGAAATTTACTTTCTCATAGTTACAGAGGCTAGAAGTCCAAGATGAAGGAGCTGGCAGGGCTGGCTTCTGAGGAGGCTCCTCTACGTGGCTGACAGCTGTGTCCTTTGTCTTCACATAGCCTCTTCCGTGTATGCAGGGTGGAAGGTGGGGGATAGGTAGATGTCTCTGGTCTCTCTTCCTCTTCGTTTGCCAGTTTATTATAAAAGGTAAGCTGTAGAAGCAGAGATGCGTAGGGCGAGGTATGGGGGAGGGAGCGCAGAGCTTCCATGCCCTCCCTGGGCACGCCACCCTCCGGGAACCTCCCCGTGTTCAGGTATCCAGAAGCTCCGTAATAGCTACTGTTTATTGAACGTTTACTATATGTCAGGCATCATGTCATGTGCTTTAATTTAATTTAAATTTGTGTAAAGTCTCCCTGGAGGAGGGAGGGGGGGTGTCTCCACCTGGGGAGGGCTAGCAGAGAAGCAGGAGTTCGAGACTGAGGAGTCTGAGTTCTGAGTCTTGAAGGCTGAGCAGATGTTTGCCAGGTAACTATGGTCTAGGGAAGAGTGGTTTGCCCCTGATCGAGGGGACAGCATAGGCAGAGGTTTAGAGGCATGAAATTGTGCTCTATACAATGGACGTCATCTGGGGTCCTTTAAACTTCACTTCCGCGTGACCTTCCTGGACACCCACAGGGTTTGGTTTAATGCTGAACTCAGACTTTCCCACATCTCTCACTGGTGAAACTGTGGCCCTTTGCTTCTGAGGCTGGTGCTGCGTCATCATCATGCTGGCATCTTTGTACGCAGGATCTGCCAGGGCAAAGGTTGGGAGGTTGGAGCGCATTTGGACCTGATGGCTTTGTCAGGATTCTGCTGACAGCAGTGGTAGTCCTTGTGAGTGTAATCAACTTGAAATAAATGGGAGCTTGTGAGGTGGACCCCACCAAGAACATATCCTGGATGCTAGTTAGAGATTCCCTCTAGATTTCAGTAGGTTGACAGGGAGTCCAAATGAGAAGGAAACAATCAAAATGAAAGACTCCACAAGGCCTGCTGAAAGTAACTCATCAAATGTCGTGACTGAAGAAACAAGTTGTGGGCCAGGCGCGGTGGCTCATGCCTGTCGTCCAGTCACTCAGGAGGCTGAGATAGGAGGATTGCTTGAGGCCAGGAGTTCCAGACCAGCCTGGGCTGACTCCAAAACAATGGATAAATAAAAATTTAAAAACTAGCCATGGTAGCCCACTGAGAATACTTACTTTCATTATCCTAATGACGAATGATTTTGAGTGTCTTTTCATGTGCCAAATGACCAGTTGTATATCTTTTTGGCAGAAATGTCCATTCAAGTCCTTTGCCCATTTTTGAATCAGATTGTTTTTTCTTTGTTGTTGTTGAGTTGTAGGAATGCATACATACATATATATATGTATATATAGAGAGAGGGACAGACAGGCAGACAGACAGGATCTGGCTCTGTTGCCCAGGCTGGAGTGCAGTCGCATGATCTCGGCTTGCTGCAACACCTCCTCAGCTCAAGCCATTTTCCCACCTCAGCTTCCCAAGTAGCTGGGACTACAGGCACGTGCCACCATGCCAGCTAATTTTTTTTTTTTTATTTTTTTTATTTTTGGTAGAGATGGGCTTTTGCCGTATTGTCCAGGCTGGTCTGGAACTCCTGAGCTCAAGTGTTCCTCCTACCTCGGTCTCCCAAAGTGCTGGGATTATAGGCATGAGCCATCACACCCAGTGGAATATTTTTTATATATATTCTGGCTATTAATCCCATATCAGATATTTACAAATCCTTTTTCCCATTCTGTGGGCTGTGTTTTCACTCTCTTGATAATGTTCTTTGATACACACATTTTTTTTTTTTTTTTTTTTTTTTTTTTTTTTTTTTAGACGGAGTCTCACGCTGTTGCCCAGGCTGGAGTGCAGTGGCGCGATCTCGGCTCACTGCAAGCTCCGCCTCCCGGGTTCCCACCATTCTCCTGCCTCAGCCTCCTGAGTAGCTGGGACTACAGGCGCCCGCCACCGCGCCCGGCTAATTTTTTGTATTTTTTTAGTAGAGACGGGGTTTCACTGTGGTCTCGATCTCCTGACCTTGTGATCCGCCCGCCTCGGCCTCCCAAAGTGCTGGGATTACAGGCTTGAGCCACCGCGCCCGGCCGATACACAAAATTTATAACTTTGATGAAGTTTGATGACACCCAACTTTTTCTTTTGTTGCCTGGAAAAGGATTTTTAAAATTGAAGCGTGAGATGAATACAGAAAAGAGCTCATATCCTAAGCCAGATGGCCTGGATTTAAATCCCAACTCTGCTACTTATCAGCTATGTGACTTTGAGTGGACTGACATCTCTGTGCCTCAGTTTCCCCATCTCTGAGACTGGGGTCATAACAGAGCCTACTTGTTAGAAATGCGGTGAAGTGGCTGGGCACAGTGGCTCACTCCTGTAATCCCAGCACTTTGGGAGGCCGAGGCAGGCGGATCATGAGGTCAGGAGATCGAGCCCTGACCAACATGGTGAAACGCCGTCTGTACTAAAAATACAAAAATTAGCTGGGCATGGTGGCAGGTGCCTGTAATCCCAGCTACTCGGGACGATGAGTCAGCAGAATCGCTTGAACCCAGGAGGTGGAGTTGCAGTGACCTGAGATCGTGCCACTGCACTCCAGCCTGGTCACCAGAGACTGTCTTAAAAAAAAAAAAAAAAAAAAAAAGAAATGCAGTGAAGTGGGCTGAGCTCCTATGCACAAGGCGCGATGAGCAGTGCCTGACACCTAGTAGGCGCTTTGTAAGTGTTGGCTGTTGTTGCTGTGACTATGTTAGATACTGAGTTTCTATGTGGCAGATGCTGTGCTAAGCACTGCGCAAACCCTATCCTATTATCCGTCTTCATACTCCCCACGTACTACATGAAGTTCCATTTCTTGGCACTTTTCCCCTAAGCGACTTCACTATATTCATTGAAGTGCCAAGAAGATGCCCATTTAAGAGATTCTGAACCTGAGGCTCAGAGAGGGTAGGTGACTGGCCCAGCAACATGCAGTGAAGAAACAGTGGTGGCTGGACTGAATCCAGACCTGTGGACTTATCCCTTGCAACTTAGGAGGAGAAAGGGTGTCTTTAGTGGGGCAGGATCCCCAGGTGGAAGAAGAACCGCTGGCTTCGGTTTCAGCAGTGCCACCTGGAGCTCTGGGGCTCTGTGGGCTCCCAGGGACCAAGGCCACGCAGGGCCCCCAGCTGGATGCCCACCGACCCGCAGGAGAGAGATGAGTGAATGACAGGGACAGTGTTCTCCTTGCAAAGCCTCCCTCGTGGGGCTGGGCCAGCATCCTAACGCGCGCGCGCCCCCTGGTGGAACAGCGTGAGATTGCGGGCGCTAGAGTCCCCCTCGCTGTTGGAAGGAGACCTAGAGAGTGTTAACCTTTTCCACCTGTTAACCCCTTATCCCACAACTCACTGCCGCCATCTCGTAGATGAGGAAAACGGAGGCCCAGAAGGGTAACATCACATGTCCAGTACGCTCTGCCGGGCTTTGTTTGTTTTTTTTTTTTTTTGAGACAGGTTCTCACTCTGTTGCCCAGGCAGAAGTGCAATGGCACAGTCATGGCTCACAGCAGCTTCAACCTGGGCTCAAGCGATCCTCCTGCCTCGGCCTCCCAGGTACCTAGGACCACAGGCATACGCCAGCATGCTGCCTAATTTTTGTATTTTTTGTAGAGACAGGGTTTCGCCATGTTGCCCAGGCTGATCTTGAGCTCCTGGGCTTGAGCTATCCACCTGCCTGGGTCTCCCAAAGTGCTGGTATTACAGGCATGAGGTACCACACCCAGCCTCATCCCTCCTTTGAGTGGAATCTGTCCTGTGGCAGACACGAGTTATGGAGAAAGTGAGTTTAAGACTTCAGGGTGTGAGGACGGATCCAGATTCCAGGTGCAACCCCACTAGTTGGAGCCTAGATTTCTTCTTCTGGAAATGGAAAGAACCCTCATGTCTATATGCCCAAGGCTAGCCCACATAGTCAGAAAGTGAGAGTGCTGTACCTCGAGGGAAGACACTTGGTCAGTTCTGAGGAGCTGTCTGGGTGAGCTCTCTGATGAAGGGGCAGAGAGAGGCATGGAATTGGTGTGGGGTGACACTGTTGGGTGACAAGTCTGTGTTGGGTGAGCATATTGCAGGCCAGAGGTGGAGACCGTGAGGAGCTGGGCCCATGGGGAGGAGGTAGATTCTGAGGGATGGATTGCTGCAGGCATAAAGAAAGGAAACTATGCTGAGTGTTGGCTCTCGCCTGTACTCCCAGCTACTCAGAGGCAGAGGCGGAGGTGGGAAGAATGCTTGAACCTGGAGTTTCAGATCAGCCTTGGTGATGTAGTGAGACCTCATCTCTGAAAAAGTTTTTAAAAATTAACCAGTTGTGGTGTTGTACCTCTGTGGTCTCAGCTACTCAGGAGGCTGAGGCAGGAGGATCGCTTTAGCCCAGGAGTTTGAGGCTACAGTGAGCTATGATTATGCCACTGCACTCCAGCCTGGACAAAGAGCAAGATCCTGTCTTAAATGAATGAATGAATAGTTAGCTAGATAGCTAGGAATCTGCGGGAATGGTCATGACTTGGTGGGGAAGAGGCGAGAGGACTCAGTTTCTGGGCCTGGGCCCCTCCATGCCCGGGAATCCAACAGCTGCACTGCCATTGACTGCTTTCTCCATGACTACAGGAGCCCCAGGAACTGAACACCCAATCAGATTTGCCCAGATGGTCCTGCCTACTACCTGCTTAGCAAGAGTGGGAAATAGGCTTTATCTCAGGTGCCAACTCCAGCTAATGGATAATGCCCAAGTGGTGCAATACGTTGAAAAGGACTCAGAGACCACATCCAGGCCCAGAGGGAGATGGTGCTATAATCGATTAGTGATGTCTGCCAACAGCATGGGTCAGGGAAGGGGGAGATACAAGTGTCAAATATTTGTTAACCCTGGCGACTTAGTAACTGTACTGCTAAACACACACACCCACACACCAGAAGATGCTTTGGACGATTTTACTTAGGACTCTTCAAATCTCGGAAATATACCAACAGCCCCAGAATTCATTACATATATGGTTCAACCAACAAAATCCTTTTTCTCTATTTCTAAACCTCTTCCTGGCTGTTTATAACGAGCCTTCCTAGCTTCTTGAGGCCAGGTTTTTCTTCCAGGGTTGTGGTTTCCAAACTTTGTCGCATATTAGGATCACTCAGGGAGCTTTTCAAAACCTGGATGCCCAGGTCACATCCCAGAAATTAAATCTAAATGCCTGGGGGCAGGGCCTGGGCATCAGTATTTTTTAAATAGGCTTTACTTTTTAGAACAGTTTTAGATTTGCAGGAAAATTGGAATGATGGTACAGAGTTCCCATACACCCACACCCAGTTTCCAGCTTTCATCACCATCTTGCCTTAGCATAGTATGTTCATTACCATCAATGAGCCAATATTGATATGTTCCTATTAAATAAAGTTCATAGTTTATTATGATTTTCTCAGTTTTAATGTTATGTCCCATCCAGGATGTAGTAGTGGACTTTTGTTTTTGATGAGCTTGACAATCTTGAATAGTCTTGGTCAGGTATTTTTAGGACGCCTCCCTATTGTCTGGGTGTCAGTATTTTTAGAGATCCCCGGGGAATACGGCACAGTTTGGGAACTGCTGCTCTAGGGCCTTTTGTGTGTGTCTGGGTGGGGATGAGTTGTTTATATAAAAACGAGTTAGCACCCTGAAGAGTAGAAGAGAAGAAGTGATTTCTGTGGTCCGGTGATCTGTTGTTATAATGAAACACCCCAGAACTTAGGGGTGTAACACAGTCAAGCATTGGCTTCTGCAGGCCAAGAAACCAAGCAGGGCTCTGTGGGTACAGCTTTTCTCTGCTGGGAGCCCTGAACAGGTGGGGCAGGAATCATCTGGAAGCCTCATCACTTACGTCTGGTGTCCAGGCTGGGATGACTTGAAGGCTGGGCTTCTGGGACTGACGACTAGAGCACCTGAGTGAGGCCTCTTCTCAGGACCTCTCTAAACTCAGATGTCACCCTGGGCAGGGCCTTCCCTGATACCACATCTGCAGAAGGGCCCAGGCCCCTATTATTCCCTCACAGCACCCCCATTATCACATGCAGTGTTTTCCCGATATCTGCCTCCCTCATCAGGGTGGAGGCTGTTTGCTGACTTCTTATCCCTCCCCCACCAAACGAGAATTGCAGGACTGTAGGGCTCTTGACGCTCTTGTTCACTTTTGTGTTTTCAGTGCAGAGTTGAAGCTAGGTAAATATTTGTTGAATGAGGGACGAGGCACGGTGGCTTACGTCTGTAATCCCAGCACTTTGGGAGGCTGAGGTGGGAGGATCGCTTGAGGTCAGGAGTTCAAGATCAGCCTGGCCAACATGGTGAAACCCTGTCTCTACTAAAAATACAAAAATTAGCTGGGTGTAGTGGTGGGTGCCTGTAATCCCAGCTACTGTAATCCCAGCTACTTGGGAGGCTGAGGCAGGAGAATCACTTGAACCCAGGAGGCAGAGGTCGCAGTGAGCCGAGATCACGCCACCGCACTCCAGCTCGGGCGAGAGTGAGACTCTATCTCAAAAAAAAAAAAAAAAGGCTGGGTGCGGTGGCTCATGCCTGTAATCCTAGCACTTTGGGAGGCCGAGGTGGGTGGATCACAAGGTCAGGACATGGAGACCATCCTGGCTAACACGGTGAAACCTCATCTCTACTAAAAGTACAAAAAATTAGCCGGGCGTGGTGTCAGGCACCTGTAGTCCCAGCTACTCGGGAGGCTGAGGCAGGAGAATGGTGTGAACCCGGGAGGTGGAGCTTGCACTGAGCAGAGATCGCGCCACTGCACCCCAGCCTGGGCGACAGAGCCAGACTCCGTCTCAAAAAAAATTGTTGAATGAATGAGTGGAAGCCGAGGAAGGCAGACAGACACACAACAGACAGATGCACAACTAACCCAACAGAGGAGGGAGTAATTGGCTTTTCCGCAGCCTGGTGGCAGGGGAACTAGAAGGACTCATCTTGCCCTGGATCCTGACGGGGAGTAGAGTTTGACCAGGTAGAGGGAGGGGCAGGAAGGGTAACCCAGGGAGCAGCCTGCTTCCTGGCCGGGAGGCTGGACAGCTTGTGTGGCCACAGTGCCTTGCTGCCCCTCCCATGTAGTTCCTGGCAGGGGACTCCTGCACTCACAGGGTGCCCACTCATCACTGAACAGAGAGGAGGGTTCAGAGGGAAAGTGGAGAATTTAGTTGGGGGCAGAGTTCTGAGGGCAAAGTCCCTTCCAGACTGCCTCAGAAATCCCTGATCCGGGGATTCCTAAATGCCAGGCCTCCTACAAGGTACCTGGGGCACCTTGGGGTTTCGAACTCGGATTTGCAGGCCCTTTCCCTAGGGATTCTGCATCGGGAGCTGTGCCCAGAAGCCAGGCCAGGCAGGGATGGGGATTTTGTGACAAATGGTGGCGAGGAAGGAGCTTCCCCTGCATCCCAGCCAGCTCTTCCTTTTCCAGAATGGTTGGTTGGATCATCTAGTTTTTCAAGCAGAGCTGATGATCCTGATTTTGTGTATTTATGTTTTTTTGAGGTGAAATCTTGCTCTGTTGCCAAGGCTGGAGTGCAGTGGTGCGGTCACGGCTCACCACAACCTCTGCTGCCTGGGTTCAAGTGATTCTCCTGCCTCAGCCTTCTGAGTAGCTGGGATCACAGGCATGCACCATCACGCCTGGCTAATATTTGTATTTTTAGTAGAAATGGGGTTTCGCCATGTTGGCCAGGCTGGTCTCCAACTCCTGACCTCAGGTGATCCATCCACCTCGGCTTCCCAAAGTGCTGGGATTACAGGTGTGAGACACTGCACCCGGCCTGATCCTGATTTTAATGTGACATCTGACCACGTGCTCAGGCCACATCCAGCTGCCTTCAATTCACACCCTGGGTATCAGAGGTCTTGTTATTCACACTCACTATCTCACTGGATCCTTCCCATAACTCTAGGAGACCCACGGGAAACTAAGGCTTGGCGGAGCGAACTGACTTGGCCTGGGCTCCGACACTGGGCAGGTGGCACAGGTGGGGGCTCAATCCAGGGCCGCCAGTTTCTCTGTTTTACCCGCCTCATTCTCCTCCCAGCTGAAACAAGGCACTCGTTTCCTTGTGCAGCGTTCAGAAATGACCACAAGAGGGCAGGATGGAGGTGGTCTAGTTTCCACATTTCGTTTTTAATTTGCTTTTAAGCGGTTTTACATTGGGGCCTCCAATCTAAACCTGAAACATCCAAATTTTCCATGACCACTTAGATGTTCATCATTTCATGCAGCCCACTAATTTTGGTAGATGTGTCATTCTGCTCTGTCCCCGTCGGGCCCTGTGTCAGTTTCTATTTTGTGAACCTGACATCAGAGCTGCCCAGCTGAGCTTAGGATGTTCCTCTGCAGCCTTCACAGCTCTGGCTGCCCCATTTATTTTCATGGATGGTATTTTCTTTTCTGGAGAAAGTATTTTTTGGGAAAAAAATTTTGTTTTTGTTTTATTTCTAAAAAGAGTGTGGGGTATGGATAGCCAAGTCCATAGTGAGAACCTTGTGGATATAGAAACAGCATTCTGTCTAACAGCAGATGTATTTCCAGAGATGCTGAATCTTCTACTTGAATTCGAGGTCTCTTGAGAATAGGGACATTTTTGTCATATTTCAAGCCTTGGTTCCGTGCCACCTTCTCCAAGAAGCCCTCCTGGGTTGCACCCTATCCTGTGAACTCCTCCATTCCAGGCCCTCTAGCCTCTAGTGCTGTAATTTATGCACAAGTGCTTCTCTTACAGACCATGAGCCCCGCTGAGGGCAAGAATCCTGCCTCACCCGTGTCCCTAATGCTCCACACTTAATCCTCAAGGCCTTCATTGATTGAACACTTGCAATCAGCCTGCTGAGTGCTTTTCTGACATCACCTGACTCCTCTCTAACTGCCGCCCTGTGAGGGAGGAAATTATCGTGATTGTTATCGTTATTCTCAGCCTCATTTTATGTCTGAAGAAACCGAGGCACAGCGAAGAGAAGCAGGTTGGCCTGGATGACACTATTTGGCAGGGCCGGAGTTGGGATTTGAACCTCAGGCCTACCTGAGTGCAGATCCCTGCTCCCAGCAGCTTCGCTCCCAGCTCCTGGTAGGGTTCAATCATGTTCACTGACTGAGTGGGGAGGGAGCGCTCCAGCAGAGTTCTAGGCACTGCTGGCCATGCCCATGCCCAGGTGAGACCTTCTGTCTTGCTTCTCCCTCTTTTCTCATCCCTTGGCATGGTTGGCCCCTTCTCCACCTCCTTCTTTTCCTCCTCCCTTTTCTCTTCCTCCCTCTTCTCTTCCTCCTGTATTTTTTTCTCCTCCTTTTCCTCTTTCATTTTTATCTTTTCCTCCCTTTTCTCCTCCTTCTGCACTTTTTTTTTTCTTTTTTAAAAATCAAGACAGGGTCTGGCCATGTTGCCAAGGCTGGTCTTGAACTCCTGGGCTCAAGTGTTCCTCCCACCTCAGCCTCTTGAAGTGCTGGGATTACAGGCCCGACCACTGGACCGGGCCCCTCTCCTCTTCCTCCTCCTCTTCCTCTTCCACCTTTACCCCTTCTTCTCTTTTCTCCTCCTCCTCCTCCAATAGCTTATTGAGATACAATTTACAGACTATAAAATTCACTTGTTTGAAGTGTACAGTAATTTTTAGTAAATGTACCAAGTTGCCCAGGGATCACTCTAGCCCAGAACGTTGTCCTCACCCCAGAAGGAAGCGCTGTACCTATTAGCAGGCACTCCCCGCCACCGCAACCCCATCCAGCATAAGCCCCTGGCAACCACTCGTCTGCGGTCTGTCTCTGCAGTCTTGCCTTTTCTGCACATTTCCTGTCAGTGGGCTCACACAGCCTGGTTTTGTTGTGTCTGGCTGCTTTCACGCAGCATGGCATTTTTTTTTTTTTTTTCATGCATCCGTGTTGGTCATATCAGGACTTCAGGCTTTTGCACTGGGCTGGGTCCTTCTTGCTGGGTCCCGTCTTCGCTGACCCTGCCTATCCCATCTGGCCCTCCACATGGTGGGGTCAGGAGGGCAGTTGTTGGGTCAGGCTGGGAACGGTGAGGATGGAAAATGTGTTTGTTGTTTTCCGCCCCCCCCCACTCCCTAGTTGTGTGCTTTAAGTGATTTCAAACGTGCTGTAGATGCAAACACTCTTCAGGGCTCTGTGGGTTGGCTCTGCCCTGGGATTGGCTCAGAGATGCCTTGTTTGGGGCAGATAACCCCCTTTTCTGATGGGCTGGCCGCAGTTTGGGCTCCCTCTTGTTGCTCTGCTAGCCATGGGGGCTGAACTGGATATGCCATTGTTACCGGAAAAGAGGGTCTTGAAACGGACCCCAAGAGAGGGTTCTCGGATTTCGTACAGGAAGGAATTCAAAGCAAGTTCCGGAGTGCAGTGAGAAGGGATAGTTCAGTGAAAGCTATCCTGGACCCCCTGCCCCGGTTGGTTTGTAAGTTTTTCTTATAGAGGAGTGTTGTCTATGTAAAAGCTAAGCTAAGCTGTGTCTACCTGCAGGTGAGCGCATGACATGACAAAATCGATTACTTTATTGATTTAAAGAAAACGTGGCACATATACACCATGGAATACTACTCAGCCACAAAAAAGGAAGGAAATAATGTCTTCTGCAGCAACTTAGACGGAGCTGGAGACCGTTATTCTGAGCGAAGTAACTCAGGAATGGAAAACCAAATATTATATGTTCTCACTTAAAGTGGGAGCTAAGCTATGAGCATGAAAAGGCATAAGAATGATATAATGGAATTTGGGGGCTTGGCGGGAAGGTTGGGAGGTGGGTGAGGGTTGAAAGACTACATATTGGGTGTAGTGCACGCTGCTTGGGTGACGGTTGCATGAAAATCTCAGAAATCCTCACTATAGAATTCACCCATGTAACCAAAAAGCACCTGTACTTCCCAAAACTATTGAAATATAAAACAATCTTGAAAAGCAAAACAAAAACCATCCTTGACATTTTAGTGTGTGACTATACCGAAGCGTATCTATAATGATCTTGAAAGCACATACTGTTGTGGGTATTGCGACACCTGGACTCTGTGCTGATGTAGGAGTGCATCCTTGTAGGTATCTTTAGGCTGTTTCCTCAACTGTAAACATCCCGTGACTATCTTGTGACCAGCAAGGAATATGGCTTTTTAGTCTTAAGATGGAGTCAAATTGAACATGGCCTTATTCTGGCTCTGCCAGGCGCCCGCTTCCCTAACACCACCAGTCACTTACAGCTAAGATGTTTTGTTTGTTTTTTTTTGAGATGGAGTCTTGCTGTGTCACCCAAGCTGGAGTGCAGAGGCGCAATCTCAGCTTACTGCAGCCTCTGCCTCCTGGGTTCAAGTGATTCTCCAGCCTCAGCCTCCCGAGTAGCTAGGATTACAGGCATGCGCCACCACGCCTGGTAATTTTTGTTATAGCAGAGATGGGGTTTCACTCTGTTGGCCAGGCTGGTCTCAAGCTTCTGACCTCAAGTGATCCACCCACGTTGGCCTCCCAAAGTGCTGGGATTACAGGCATGAGCCACTGCACCCAGCATAAGATATGTTGAGCCCTTAACTGTGTACTGGACTCTGAACACTTTGTACCTACTACCTCATTCATGCCTCCCAGTGACCCTGTGGGGCAGGCACTGTCATCATCCTTATTTTAGGTGAAGGAGCAGGGGCCCGGAGAGATTAACCAGCTAGCTAGTGGCAATCTAACTCCATCCACACCCTTCCCCTGGGCCCAGGGATGCCTCTGTAAGACACCCCATCCTCTCCCTAGGCCTCAGTTTCCCCTTTGGGAACCTGTTCTATTCTGTCTGCACCCTGACCTCTCAGGGAATCATAAACTGCTTGAAGATGGGCACATATCGGGCTTCCCTGGGTCCCCTTTGGTGGCTGACAGTGCAGTGCACACAGTAGGTCTGCCATCTTCATGCCTAGATCAAAAGATGATTTTGAGAGGTGACAACATGCTAGCAGCCCTCGCTCTCGGTGCCTGCTCGGCCTCAGCATTCACTCTGGTGGTGCTTGAGGAGCCCTTCAGCCCACCACGGCACTATGGGAGCCCCTCTCTGGGGTCGCCGAGGCCGGAGCGGCCTCCCTCTGCTTGCCGGCGGGTGTGGAGGGAGAAGCGTGAGTGGCAACCGGGGCTGCGTGCGGCGCTCATGGGCCAGTGCAAATTCAGGCGTGTGCAGGGCCACCGGCCTCCCGAGTAGCTGGGATTACAGGGGCCCTGCCACCACACCTGGCTAGTTTTTGTACCTTTTAGTGGAGACGGGGTTTCAACATGTTGGCCAGGTTGGTCTCAAACTCTTGACCTTGTGATCTGCCTGCCTCGGCACCTCCTAAAGTGCTGGGATTACAGGCGTGAGCCACTGCGCCTGGTCGAGATGGGTTATTTAAAGAAAGGAAAATGTATTGCTCACAGTTCTGGAGGTTGGGAAGTCTAGGATCAAGGTGCCAGCAGATTTGGTTTCTAGCAAGGACCTGCTTGCTTGTAGATGGTGTTGTCTAGGTTTTCTCATGCAGAAGCGAGTGAGGGGACGGAAGGGGTGAGCTCACCCCTTCAAGCCCTTTTATTTTTGTTTTTAAATTATTTTTATTATTGTTTTTAGAGACAGGGTCTGGCTCTGTCATCCAGGCTGGAGTGCAGTATTGCAATCATAGTTCACTGCAGCCTCGAACTCCCAGGCTTGAGCAATCCTCCTGCCTCAGCCTCCTGAGCTGAGACTACAGGCACATATCACCACACCAGGCTAAGTTTTCCATTTTTTATAGACACAGGGTCCTATGATGTTGCCCAAGCTGGTCTTGAACTTCTCACCTCAAGCAATCCTCCCACCTCAGCCTCCCAAAATGTTGGAATTACAGGTGTGAGCCACCGCACCTGACCTCAAGCCCTTTTGTGTGGGCATCAATTCCACTCATGAGGGTGGAGCTGTCATGGCCTAATCACCTCTCAAGGGTTCCGCTTCTTAACTGCCTCATCTTGGGAATTAAGTTCCAGTTGATGAATTTTGGACAGATACATACATTCAAACCATAGCCCTGGGGAATCCAGGCTGATCTCACCTCATGACCCTTAACCTTGTTACATCTGCAAAGACCATTTCCAAATATGGTCACATTTGCAGGTTCTAGGTGGACATATGTTTTAGGGGTCTCCATGTGACCTACTTTGGGGAGGAAGCCTGCTTTCGACAGCATGGGCAAAGCCTTTGTGGGTGCCTGGCTCGCAGGGTGGGGTCAAGTGGTGGGAGGTGCACAGGGGCCTGGGGTGGGAGGGAGCAGGTTGAATTTTCTCCCAAGAGTGATGGGGAACCAGGGAAAGCATCTAAGATGTGTGTGTGAGTTGCCTCGGTCACATCCATGCTTGCAGGTGGTCCCCTGCCATCGAGAAGGGCCCCTGGGGATGGGAAGTGAGGACATTGTTCCCCTTCGTCAACCTCCGACTTCTGATGCAGCCACACTCCCCGGGCTGCCTGGGCCCACGGGGCAGGGTGGTGGCCAGCGCGGCCAGAGTAGGATAACCAGGACTGGGCACTGGGGGCAGTTTCTCCTGGGCACATGCCCTGGTGCCTTTGACCACCTCTGGCTAGGAGGTGGGGACTTGGGGGTCTCCATTTTTGGCACCTGCCTAACGGTGCTCCCCACCCCACGCCTCCCACCTGGTCCTAGATTGGCTCTGTCTCCACCTTGGACTCGCCAGGTCTTGGACCTTTGAATGTCTCATTTTATTCTTAGCCCCCTGCCCTGTCACCATTGTCACAGCCACCTCCAGCTTTCTCCCCGACTGTTCCCGGTGCTCTTCGTCCCTGCCCACCTCCCGGGCCATCAGTCTCGCTTGCTTTCTCTGACTTCCTTTGGGGTTCATCCCTTGCCCTGCCTGTCACTCTCCCATCAGAGCCCCTACCCCACCCATCTCCCTCTCCTTTCCCTCCACGTCTCTCGTCTTTCTCTTTTTCTTCTTTCTCCCTCTGTGTTCCCTGTCTTGCCCTTCCCTCCCTGTCTCATGCCTTTCCTACCTGTGAGTTCCTTCTCCTTCCTCCCACCTTCCTCCCTCTGCCATGCGCCTGGCCTGCCATCCTCTCTTCCTCTCTCCATCCCACCTGTCTCTGGCATCCCATCTGCCTCCTTCCAGCCCCTTTCTCTCGGGGCGCTTCTCTGTCCTGGGCTGATGGGAGACCAGATAGTCAACCCTTAGCAGCCTGCATGCTGACTGTGGCCCCTGTCAGCCAAGGGGTGTCAGGAAGGCCCTGGTGGGCCCGTGTATTTATGGCAACAGTCATTCAGTAGGGCAACCACAAGCGTTGCATGTCCCACTGTTCTGTTAGTCCCTCAGTTAGCAGGGCCTAACCTCAGACTTGACACTCATCAGCCAGCCAGCCAGGACCCACAGCGCCAGGGGTATAGCCAGGCAGCTAGCATCATCCCTCCAGTGGCGCTGCCAGTGCAGAGGGACCAGTCCTTTCTCTGCACTTTCGTCAGTCAGCGGGACCCAGTGCTCTGGCTATACTGTCAGCTGGGGCTGTCCTCTGACTGGTACTGTCAGCTGGAGAGCACGGCTGGCTTTTCAGCTGTACTGTCCGCCAGTTAGTGAGCAGGACTGGCCTTCCGACTGTGCCGTCAGGGAGCAGGGCCGGCCTTCAGATTGTGCTTTCACGGGGCAGCGCAGGGCTGGCCTTTGACTGTGCCATCAGGGAGCAGGGCTGGCCTTCTGACTTGCTGTCAGTCCCTGGCTCTGCCATCACTGGGGCCAACCCCTGACTGTCAGGCAGCGAGCAGCTGAGACCCAGTGCTTGCTGGGAGTGGGGTGCTGAGAATCAGTGAAACCACAGGCCTGCCTCTGAAGAGCTTTGAAGCTACCCCGTGGTTTTCTCAGCTGCTGCACCCAGCACCCTCTTCTTGTTTTTGTTTTGTTTTGTTTTGTTTTTTTGTTTTTGAGATGGAGTCTTGCTCTGTTGCCCAGGCTGGAGTGCAGTGGCGCGATCTTGGCTCACTGCAAGCTCCGCCTCCCAGGTTCATGCCATTCCCCTGCCTCAGCCTCCGGGACTACACCGCCCGCCACCACGCCCGGCTAATTTTTTTGTATTTTTAGTAGAGACGGGGTTTCACTGTGTTAGCCAGGATGGTCTCGATCTCCTGACCTCATGATCTGCCCGCCTCGGCCAACCAAAGTGTTGGGATTACAAGCATGAGCCACCGTGCTCCGCTCACCCTCTCCTTGTTTAAGTGAGTTTCCTGTTGGTTGCTCTGCCTGTCGGGTGGTGGGGCTGAAGGATGCAGCACAGATGGGCCCAGGATGTTGCTGGGGCAGTCAGTGTGCTGAGCTCCAGGCTGGGGGCGGGAGCCTGGTGCAGAACCCAGGGCCTCTGCCCGGTGCCTCCGTGAACCCTCCTCTGCCTCAGTTTTCCCCTCTCAGCAGTGGGAAGGACTTTGCCTCAAAAGCACAGCTGTCTTGCATCCGGTGCTCACTGGCCCCAGTCTCTGGGTTATGGCCTCGGCTTACAGGGAGCTGGTGTGGAGTAGGGGATCCAGGTGCGTCCGGCTTGGATTTGAATCCCTGTCTCACTGTTTAGCAGCTGCTCACCTCGGGAACCTCTTTTTGACCTTGTGAGCTTCGGTTTCCTCATCTGGACAATAGAAGTGATGATACTGCCCTCATGATATGACCATGAAAACTAAACTAGATGGTTTGGCAGGATTCTACCTTGTTGAATCCTCAAAGCCCTGAATGCAGGGATAATTCATCCCATTTTACGGAAGGGGTAACTGAGCCTCAGGAAGATGAGGTGACTTGATAAAATCGTGCTGTTTTGAAGGAAACATCTGGGAAAGTTTTCCTTGGGTTTGCCCAAGGTGTGCTTTATTTGCATTTTAATCTCTGAAAATTGATGTTCTCCTCACTCCCCAACTGGTACAGCAGGCAGCTAGTGCCTTCGGGAGCTGATCCCTCTTTCGCCAGCACCCCACTCCCCATGCTGGGCTGGGTGCCCACAGGAGTGGACGGGCCGAGGACTCATGGCTGTGAGGCCTGGGTTCCAGCCTTGCTTTAGTTACCAACTCACCACGTGACCTCGGCCAAGTCCCTTGACTTCTCTGGGCCTCAGTTTTCCTCTCTGTAAAATGGGGATGGCCACATCCTCCTTCTAGGGGGGATCAGAAGCTTAGCTGAGTTTAAAAGGAATATGACTGCCATCAAAGGAGCCCCATGAACCGATGGGATCCTGAGTTGATTTCCTTCCCTGTAAGAGTGGTGGGGCCTCCTTCTCCTCATGTGGTTTGGGGAGGAGGAACCACAAACACTTGGGCTCACACGCACAGCACACAGTCCACACATGCACAAAACACACTCATACGCACACATGCACACACACTTGACTCACGTAAAAGCACATACACTCATACTCTCATGCGCGCGCGCACACACACACACGTTCAGTTTCCGGGCATCCCCTTCTTTCTTTTTGCCTTCTTGTCGTGCAACTGAAAACCCTCCATGGTTACGACTTCCGGGAGGGTGAGGGTCCAGGCAGCTGGGTTCAGAAGGAGCCGCCCGTGGACCCACCCCACTGGACGAGAGGCCAGAGATGCCCCAGGCAGGGCTCATAGGACCGAGTGTTGGCTTCTCAGTGCTCCAGGCAGCCGTGGCCATTAGTGGAGCCGTCTGGCTGGTCCCCTGGCTGTGAGCCGGCTTCTGAATGATTTATGCTGTCTTGAACTTGACTCCAGCGTGACAGGAGTGAGAAGAGCTGCTCCCGCTAGAGGAAAGCTGGAAACCGTACTGTGCTCACCGCATAACCTCTGGGTGCTGGAAATGGAGTATTACTACTGCCCCAGCCTGCTGAAGCTCTTGCACTACCTCTGGGTGAGTGGCGGGGGGGAGTGCAGGCTCCAGGACGGGGTCACCTCCCTTCCCTCTCCTCCTGCTTCCTGCCAACTTTGCTTTTTGGCTGTGTCTGGTTAGCAGTGTCTCTGTTTTCTTTAAGAAATGTTAAAGGTTACAAGGAAGAGAGAATGTTGGGGAAAGAGGAAACAAGCTTGGTTTGGGAGGTAGAGCAGGTTTGCAGGAAGAGCTGAGACTCCTGAACAGGAATGAAGATTCCGGGTCCAATGTGGGCTTTCCTCCGGTCCTCAAGAAAACAGGAAAAACGAGAACCACGTTAGTGAGTTTTTCAGAAAGCACCATTTATTTGACTTAAAGGACTGTTGTTTATTCTGAAATTACATCCCTCTTGCCTTTGTGTGTGTGTAAGAATGTCCCCCTTCTATGAGATGAAAATGATAGATTTTGTTTTCCTCTTCCTGAACCTACACAGTGATAGAAGAAGTTGGGACCCCTTCCACCAACACACAAACTGTGCTGTCTCCTCTGGATAGCAGAGGAAAAAAAAACCAGAACATTTTCTGATGAAACATCAAAGTCAGGGAAGCTGTGCAGAAGTGCTTTGTGGAGTATAAAATGCCTTCAGATCTCGCTTTGACTTTGCGGCTGGTCTGCTTTCTGTGCCTGGGCAAGTTACTTCTCCTCTCTGGGTTTCCATTTCCTCCTCTGTGAAACTAAGGAGTAGGTGTAGGTGATTCTGGGTTGTGGGACATCCATCAGGGCTCTGGGAATAGAGGGGCTTCTCGAAGAATTGTCACGGGCTGGTCTCAGAGTTTTCCAGAATATTTGCCACTGGTTTCAGCACGCCCAAAAGGGAAAGTCTTAGGAAATATTATCTTTCCCATTGCTGAGTGTTTGCAAATACTTCAGATGCCTTCTTGGCCAGAAAATTTTCCAGTGCTCCTAAAAATACAACTTTTAGGAAAGATTGCCTTTCAGCCGCCAGTCCCAGAGTATCTCACCTCCCTCCTGAGCCCCCCAGAGCAGTTGAGAAACAGGAGATCCCCCCAGTCCATATTGTTCAATCATTGGCATATGAACATTCTTGTGTAATAAATGTAAGGCAACATTGATTGATTGATTGATGTTTTAATGACAAAAATAATGCACGTGCATGGTAAAAAGACATGGAAAATTCAGACAAGCACAAAGAAAAGAAGTCTCTGATGATCATATTTTTGAATTGTGTGGTTTGCAAGGTCTGGATAACCTTGATGTGCCTGGCTGCTTGTTGGGCTCTGGGCTCGGTGCTTGAGATGCAGAGATGACCAAGATACAGTCCACCATCCCCAGAACTTAGAGCTCGGCATAGGTGTTGAACTCATCAACAAATGGCTATGATCTTATGTTCATTCAGCACACACTTACCAGCAGTAGTTTGGAGCTAGCGCCAGATAACTTGGAATATAGGAGCAAGACAGCATGGTCCCCTGACTGCATGGAACTTAAGTCTGGTGAGAATTTGGACTTTGCTCAAGGAACTGAAACAAAGACCATGTGTGTATTAGGATGGAGTGGTGCACAGGGCCTAAGAGGACATGGCCTCATTGGGGTGCGGGGGCCAGGAGGTTCTCCCCAAGGAAGCTGAACACTGGAGGATGCCTAGGAGCTGGCAGTTGATGCTAGGGTAGGGGTCCAGGGAAGTGTGTGCCAGGCAGAGGGAACAGCGTGTGCAAAGGGCTGGGGTGGGTGTCAGAAAGAGCAAGAGCCCGTGGCATGCCCATGGCACATTCCAAGTACAGGCTCAGCCTGGCCAGCAGGGGCTGGGCGGGGATGCCCTCAGCCTCCTAGGGGCAGCTCTGTGGAGTGACAGAGTCACAGCTCTTCACCTGGCTGTGTCCCACCTCACTAGTGACCTTGGGCAAGTCTTCTCCTCTCTGGGCCTCGGTTTCCCCATCTGAACCATGAAGAGGTAGGGAGAGGCGGTTTAGAACGTCTTTCTTAGATGTGATAATGAGAGAGATTTCCATTTGGCCACTGCTTTCTGTGGGTGACCAGGTCCTTTGGGAGTGAGAAGCCACGCAGGCCCACTGCTGGTTTTGCAAATTACCCAATTTCTCTGTCCCTCTGAGTCACTGAAGACAGCCTGGCACATGTGTTAACAAGACTGGGGTCTTGGATTAGCCCTGGTGTCTGCACTCCTAAGCTGGAAACTCTTGCTTGACCTCTCAGGGAAGCTTGGGAATGTGGACCTGGATTCTGAGGAAGCCTCGTGGCCTTGGGAAGTCCATTTCAGCTTCCCAAACTTCGGCTTCCCCATCTGCAGAGCGAGGCCCCGCTGCCTTCCTCGTTTGCTTGCTGGGAATTCCTCTGAACTCTCTAGCTCATTTCTGAAACCTAGAAGCTGCTCCGAGAATGTCAGCTCCTCCTGCTTCCCAGGAGGCCACCGTCAGATTCGGTGACCGGCTAACCAGGAATAATTGCAGAGACCCGGGTAGAGGTGCTCGCTCCCCTGCCACTCGTGTAGCTTGGCGTAGTTGAGAATATGCATTCATCCATCACTTCTTCAGCATGGGCCCCTCCTCACTGCCCCTGGGCCCTGGTAATGTCACCTCTTCACTAGGGTCTTCCCTAGTGAAGAGCTCACTGCAGCCTTGTCCTCCTGGGCATAAGTGATCCTCCCACCTCAGCCTCCAGAGTAGCTGGGACTACAGGTGCATGCCACCATGCCCAGCTAATTTTTTAACTTTTTTGTAAAGATGTGGCCTCACTATGTTGCCCAGGCTTGTCTTAAACTCTAGAGCTCCCACCTCAGACTCCCAAAGTGCTGGGACTTTAGGCATGAGCCACCATACCCAGCCTGCAGATTTTTAAAGTTTTAAATAAATTTTAAAACGTTGTATACATTTAAAGTATACAACCAGATGTTTTGGTATATATACATATACCTAGTGAAATTAGTACTGCAGTCAAGCAAATTAACATACCTGTCTCCTTTCATAGTCACCTTTTATTTAAAAACTGGTAAGAGCACCTACCAAGAGAAATCTACTCTCTCAACAAATTCCCAGTATATAATACAATACCATTAACTATAGTCACCATGCTTTAGGTCTCTAGACATATTCATCCTTTAGAATTGCAACTTTGTACCATTTAATGTCTTTCCATTCCTTCCCCTGCACCCCTCTGCCCCCTTCTGGGTTTGTTTGTTTTTTAGGTGGATGGAGTCTTGCTCTGTCGCCCAGGCTAGAGTGCAGTGGCATGATCTTGGCTCACTGCAACCTCTGCCTCCCGGGTTCAAGCAATTCTGTCTCAGCCTCCCGAGTAGCTGGGACTACAGGCGCATGCCACCACACCTGGCTAATTTTTGTATTTTTAGTAGAGATGGGGTTTCACCATATTGGTCAGGCTGGTCTCGAACTCCTGACCTCAGGTGATCCGCCCGCCTTGGCCTCCCAAAGTGCGGGTATTACAGGCATGAGCCACCGCGCCCGGCCCTGCCCCATTCTGTTTTTGTGTATTTGACTATTTTAGATTCCACGTATAATTGAGAGCATGTAGTATTTTGTCTTTCTGTGCCCGGCTTATTTCACTTAGCATAATGTCTTCCAGGTTCAATCATGTTGTTGCAAATAACAGGCTCTTCTACTTTTTAAAGGCTGTATAATCTGTTGTGTGTGTGTGTGTAGATATATATAGAGAGGATATATGTGTTATTGAATATATAAAGAAATTGAGGGCTGGGCGTGGTGGCTCTTGCCTGTAATGCCAGCACTTTCGGATGCCAAGGAGGGTGGATCACTTGAAGTCAGAAGTTTGAGACCAGCCTGGTCAATATGGCAAAACCACATCTATACTAAAAATACAAAAATTAGCTGGGCATGGTGACATTGTGCCTGTAGTCCCAGCTACTTGGGAGGCTGAGGCAGGAGAATCGCGTGAACTTGGGAGCTGGAGGTTGCAGTGAGCTAAGCTCGCACTTTTGTACTCCAGCCTAAGCAAGGCGGCTCTGTCTCAAAAACAGAAAAAGGAAAAAAAAAAGAAACTGAGGCATATATATATGTATGTATGTGTGTGTATATATATATATGGAAATATGTTTCCATGAAACATGGAAAATTCAGATGAGTACAAAGAAGAAAGTTTCTGATAATCTGTATTTTTGAATTCTGCGGTTCACAAGTTTATCTATCATCTATCTGTCTGTCTGTCTAACTATACATGCCACAATTTCTTTACCCATTCATCTGCCACTGGACACTTTGGGTGTGCCCACATCTTGCCTATTGTGAAGATGCTACATTGGAACATGGGAGTGCAGATCTTTATGGGATACTGGTTTCATTTCCTTTGGGTATGTGCCCAGAAGAGGGATTGGTGGATCTATTCTCAGTTTTTTGAGGAGCTATCATACTATTTTACATAACTTATTTTAGAATAGTTGAGAAAAGTTACAAAGATAGTAGCGGGAGTTCCTGTATACCCTTCACCCGGTTCCCGTAACGTTAGCATGTTACTATAACCATGGTTCAGTTACCAAAAGAAAGAAGTTAACATTGGTGCGTTACTGTGAACTAAACTCCAGACTAAATTCCAGTGGTTTGCATGGGGGCGATTTTCCCCTGCAAGGGACATTTGGCAATGTGTGGAGACATGTTTGATTGTCAAAGCTGAGGACGGGTGCTACTGGCATGTGGTGGGTAGACACCAAGGATGCTGCTTTACATCCTATAACGCACAGGACAGGTCCTCTGCTGCCCTCCCCTCGACAGCACCAAGAATGATCCTGGCCAAGATGTCAATTGTCACAAGGCTGAGAAACCTTGTCCTATTCCACTTTTACCAGTTTTTTCACAAATACTCTTTTTTTGTTCCAGGATCTAGTTCAGAGTCCCGCATTGTATTTTTTCACTTTCAGTTTAATCCCTAGTAGGACCTCATCACTACCAGCTGAATGAGTGAATCAGTGCTTATCTTTTTTTTTTTTTTTTTGAGATGGAGTCTCGCTCTGTTACCCAGGCTGGAGTGCAGTGGCGCGATCTCAGCTCACTGCAACCTCCACCTTCGGGTTCAAGCGATTCTCCTCCCTCAGCCTCCCGAGTAGCTGGGATTACAGACACGTGCTACCACACCTGGCTAATTTTTTGTATTTTTAGTAGAGACGGGGTTTTGCTGTGTTAGCCAGGATGGTCTTGATCTCCCAAAGTGCCGGGATTACAGGCGTGAACACTGCACCCAGTCATCAGTGGTTTTTTTTTTTTTTTTTTGAGACGGAGTCTCCCTCTGTCGCCCAGGCTGGAGTGCAGTGGCCGGATCTCAGCTCACTGCAAGCTCCACCTCCTGGGTTCACGCCATTCTCCTGCCTCAGCCTTCCGAGTAGCTGGGACTACAGGCGCCCGCCACCTCGCCTGGCTAGTTTTTTTGTATTTTTTAGTAGAAATGGGGTTTCACTGTGTTAGGCAGGATGGTCTCGATCTCCTGACCTCGTGATCCACCCGTCTCGGCCTCCCAAAGTGCTGGGATTACAGGCTTGAGCCACCGCGCCAGTGCTTTTTTTTTTTTTTGAGATGGAGTCTTGCTTTTGTCCCCAGGCTGGAGTGCAGTGGCGCGATCTTGGCTCATTGCAACCTCTGCCTCCCAGGTTCAAGCGATTCTCCTGCCTCAGCCTCCCGAGTAGCTGGGATTACAGGTGCCCGCCACCACGCCCGGATAATTTTTGTATTTTTAGTAGAGATGGTGTTTCACTATGTTGGCCAGGCTGGTCTCGAACTCCTGACCTCAGGTGATCCACCTGCCTCAGCCTCCCAAAGTGCTGGGATTCCAGGCGTGAACCATCGCTCCTGGCTCGGTGTGCTTATCCTTTTGTGTGTCCACTGACAGCATAAAAAAATCCGCCATGTTATTTAAAAACAGTTTGTAACCATGATATTTGATAGCTGCTTACTATTCCTACCTGTTGTCAGCCTTGGTTTATGGGGTACTGGTTTCATTTACTTTGGATACATACCCAGAAGAGGGGTTGGTGGATCTATTAGCCAGTTCTTTGTGGCTGGACATTTAGGTTATTCCCGGGTGTTGACAGTGTGCATAATTGTTCTCAGCCTTAAATCTTGATTCACATTTCAGGCTCTCCCCTATGTCAGCTTCTTAGAAGTGGGGCCAAGCGTGGGCTGCAACAGGCTTTCTGCAAAGTTGTCACCTATTGGTGGGATGTTTTTAGCTTCCTGTTAGTGGCCTGAGTCCTTCTCATAGCTGCACTTCTCTTCTGCGGGGAGAAACCACTATCACTGTCAGGCTTGGTGCCGGCCCAGCAACAGCTGGGGCATGGGGAGAGAGATTAAGTTTATCTTTCAAACCATTAGTAAGAGTAGCTGAGGGCTACAGCCTTTGGCGTGTGGCTGTTGTGAGTTACTTCATCTCCTTTGTTGCTGAGATAACCTCGCGAGACGGTCCCAAGGCCTGTGGCCTTGCTGGGGCATCGCCATCAAGCTGGTCTCTTGGATTGTCAATTACAGCAATAGTAATATAATGATAAAAGTCACCGTCACCACCACCACTCCTACTGAGTGCTCACAAAATCCTGGGCCTGGACTAAATGCCTTTCAGAGGGGTCTCATTATATCCTTGTAAGAACCCCAATGTGTTGATCTCGTTATTACCCCCATTTTGCAGTTAGGGAAACTGAGGCCTAGAAAGGCTAGGCAGCTCATCCAAGGTCCCCCAGCTAGGAAGTGCTGAAGCCTGTATTTGAACCCAGCTCTCCCTCTATATCATTTTTACTACTTCATGGAGTCTGATATTCTGGTTTCTCAGATGGGGAAACTGAGGCCCATGGTGTTGAAGTGACTTCCCAGCCTACAGGAAAGCTTGCTATGCATATCAAGCTTTGCAAGGTGGAGGATGACAGAAGAATGTGGCAGTAGGTCAGGCGGGGCTCTGGAGGGAGAGCCCTGGCCTGGAATCCCAGCCCTGTCTCTACTGGGTGTGTGGCTTTTGGCAAATCACATCATGGCTGTGGGCCTCAGTTTCCCTCTCTGTAAGTGGCAGTGGTCAGCCCCGTCTTGCAGGAACTGTGCTGAGGATTAGCTAAGATAAAGGGCATTAGTATCATCGGCACAGGGCTGGACTTAGAGTGGGCGTTTAATATCTAGATGGTCTTTGTTGGGGACTGGTGAGGGCTCTGATATAATGGCAGGGACCTCCACCTCCTGTCCCACGCTCTTCCCAGCTGCCTCTCCAGCCCCGCCCAGGGCCTGTGAGGCTGACTCTCGCAGGCTTCTTCTACTCCAGTCCCCCATGGCAGAGGGGACTGCTTTGAGTGTAGTAAGGAACTGCTCGCTGAGTGGCCCGTGGGGCATGACACCCTGGCTGGGGCTTCTGACAACTTCTTGGGGAAGATGCAGGTCCCTCACCTGCCCTTTTACATCCCTCCAGCAGGGTCCGTGTTCCATGCCTCAGTCTCCCTGGAATGATGGGAAATCACTTTGGTTTTCATTGTGTTTCTAAGCTTCATGTCCCCACGTTTGACTCTGTGACCAGATTTTTGAATGGAAAAATGTCTGAATGTGGTTAGTTCCACTGTTTTCTCCCCAGACCCTCTTGCTACTTGTTCATTTCACTGTGGCCCTCACTCAGCCTGTAGTCACCACTAGGTGACAATAGTAATAATAATAGTCATGAAACAGCAAGAGATACTGTTCTCTTTCATGCTAAGTGCCTCAGTGTGTGGGATCTTGATTAATCCTCACAAATAGCCCTGAGGGGTGGATTTTATTATTATTTTACCCATGAGAAAACTGAGATTCTGAGAGGCTGAGTAACCACCAGATATGCAACAGCTGGTCAGGGGCAGAGCCGGGATTTGAACCTGCAAAGTCTGACTCCAAAGCTAATTTGATGACTACACACAACCTCCATCAGGCAGGAAGGTTGCTTGTGTGTTTACCACTGAACTCCCAGCCCTTGGCCCAGTGCCTGGCACATAGTAGGTGCTTAATAGATGTGGGCTGGTCAGGTGCAGTGGCTCAGGCCTGTAATCCCAAGACTTTGTGAGATCAAAGCGGGAGGATTGCTTGAGCCCAGGAGTTTGAGACCAGCCTGGGCAGCATAGCGATACTCAGTCTCTACAAAAGAAAATATTTTTGAATAGCCAAGTGCAGTGGTGTATGCCTGTAATCTCAGATACTCAGCAGGCTGAGGGAGAAGGATCATCTGAGCCCAAGAGTTCGAGGCTGCAGTAAGCAATGATTGTACCACTGCTCTCTAGCCTGGGAAACAGAGCAAGACCCTGTCTCAAAAAAAGTAAAAAATAAAAACAGATGTGGGCTGATGGACCACCCTGTTGACCTGACATGTTGAAGGCTATTGTGGGGACAAATGGCCTTACCATGGTGCCTGGCACTGCACATGCACCCCGTAATCAGTTACTGTTGCCAGCTTCTGAATCTCAGATCATGGTGGCTTCATTTTGTGCCAAGGGTCTGGTTTGGCTTTGTCTCGGCAATGTCTGTGGCTGAAATAGAAGAGCTGACTATTTTTGTGCTGTTTGAGTTGGGCCTGAGGTTTGGGCCACGGGACAGTTTGCATCATGAGAGATTTTCATCTGACTTGAGCCATCGATGCCTTTTATAGGCCCAGTCGTGGAGGCAAAAATGGGCTTGGAGTCAGTCTTTCCTGGCTTCTAATCCCTACTGGGCCACTTACTAGTAGAGCATGGGGCCTCGAGCAAATCTCAGCCCTCCCAGAAACTCAGTTTTGCCGTCTATAGAGTGGAAATATTGATAGCAACTTCCTCGTGGGATGGCCTGAGGACTCAGTGAGGCGACGCAAGCAAAGCCAGTCATACAGTAGGTGCTGAGTAAGTGGTGGCAGCCAATGCTGGTGCTAGACACCTGATGTGTCCTCAGTTCAGTTCGGTCACATGCACCAGGCCCTGTTCTAAAGGTTTGGGATACATCAGTGCACAAGACAGCCATGATCCCTGCCCCCAGGGACTAACACTCTTTTTTTTTTTTTTTTGAGATGGAGTCTAGTTCTGTCACCCAGGCTGGAGTGCAATGGCATGATCTCGGCTCACTGCAACCTCTGCCTCCTGGGTTCAAATAATTCTCCTGCCTCAGCCTCCTGAGTAGTTGGGATTATAGGCACCTGGCCAGGAACTAACATTCTAGTGGGGTGTTCAGACAATCAACAATGGGCATGATACGTAAGAACGTTGTATAGTATGTCAGGAGGTGGGCTGTGCTGGGGAAAGACAGAAGGAACCAGGTAAAAAGGTTCTGGAGGGCTTGGGTGTGCGGGGCCTCTGCCTCTCTAAGAAGGTGACATTTGAACAGAGATTTTAGAAGCAGGGAGAGAATAGGCCAGGGGAGCTTGGGGGGAAACAGGAATAGTCAGTGCAAAAGTGTTAAGGCCCAAGCATGCGCAGGCACGTTTGCAGAACAGGAGGGGTGCCAGGGTGGCTGCAGCAGACTGGGTGAGAGGAGAGGGTGGGCAGTGAGGGCAGGGAGGTGACGCGGCCTGAGCATGCCAGGCCTTGCAGTCACTCTAAGGACTGTGCCTCATGCTTGGGGGCACCAGAGCCATGGGGGAGTGTCCCTTTGAACAGGACCCACCTTGGCCTTTGGGTGGGCCCCTCTGGCTGTCGTGTGGGGAACAGACTCAAGTAAGGGGGCCAGTAGGGAACCACTGCAGTGGTCCAGGTGGGAGATGATGGCCCCTCAGACCAGGGACAGGAGGAGAGGAGAAGTGGGCAGATTCTGGATCTAGTTGGAAGGTTGAGCCCCAGGATATGCTGATGGATTGGACACGGGATAGGAAAGACATGAGTCATGGATGGCCCTGAGAGTTTGCCATCTGCTAAAAGATGGAGCTGTCATCAGCTCGCATTAGGAAAACTGCAGGGTAGAGAGTCTGGGGGATGGATCGGTACCCAGGTTTGCACTTGCTGGTTGAGTTTGAAAAGTTGGTTAGACCCCGGTGTCAGCACACGTTCTCCACCTCTTCCCATAGCTCGCCCTCCCCAGCTGTACAACGGGAAGGGTCATTCGTGCCCTGCCCATGCCTAAGAGCTGTTGGGATGCTCAGGTGGGAGGGGAATTGTAAAGGATTAAAACACCAAGCCCTGTTGTGAGATCCCTCAGCCCCTTGGAAAATTCTCACCGTTTCTGAGTTCCAGGAAGAGGTACCCAGAGCCTTTGGAGCAGGCCCTGTTCACATCCACTAGAGGGTTTGAGAATTCTGCTGGGCCCGGGCCAGCTCCCCTCGGCACCTTCCTCACTGTGACAATTTCAGACTCTGTTTTTTATTTATTTTTATTTTAATTTTTTTAGAGACAGGGCCTGGCTCTGTCACCCAGGTTGGAGTGCTATGGTGCAATCATAGCTCACTGAAGCCTCAAACAGCTGGGCTCAAGTCATCCTCCCACCTCGGCTTCCCAAAGCGCTGGGATTATAGGCATGAACCATCACACCTGGCCAATTCCAGACTCTGTCTGCCTGTTATACCCCTCCAAGCAGGACCACTGCCCTGCCTGTTAGTCCACAGGGTCCTTGCCATATGGAAAATAGATTGCTTTTTACGGTAATAAAAAGAGAACCATGTGGTAACAATGGCTCCCCAAGCCTAGACTTCCACTTTTTAGTTCTTGGTGGGCCTCAGTCACCCTCCCGTGCTGTTGGGAGCTTCGCCCTGAGAGGCCAAAGTGAACCCCGCTCTCAGATGGAGGTCTTTGAGGCCCCAGCTCTAACTGTTCCAAAGCAGTCATTGCTGGGTACCAGACATTCCAGGGCCTAGCCGTTCAAAGGGACATGCCAGTGTTGGGACTGCTGAAAGGAACCATAAATGCAAGGCAGAAGCTTGGGAGGGCTGGGCATGTGGGCAGAATACTTCCGGGAGCCAGGATTCCAGGATGCAGATGCCATGTGACCCTGAGCAGCTGTTTGCCCTCTCTGGGACTCAGTTTCTCTGTAGGTATAATGAAAGATTGGGCTAGAGTCTCCTTAAAGTTTCTTCCTGTGCACAGTCTCCCAATTCTAAGAGTCCAGTAAAGAGTGGAGCTTCAGAGTCAGACACGTGTGGGTTCTAATCCAGCCCTGGCTGCTCTGTGATGTTGAACAGGTGACTTCATGTCTCTGATCTTGTATCTCACCTGAAGGTGAGAAACTCCCTTTCTCAAATGAGGATTATGTAAGCATTTCATTGTGGAGACCAGTGGGGAGAGCACCTACCACACAGTAGGTGCTGTATTTCCACATTTCCAAGGGAGGAATTGAACCCACAGGGTAGAAGTTGCTGGCTGCCTTGAGGGTGGAATGATTTCCCAATTGAGGCACTAGAGGGCACCCCTGTTCTAACAAATCACCTTGATGGGCAGCTGCTTTTTTTTTTTTTTGAGCATGTGCAGAGCTACACGCTTTCACACCTCAGTGTGTGTGGCTGTCTCAACCGCCAGTGAGGCAGGGGCTCTGACTGTCCAAATGTTACAAATGAGGACACTGAACAAAACCTGACTTGTCCAAAGGTTGCGCAGAGCCTCTGGAAAGTCCAACATCAGGAGAGAATAGTGTGGAGTGTAAAAGAAGGAAGGTGGCGGGAGGATCGCTTGAGGCCTTGGAGTTCCGGAACAGCCTGGGCAACATCGCAAGACCCCATTTCTACAACACATGTAAAAATTAGCCAGCTGGGTAGTGCATGTCTATAGTTCCAGCTACTGGGGAGGCTGAGGCGGGAGGATCACCTAAGCCCAGGAGTTGGAAGCTACAGTGAGCTGTGGAAGGCTTGATGCAGGTCGATGCCCTCTCTGTGCCTCCTACCCACAATGTTTGCTGCTGGTAGACAAATGGATTTTCCAGAGCTGAAAAAGGACTCAGATTTGGGGGTTTCAAGTTGAGTGGACATGTGGTTTCTATATTTGAGACAGAGATGATGAGTGTGGAGCTAGGATACTGTGACCTTGTGCCAGCCACCGACCCCTCTGGGCCCAGCATCTTCTTTGTTGAAATGCATGAACTTGTCTCATGGTTGGCTTGCCGTGCAGGTGTATTGAGTGCCTACCCAGAACTAGGCCTGAGCTGGGTCTTAACACCTGAGTAGGGCAAGAGAAGATTGGCATCCAAGAGGCTGAACCACAATGTGCAGAGGCCAGGCACCTCTGGAAGAGGTGGGAGATTTGAGGGTGTCATTGATTCTATCACTGTGATTGGAGCCCAGAGGACACAATGTAACCATTTCAATGGTTCAGTAATGCATGGATGAGAAGGTTGTCAAGGAATTTGGTCTGAATTATTACGGTTTAAGAAAACCTGATGTTGGCCAGGCCTAGTGGCTCACGCCTGTAATCTCAACACCTTTGGAGGCCCAGGTGGGAGGATCACTTGAACCCAGGAGTTGGAGACCAGCTTGGGCAACATCGCAAGACCCTGTCTCTACAGAAAATGAAAAAATTAGCTGGGCGTGGCGGTGCATGCTTGCAAGTCTCAGCTACTCAAGAGGCTAGGCAGGAGGAACACTTGAACCCAGGAGTTGGAGGCTATAGTGAGCTATGGTTGTGCCACTGCACTCCAGCCTGGGTGACAGAGCAAGACTCTGTCTCTCTAAAAAACAAAAAAACAAAAAATACCTGATATTTTATATAGAAATTCTGAGGCAGGGACTCACAACTGCAGGTGTTTCATGTTGTATTAATATTTTGTATCAAACATATTTATATTAATGTAAAAGCATGTTCATGTTGACCTAATATTTTCTAGCTATAATATAAATGTAATATAGTAATCAGAGATTTTTATTTTGCTCCTCCTATGTGCTGGTGTATTAGTTTTCTAGGGCTGCCATATTGAAAAACCAGAGACTTCTGAATGGCTTGAACAGAGGAAATGTATTTTCTCACAGTTCTGGAGGCTACAAGTCCAAGGTCACGGTGTTGGCAGGTGTGGTTTCTTCTGAGGTCTTCTCCTTGGCTTGGGGGTAACCACTTTCTCTCTGTGTCCTCACACCGTCTTCCCTCTGCGTGTGTGTGTTCCTGTCTGTGTTTCCAAATTTCCTCTAATGAGGTTCGCAGTCAGATTGGATTAGAGCCCAACCTAGCACCCTAATTTTAAACCTACTCACAACTTTACAGGCCCTGTTTTCAAATAATAGTCACCTTTTGATGTACTAGGGGGTTAGGGCTTCAATACATGAATTTGGGTGGAGTATATTTGAGTATATAGGAAAAGCACTTTAGAATGTTTCTTTTTATCCTCACAACAGTCCTAGAAGGGAGGCACTGTTACTATGTGCATTTTACAGATAAGGAAAACAGGCCGGGCGCGGTGGCTCACGCCCGTAATCCCAGCACTTTGGGAGGCCGAGGTGGGCGGATCACGAGGGCAGGAGATGGAGACCATCCTGGCTAACACAGTGAAACCCCATCTCTACTAAAAAAATACAAAAAATCAGCCGTGCGTGGTGGTGGGCGCCTGTAGTCCCAGCTACTCGGGAGGCTGAGGCAGGAGAATGGCCTGAACCCGGGAGGCGGAGCTTGCAGTTAGCTGAGATTGCACCACTGCACTCCAGCCTGGACGACAGAGTGAGACTCCGTCTCAAAAAAATAAAAATAAAAATAAGGAAAACAAGGCTCAGAGAGGTTAACTCACTTGCAGAAGATCACACAGCTGGTCAACAGTGGAACCAAGATTTGATCCCAGGCTGTCTTACTCTGGAGCCTGCACTGTGTTAGTTTATGCTTTTAATTTGGCCTTAATCCTAGGGATACCTTTTCCACATTCTATTGAATTTACCAAGCCGTCCTCATGCCTTGTTGTACCCTGCCCTCTCCCTGTTAAGGCCTAGATTGGAAAAGACCCAGAGAGCAGACAGGAAAGCCCGTTGCCAGACCCCACTGCTGCTCCAGCTTGCCTGGGCCCCACCTGGCCTGGTTGGCCACCTGCCCAGGGGGGCGTGCCTGGGGCCGCCCGCTTCCAGCTCTGCCCTGACTGCTCCTGTTTGCCGAGAGCAGCCTGAGCCCAGTGAAAGCCGCCTTTGTCCTCCAGTTCATTCCTCCTCGAGGGATGACCTAAGTCTTGTCTTGGGGACAAAGCGGTGGCCTGCCACGTGAGTGCAGGTCAGCCCCAGTAGGCTGCAGAGTCTCCCAGGCTGACTGAGGGGGGTGGCGGTCTTAGTTATGCTTTGCCAAGTTTAGTGGGGTCAGGAAGGCTGCAGAGCCCCCTTTGTGTCCTGAGAGATAATGCCAGTGGCTCCTGTGTGTATAGAACTTGACAATGGGCCGGGTGCGGTGGCTCACGCCTATCATCCCAGCACTTTGGGAGGCCGAGGCGGCCAGATCACCTGAGGTTAGGAGTTCAAGACCAGCATGGCCAACATGGTGAAACCTCATCTCTACTAAAAATACAAAAATGAGCCAGGCGTGGTTGCACCCACCTGTAATCCCAACTACTCAGGAGGCTGAGGCAGGAGAATCGCTTGAACCGGGAGGTGGAGATTGCAGTGAGCTGAGATTGCGCCACTGCACTCCAGCCTGGGTGACAGAGCAAGACTCTTTTCAAACAAAAACAAAAACAAAAACTTGACAATGTATAAAGGTGTTTTATGCTTTGTGGTTTATCTGATCCTCCCAGATTCTGCAGGGTGTGCCGGGCATGGACCTGTCAAAGAACTGCCTCTAGGCCAGTTATCAGTTGCCATAACAACGACTCCAAAACACAGCAGTGCAAACCAAACACTGTTCAGTATGTCCATGGATCTTGTGGGTCAGAAATTAGGCAGGGCTCAGTGAGAGTGGCTGCTGCCTGTCTGGAGTGTCAGCTGGGAGCCTCAGACAGTTGAGAGGTAGAACCATCTAGAGTCTTCTTCACCCACGTGTCTGGTGCATGTGATGGTTTGAAAGCCAGGCTTCCCTGGGACTGTCAGCCAGAGCACCGAAACGCAGCCACCCCTAGTGGTCTGGGCTTCCTCTCAACATGGCAGCTCAGGGCTCTGGAAGTGAGTGTTGTGGCAAAGAAGGCAAACGCCACACTTCCCTTTATGAGGCTGCAACCACAGGACTCATACAGCGTCACTTCTGTTCTCTGCTGAGCCATGCAGTGACAAGGGGAGGGGACATGGACCCCCGTCTCAATGGCAGGAGTGGCAAAGAATGTGTAGCCGCATTCCAAACCACCGCACCTTGCAGTAAATCAAATGTGCCCGGGTGACATTCACTGAGCACCTACTCTGTGCTGCGCACTGTGCCAAGGGCTTCTTGCGGATGCTTCTCTCAGTCGTCTCTCAGCAGCCCCAGCTGGTGGTAGATTCAAAGCCGTTGTTTTCCTGGCAGGCATTTGGCCTGGGAGGGCAGAGGAGCCAAGGGGAACCAACACTGCTGCTGGCAGTTTGATGCTGAGTATGCCACAGTCGGAAGATGTGGGCTGATCTTTTTCTCTTCCTCCTCTGAGCTTAGAATATTCCTTGAGTTCTTGAAAATCCTCACTGAGATGTCTGAATCATCTCACTCGCCAAACCCTCCCTCTGGTGTGTATTTCCAGCGGTTTCTCTCTCCCAGTGTGCTGAGCGGCCCCCACCTTTCCCCCATAACCCCATGCCCGTCCTGTGGCCTGCTGCGGGGAGCTTTTGAGGAACCATTGGGTGGGGCCTCATGGCCCTGACAGGAACCAAGTGATTGCTCACCCTGGGTGTAAGCTGGTGTTTCTATGACTTCCTTCAGATCCAGGCCTGGGGTTCGCTCCTCTGCCTCCCCACAGCTTGATATACAGTAGGTGCCCAATATATGTTGAGTGAAGCAAACTGATAAATGGTGAAGGGAGGGAGGGAAGGAAGGAGCAGAGATTCTCTCGTATGCACATCTGGGTCCCTGACACATAGTAGGCACTCAATAAATGCTCACTGCACTGGATGAATGAAAGAATGAATGGATGAGTGAGACTGTTTGCGAGCAAAAACAGCCCCATCTTTGTATCCCTGTCACATAACACAGCGCCTGACGCCCAGGAGTTCCCATCAATGAATGTTATGCTGAATGAATGAATGAACCACTAAAGTCAACTCTTTATCAGTAGTGGCTGTGTCTTGTTTCATATCTATATGCACAGTGCTTAGCAGAGGACTGAGTACACAACAAAGGCTCATTAATCATTTATAGAACTGAATGAAAGAGTGAAGGAAAACAATGAATGTGAAAATGAAACTTTTCATCCTCAGGGAGCATATCTTGTTCATCTCTGTCTCTCCACTTCCTGGCTTAGGGTCTTGCATACAGTAGGTGCTCATTAAATGTTAACCTGAATGAATGAGTGAGTGGGTGAGTGAAAAAATGGTTCTTGTGGGTAGGGACATGTCTTGTTCATCCGTTTCCCCAGTTCCTAGAACAGGGCTTGGCATGCAGTAGATGCTGAATAAATTAAATATGTGTTGAGCTGAGCGCATGAATAAGTGAGTGCATAAATAAACCTCTTGAGGAGAGGAATGTATCTCGTTCATCTTTTCCCTCAGATCCTAATGCAGGGTAGGCATAGAGCAGGTGCTTAGCAAATGATTCCTGCACTGCCCTGGCCTTTGTAGGACGTCCATCTGTGAATGAATTGAGAAGGGAAGCCCGGCTGGGTGAACCTCGCCCATCTCGATCTGCCCCCTGTCCCGTCCACCCAACCCCACTGCAGACTTTTCCTGTTGTTCCGGTCTGTACAGGTGGACAGGAAATCCCCCAAAGGCCAGCCGGAGAGCTGTTTCCCATATTTTCTCCACACCAGGCTGGCTCTGAGTGTGACCAAGGCGCCAGTCCGAGCCCCAGCGCCGTCTGGCTGTGGAACAGTACCCCCCAGGGACCCCTCTTCCTGACCATGTTAGCAGTTCTAAATTTAGAGCCGGCTGAGCAGCTTGCACCAGGCAAGTAAAGCCGGGGAATGCTCTCCTCACAGCCAGCCGTTAAAATTACCGTGTTCAGCGCTGGCCAGGCCTGTTAACCCCAGAACAGCTGAGCAGTAGGCATGGAGAGAAGAGTTAAGACTTTGGGGTGCAACAGAGCAGGGTTCAAATCTGCCTCTTTGACTTCAGATTTACAATCCATGACAACAAAATCACTTATGTGAGCCTCAGTTTTTCTCATCTGTAAAATGGGTGTAATAAACTTGCCCCTCCCACCCCACCACCCCGCCGCTGCCTCCGGGATCTTGTTTACCAACCTCAGCTACATGTCTTGCTTTTTCAGACTTGTCATGCTGAATCTGCCCACTCTCAGAGATTTAGTTCGGAATCAGTAGATACCCAGCAACTGCTTTAAAAACTGTGTCCCCACCGGGCACGGTGGTTCACGCCTGTAATCCCAACACTTTGGGAGGCCGAGGCGGTGGATTGCCTGAGCTCAGGGGTTCGAGACCAGTCTGGCCAATGTGGCGAAATCCCGTCTCTACTGAAAATACAAAAATTAGCCAGGCATGGTGGCGGGCGCCTATAATCCCAGCTACTCAGGAGGCTGAGGCAGGAGAATCGCTTGAACCTGGGAGGCAGAGGTTGCAGTGAGCCGAGATCGCGCTACTGCACTCCAGCCTGGGAGAGTGACACTCCTCCATCTCAAAAACCAACCAAACAACAACGACGATGACAAGAAACAACTGCATCCCCTTGTTGATTTTGCAGAGTAGTGTCTCAGGCCGGGTTCCCAGAAGCAGACTCTGGGGTCGGGATTTGTGTGGATGTGATTTAGCGACGAGAGCTTGAGTCAACGTGGTCCATTCAGGAGCTTTGGAGGGTGAACAGCATCACAAAATAAGTCCTACTTCAGAGCATGAGGGTAGCTTTTCCTCCAGTGCCCGGTCTGGAGGAGAGGGGCTGTGAGCCATAACAGCCAGAGCCCCCAGCACCTGGGGGATGGGTGCCCCAGCCAATAAAGGAGATCTGGCAGGGAACCAACAGCATCTATCACCTTTAGCCAGGCTTCAGGGTATTGACTCAATTAAACGAGATGCTGGGTGTAAATTGGCCAGCTAGTAGTTGGTGCTCCGTGAGTGGTCATTTGGTAAAATGAAAGCTCTTAAGAAGACAGAAGTGGCTTTACTGGTGTTAATGATGTCTTTCTTTTCTTTTCTTTTCCTTTCCTTTTCTCTTTTCTCTTTTCTCTTTTCTCTCTTTTCTTTTCTTTTCTTTTCTTTTCTTTTCTTTTCTTTTCTTTTCTTTTCTTTTCCTTTCTTTTCTTTTCGACGGAGTCTCACTCTGTCACCCAGGCTGGAGTGCAGTGGCACGGTCTCGGCTCACTGCAACCTCTGCCTCTGAGGTTCAAGCGATCCTTGTGCCTCAGCCTCCCAAGTGACTGGGATTACAGGCGTGCACCACCACACCCAGCTAATTTTTGTATTCTTAGTAGAGATAGGTTTCACCGTGTTGGCCAGGCTGGTCTTGAACTCCTAACCTTAGGTAATCCACCGGCCCTGGCCTCCCAAAGTGCTGGGATTACAGGCGTGAGCCACCACACCCGGCCAATGTCTTTAATTCCTCAAGCACTTACTGAGTACCCACCAGGTGCCAGGCTCTGCAGAAGGGTACAGAGGTGCGGCCACCACATTCCCCACCACTAAGGAAGGGGTGACAGACACATAAATGGATACATGTGTGATGATGCAGTAACTGGACTGTCTTTACACACTGGAGGGAATTTAGGTCACCTTTTAAGGACAGAACATTTAATACAAGTGATGACCAAACATTAAAAATAAATAACGTTTTTTAAATTGGAAAAGTAATACACAGACATGTTTAACATTTCCAACAGTTCAAAACAGTGTTCTAAAGAGAAATTGGTCTTCCTGCCACCTCCAAGCTGCAGTCCCCTCCTGCAGAAACTGGTGACAGGTTCATGTGTCTCCTTTTGAAAATATTCTCTGCGTACATAAGACAATGTCTGTGCCTGCATCTGTGTCTGTATCCTCCCATATGTACATATGTATACACACATACACGTGCAGGCACACATGCACAACTGGCCCTTTGTATCCATGGGTTCTGTATCTGTGGATTCCACCAACCACAGATCAAAAACATTCAAAGAAAAATATATGGTTGCATCTGTACTGAACATGTCCTGACTTTTGTTTTCTTGGCATTACTCCCTAAACAATACAGCATAACAGCTATTTATTTAGTGTTTACATTGCATTAGGTATAAGAAACCTAGAGATGATTTAATGTATATAGGAGGATGTGTGTAGGTTGCATGCAAATACTACCCAATTTTATATAAGAGACTTAAGCCTCTGTGGATTTATGTATCTGTGGGGGTCCTGGAACCAATACTCCACAGATACCAAGGCCTGACTGTGTGTGTAATTTTTTTTTTTTTTTTTTTTTTTTTTTTTGCTCTTCACGCCCAGGCTGGAGTGCAGTGGCATGATCTTGGCTCACTGCAACATCTGCCTCCCGGGTTCAAGCAATTCTCCTGCCTCAGCCTCCCGAGTAGCTGGGATTACAGGCATGCGCCTCCGTGCCCAGCTAATTTTGTATTTTTAGTAGAGATGGGGTTTATCCATGTTGGTCAGGTTGGTCTCGAACTCCCAATCTCAGGTGATCCACCCGCCTCGGCCTCCCAGAGTGCTGGGATTACAGGAAAGAGCCACCGCGCCCGGCCGTGTGTGTTTAATTTTTAACATAATCAGATCTTGCTATGCATAGTTATCAATGTCCTGACTCTTGTTTTTCTCGTAATGATGAGATTTTTCCATATCAGCACAATAGCTCTATGCCATTCTTTGTTAATGGCTTTATATTCCTTGCACTGTAGTTTTTTGAACCAGTTGCCTCAGACAGACATGTCGGTCATTTCCAGTTATGTGCACTATAAACAATGCTGCAGTGAACATCCTTGTGCAGACACCTTTGCACCCTCGTGTGTTTTGCTGCAGGAGAAATGGCTGGCCGTGGCCTTTCTGGGTCGTCTAAAGATTGAACAGGGGTTTTCCAGGTGGGCTGGGACTGGCAGGGGTGATGGAGCAACGCTCAGGCATAAAGAACAGCATGTGTAGGTGTAGAGGCTGGAAGCAGAGAAGAGGGTGGCGCGCTCTCAAACATAAACCAGGTCTGCTGTCTGCTTCCTCGTTCCTGGGCTCCAGTCTGATGCTCACATGCCCCCACCTCTGCCAGCGTTTCACTCCACCTGTGAGGATCCAGGGAGTGCAGGCCGCTCCTTAGAAGGAGTCTGGCCCACCAGGCTTTTCCTGCTGTCAGGCCTCAGGGTTTGCACTGAAGTGTGCTGAGCTCTGGAGCCCTTAGCTCTACTGCTGTGCTGGTCGAGAGGCCGTGGTTTCTCTCGTCAGTCTCTGAGGTTCTGGTCTCACCCTGCACGTGGCTGGTGTGGTGAGAAGCCCACAGTGGCAGGCTGTTCTCAGCATCCTCCATCCTCATATTTTGGGCAGTTTAGCCGGGACCCCACCCTAAGCATGTTCAGGACTCTAGCCTCATTTGTTATCTGGGTAGCTGTTAGGTCAATCTGTTTCCTCTTACCTGGCCTTTCCTGCACATTTATTTATTTATTTGTTTGTTTGTTTGTTTGTTTATTTTTTTGAGACGGAGTCTCGCTGTGTCACTCAGGCTGGAGTGCAGTGGCCGGATCTCAGCTCACTGCGAGCTCCGCCTCCCGGGTTCACGCCATTCTCCTGCCTCAGCCTCCCGAGTAGCTGGGACTACAGACGCCCGCCACCTCGCCCGGCTAGTTTTTTGTATTTTTTAGTAGAGACGGGGTTTCACCGTGTTCGCCAGGATGGTCTCGATCTCCTGACCTCGTGATCCGCCCGTCTCAGCCTCCCAAAGTGCTGGGATTACAGGCTTGAGCCACCGTGCCCAGCCCTCCTGCACATTTAGTTTGAAAGCTGAAATCTCAAATGTCTCCCAGACTCTCTCAGTCCTTTAGAACATAGGCATTCCTTTGGGAAAACCCCGCACCCAGAGGACTTTACCGAGGCCTTGTTGGGAGAAACAGCCACTGGCCCTCCTCTGCCTCTGTAAGGCAAAAAGAATGACTAGTTACTGGGTACTTGCTGTATATCAGACACCACACAAGGCACTTTTTCTGTCATCTCATTGGGAACACGTAACAACTTCATCAAGCAATATTGTTATCAGCATTTTATCACAGGCTCAGAGAGGTGTAGTGACTTGCCCAGGGTCACAAAACCAATGAGTGGTGGCTCTGTTATCCCACAGGGCTGTCCTTTCTCTTCTACCATGTTTCTCTCCACGATTCCTTGTTGAGAATTCCATCCTGTGAATGTTCTTCCATTGGATGTCTGTCCTATTGGACTGCAGGCTTCATAAGGGCAGGGATCCTCATCTGTCTTGGTTCACTGCTGTATCCCTGGAGTCTAGCACGGGGCCTGGCACACAGTAGGCAATCAGTGCACTCTTGTTAAATGACTGCGTGAATGAGTGAAGATTAGATAAAGTACTGGTCCATTCTTTTTTTTTTTTTTTTTTTTTTTGGAGATGGAGTCTCTCTCTGTTCCCCAGGCTAGAGTGCAGTGGCGCGATCTCGGCTCACTGCAAGCTCCGCCTCCCAGATTCACGCCATTCTCCTGCCTCAGCCTCCCGAGTAGCTGGGACTACAGGCGCCCACCAGCACGCCCAGCTAATTTTTTGTATTTTTAGTAGAGACGGGGTTTCACTGTGTTAGTCAGGATGGTCTTGAACTCCTGACCTCGTGATCCACCCGTCTTGGCCTCCCAAAGTGCTGGGATTACAGGTGTGAGCCACCACGCCCGGCCAATTTTTGTATTTTTAGTAGAGACAGGGTTTTGCCATTTTGGCCAGACTGGTCTCGAACTCCTAACCTCAGGTGATCCGCCCAGCTTGGCCTCCCAAAATGCTGGGGTTATAGGCGTGAGCCACCGTGCCTGGCCTGGTCCATTCTGTTTCAAGCAAAGATGTTGTTTGTTGTTGATGATGGTGATGATGATGGCGATGATGTTGTTCCACCTCTCAGAATTGAACTCATGCTGCGAAAAACAAGAGTTTCTTTCTTCATAAACCAGTTTACCTTGTGGGAATCTGGCATTTTGCATTTTTCCTCCCCAAGCCAAATGAGGATGCCTATTCTATAAGAATGTCAGCAGAGATAGAAATCTGAACATTTCCTTTAAAAATTTCTGCGTAGAAAACTAAATCGAGGCAGAACTGCACTTGAAGATTTCAGTTGCCATGGCTACGGGTAATACAGTTGAATCGTGTTCTCACATGCGTTCTTCCTTGGACCTTCAACTGCTATATCTCCGTTACAGGATTTTGACTATTAAATGCATTTTATTCAGTCAGGGGTTGAGAGGAGACGCCCGCTGCTGAGTCCCCGCTGACTGAAATCCTTCAACCAGCAAGGATTTGTTGAGCGTCTCCTAGGCTCTGGTTCATCAGGGTGCATCTTCATCACCGTCCTGTGGGTGTTGGGGTTACCACGTCCATTTTAGAGATGGACAAGTGCAGCCCCATAGAGTTTGGCTTGTATGTTTGTTTGTGTGTTAATTCATTCATTCTTTAGTGTACTTGTTCATTCATTTACTCCTTTGTTTATCCTCTCAACAAATATTTGTTGAGTCTTTTCTCTGTGCCCGACACTGTTATAGTCACTAAGCATCAGAGGGGAATAAGAAAAACGCAGTTCCTGCCCTGGCTGAGTGTGTGTTCTAGTGGGAGAGACAGCTATTACATATGAAAGATAAATAATTCTAAATACAGATAAATGCATGAAGACAAGGAAACAGGTGATGAGACTGGGAGGAAGCGTGACTGGAATAACATTTGGGTGGAGCTCTGAGGGAAGGAGTCAGCCACGCAGGGATCTGGGGAAGGAGGCTGCAAGCAGAGGGAACAGCATGTGCAAAGGCCCTGCGGTGGGAACAAGCTCAGAGAGGTTGAGGCATAGTAAGGCCAATATTGCCAGCCTCCCATTGGGCAAGTGGGGGAAGCAAGTGGGGGCCTTGTGGGCCGGGGCAGAATGTGTAGTTTATTCTGGCTGTAGTGGAGAGATGAGGGAGCATTTTTGGTGGAGGCTAAGATCATAGGATGGAGAATTGTCAAGCCCAGCCAGGCTGATGTGTGGGGAGTGGACTGGAGGGGCAGGAAGTAAAGCAGGGAGGCCAGCGGCAGTGGGGACTTGGATCCAGTGCTAGGGTGGGATAGGAAGCAAGGAGAAGTGGTTGGGTTCAGGCTCTAGTTTCAAGTTCAAGCCAATGGGAATGGATGTGGAAGATCTGGGGAGAAGAGAAACTACGGAGGGTCCCAGTGTCTGGCCTGAATAACAGGCGGGTGGTGCCAAATTTTACTGCAACAGGGAAGAGTGTGGAGGGAGCAGCTTTAGATGCAGGGGAGCTGTTGCGAGTTGGTGGGAAGAGATGGCATCACAGCACAAGAGGAGAGACTGGCCTGGACTGTGAGTGTGGCCCCTCCGCCCCCTGCACTGGAGGGAGGCAGGGTGGCCTCCCAGATGCCGGGAACAGGGAGGGTGAGCTCAAGGTCACCAGCTGAGTGTGGATGGGGAAGTTGCAGATTAGTGGAAAGAGAGAATTTACTGAGTTTTGGAAGCAGACAGGTTTCTGGGTTTAAATCCAGCCGGCAAGTGACTATGTTCATTGAGCACTTAGTAAGTGCTAGGTAATTTCTAGGCAGTGTCTCACACAACCCTCACACAAGCCCTATGAAGCAATTGCTATCGTTATCCCCATTTACAGATGAGGAGACAGAGACTCAGAGAGGTGCAGTAACTTGTCTGAAGTCACACAGCGCATTGGTGGAGGGTCCAGTTTTGAGCAGGCAGCCTAGCTATGCTTCACAACTTAGGAACCAGATCAGAGGCTCAGATTTCTCATCTTTCAAGAGGAGAGACAAGACCTTGCAGGGCTGTTAGTGGAATGCCGTGAAATAATGGATGTCAACCCCTGTAGAGTGCCTAGCGCTGTGCTCAGGCACAGTAGGTGCCTAAGGGACAGCTACTCCCTCCCCTGACCTGTTTCTGTTCGCTTGGTTTCCATTAAGTGACACTCACTGTTGGCAGCTCATTACTGCACAGTGTGTTCAATTGCTTGGAGAAGTCCTTCCTCCAAGGGATCTCATTAAGTCCGTTTTGAAATGAGAACACTTGGTGGGGAGCGGGCAGGCCGTTATTATTATACCCTGAAAATAACTTGTTAGAGTAAGAATGGAGAGGTATCGGGATCTTCCCTGCCCCCAACACACACTCACACACACACACACACGCACACACACACGCACACACACACACACACACGCATAGTCGCTGTCCCCGCTCCTTCTGCTTCTGCTCCTGGCAGTGATGCTGGTTTGCAGGCACTTTGCCAGCCCCCTACCTTGCCTCCCAGGACTTTTCACTTTGGATTAAAGAAGGGAGGGAGAGGCGGGCGCGGTGGCTCAAGCCTGTAATCCCAGCACTTTGGGAGGCTGAGACGGGCGGATCACGAGGTCAGGAGATCGAGACCATCCTGGCTAACACGGTGAAACCCCGTCTCTACTAAAAAATACAAAAAACTAGCCGGGCGAGGTGGCAGGCGCCTGTAGTCCCAGCTACTTGGGAGGCTGAGGCAGGAGAATGGCGTAAACCTGGGAGGCGGAGCTTGCAGTGAGCTGAGATCCGGCCACTGCAAGCCAGCCTGGGCGACAGAGCGAGACTCCGTCTCAAAAAAAAAAAAAAAAAAAAAAAAAAAAGAAGGGAGGGAGGAGAGAGAGATACCTGGGGGCACCCTGAGGACTGTGCAGGTGTCCACATCCAAACACGAAGTCTGCTCCCAACTTAAAGCATCGCTCTTGTTTTTGAAGAAAGCAAACCATCAACTCAGACCTTCTTGAGAGAGGGAATGTTCTGTCAAAGCTCCAAACAGGGCATTTTCTTGAGACTTGGGATGAAGGGTGGTGAAACGGGAGCAGGGCTGCCCAGTTTAAACATAGGTGTGGGTCATTCGCCCAGAGCTCAGAGTCCTCCAGAGGGACCAGCATGTTGTGCTGCAGGTGGCACGTGCAGACCCCCAGGGTGGCTTTGTGGAGTGAATGAATCGGGAGTGGAGACCTGAAGGGCACTTACAGATTGTCATGGCAACCCCTCCTTGTTGGCTGAGAGGACGCAGGCCCAGGCAGCACCTGGATTTAGCCAAGGCCCCGCAGCAGGTGGGAGGTGAGCAGGTCCCGGGGTGGGAAGTAAAAGGTGAGAATGAGAATACCTTTAAAGAGAACTCGAAGAAGGAGCAGAGCAGGACCAGCTAGTTCATTTTAGTGAAGGCTGACGCAGCAGAACCCCCGGGCCTTCCTCCAGTGGCCTCTCCAGGCCTCCTTTTCTTTCTGAAAAGAAAAGGTAGGGAGGTAGGATTAAAGCTCTGGGCAGCGTTGTAAGAAAATATGTCATGTGCCTTGAGAAAGGTGATTGTGAAAATGAACACTTAGGAAGATGCGTCACCATTGCTGTCTGAGCCCGGCCCCAGGAGGTACACATCCGCATTCTCGCGACTTTGTGTTTTCATGAGCACAGCCTGTGTCCTGGGTGGATCTGGGAGCACCAGGAAGCCAGCCCTTCCTTCCTGTCTCTCCCTCCTCCCTCCCTCTGATTCTCGCCGAGCCCCGGCTCTGTGCATGGTTCTATGCTATGTCCGCTTGTTCGTTCCCCAGCTCTTTATTGAGTGTTTTAAGGGGTGGGGATACTGTAATCAACAAGACAGACAGATAGGAGTGCGCTGAGTCTCAGGTGGTGTTTCCTGAGACATGAGGAAGGCTGCCTCCAGAGTGTACGTACAAAAGTTCCCCAGCCTGCAGACCAGACAAGCCCAGGTCCAGGCCTCATGCAGTCATTTCCTGGCTGAGTGACCTTGAGCACAACACCGAACATCTCTGAGCCTCAGTTTCCTCCTCTGTAAAATGGCAGAGTTACCATCCAGTTCACTCTGTGATTCTGGAGATTCTATGGGGAAAGGTAGGTGTGGTTCTTACGAAAGGCGGGGTGCCATGCGGTCCAGTCTCTGCACAGAATCACATTCCAGCATCTGGGAGCAAAACACAATAAAAATTACAAATGCTATGCATCTCTACAAGAATAGCAAGAGGCTGGGCGCAGTGGCTCACGCCTGTAATCCCAGCACTTTGGGAGGCCGAGGCGGGCGGATCACGGGTCAGGAGATCAAGACCATCCTGGCTAACATGGTGAAACCCCGTCTCTACTAAAAATATAAAAAATTAGCCAGGTGTGGTGGTGGGTGCCTGTAGTCCCAGCTACTTGGGAGGCTGAGGCAGGAAAATGATGTGAACCGGGGAAGTGGAGCTTTCAGTGAGCCCAGATCGCGTCACTGCACTCCAGCCTGGGCGACAATACGAGACTACGTCTCAAAAAAAAAAAAAAAAAATCAAGAAACGTGTAAATGATAAGCTGTAGGAATACTGATGACTGCTAAGCCCCCCCAGACTCATCCCCTTATGCTCAAATTGCAGCCTCATCTTTGTTCCTTTTCATGGTTCTGTTTCCTGATCCTTTTTGACTTAGCCTGACCTCACCGTTCTGGTTAGCCTTCAGCTTTCTCCTCCCTTGTCTCTGGTCCTGGTCTTCTCTAGCCAAGACAAAAAATTTATTTGAAGGTGCAGCACCCATTGGAGGAAGCCTAGGTTTTCTACTGGGCTTGCCAGCAATAGCACTGTCCCTGGGATCAGATGGGGAGGGAGGATTTGGAGCCGCAGAGCCAGACGTGTTCCCTGCCTGCCGCAGATGGTCGTTGGGGAGCTAAGCTGGGAGTTCTTCCTGTCCTCTCTGTGATGAGTTCACCAGCTGGTATTAGTATGGGGTTCGGCAAAGTATGGCCTGTGAACCAAGAATGAGTTTTGCACTTTTAAAAGGTTGTAAAAGAAACCAAAAACCACCCAGAACACAAAGAAGGTGTGACAGAGACTGCATGTGACTTGCAAAGCCTGAAATACTTACTATATGGCCCTTTATGGGAAGTTTTCCAAGTCCTGGATGCAGAGATCCACCCAGGTTCTTCGCATCTTCCTACACTTTTCTGAGCATCTTATTCCCTCATGGTCCCCAAATGGCTGCCACAGTTCCAGCCATCCTCAGGAGCCCGGACAACATCCCACCAAGGAAGAGGGTGCATCACGAGGAAGACTTCTCCCCGTAGTCCACTTGCTCCCAGGTCCCATTGGCCAGGATTTGGTAGGCAGAGGGTTGTGAAAAATTGACACATACAGAATGGCAAAGAGAATACTGTGATGGGAGAAGCCCAGGAGTTGAGGAACACAGAGAAGGCACTTTACTTGGAGGAGAGAGCAGCAAAGAAGGCTTCCTGGAGGTGGTGGCATCAGCACAAAATAGAAATTGGCCAGAGAAAGGGGTGGGGAAGAGAAGGCATTGTGTTGCAAATAGAATAGTAGTTCTTCCATCCCCTCCCCTCCCCTCCTCTCTCTCCCCTTTCCTTCCCTTCTTTACTTCATTCATTCATTTATCCATTCAACAAACACCAAATGCCTCCAGTGTGCCAGGCACAGGGGGCAATAGTGGAGACTAAGACATAGAAGATTTCTGTTCTTATAAGCCTTCCTTAGAGGGACAGTAATAAATAAACAATTAGAGAAATACCAAGTAATTGTAATTATTAAAGTGTAAGCGAAAGGGTGCTGTGATAGGGTCTGGAGAGTAACCTTATAGCTGTGACTCAGAAGCAAGAAGCATCAAGGCTACGTAGGATCTGCAGGCAGCTCTGGGTTGGAAAAAACTGGGTGGAGGGAGCTGGGGGGGTTTGCTTTGATTGCCCTGATGCCGGGGTCTCTGGAAGAGATTAAATCCAGGCTAGCCCAAGGTCTAGGACTCTGAGGCTGTGGAATGTGCATTGTACCCAAAAGGTGGGCTGCCATGGGGACCTGTGGAGTGATACCCCTTTGTCAAGATGCCAGGGCTGCCTGGCTGCCCCATTCCCTGCCCTCCCCGCCCACCCCAGCATGGCTCCTGGAACAGCGTGGGTGGCGCAAAAGAGAGGCTCTCCGCGTGCAGAGAAGCGAGTCACGTGAGAACAGACCTCCAGCCGGGTCAGGAGAAAGCACTCCTGTGTAGAGGCGTGCTCTGCAAGTGGAGACCCTTCCTCACAGCAGCGATGAGATGCGAGAGGGGCGGGGGCTGCCCAGCTGAGTGATGGAAATGATGGGGGTGGGGCGTGGTACCACTGTTCCCTTGCCCAGAGAGCCAAAGCTGCTGAGCACAGGCCTCCAAGTCAGACTTTGCCACTAAGCCACTGCACTACCTCCAGCCTTCACTCTCTGCCTCAATTTTCTCCTCTGTACGATGGGGATACTTGTTTTGTTTCCATGAGTTGGTCAGAGCATATAATGTTACCACCACTTGGTAAGAAGGGTACTGTTTTTCTCCCCTTTTAAAGGCAAAGAAGGTGAGGCTCAGAGAAGGTAAGCTACTTGCCCAGGATCACACAGCAAGGAGCTGGAGGGCCAGGCAGTCAGACTTTGGAGCCTTAACCTAAACCATGCTTGCGAGGATGACGTGAGATGATGTGGGGCCTGGCACACACAATATGTTCCGTCAGCTCTTAGGAAATATGTACCCTGTCAGAGCATCAGAGCAGCCTTTGGACGAGTGTTGATTTAGCCTGGGGAAGAGGGCATTTCTCTTTATAAGTTTGTTTTTCAAAACGTAGGTACTTTTTTTTTTTTTTGAGACAGAGTCTTGCTCTGTCGCCCAGGCTGGAGTGCAGTAGTGCAATCTCGGCTCACTGCAACCTCTGCCTCCCAGGTTCAAGCGATTCTCCTGCCCAGCCTCCCGAGTAGCTGGGATTACAGGCATGTGCCACCATACCCGGCTAATTTTTGTATTTTTTGTAGAGATGGGGTTTCACCATGTTGGTCAGGCTGGTCTCTAACTCCTGACCTCGTGGTCCACCCACCTTGGCCTCCTGAAGTGCTGGTATTACAGGTGTGAGCCACCGCATCCGGCCAAATGTGGGTAGTTAAGCCACACTCATTCCAATGGTGGATTCCAATGGGGCAGTCCCCATTGGAATATCTGTGCCTGTTGCTGGGGCCCTGCTGTGTGCTCTTGGCTTGCACTAATACCTGGGAGGTAGGTGTCATGATTTCCATCTGCAAAAGGAGGCAGCTGCGGCAGGAGAAGGCTGTGTAAGGGCCCCGGGCCACACAGTATTTGTAAGTGGGTCTGGTGGCTTTGCAGAGGAAGGCCGAGGGTTTTGAGTTGGTCTTTCCTGTGGTCTTCCTGGGTAGCCCCCTTGGGGAATCACATCCCGGAGAGAAGGGAAGCATTGCCTGGGGCCCCACAGTGGTGTGGGGCAGAGCCTGGCTCTTCCTCTCCATTCAGCCTGGGCAGGAGGGCATGGAAGATGCCCTCTGAGGCCACCCAGACTTGCTGGTCACTGGAGCTGTTAGTGTGGTTGAGTTTTTGTCAGAACGGAGTACGGGAGGGAGTCCCCAAAGCCATGTTGGTGAACCTTGTGTTTTTCACCGTCAGGCTTCAGTTGGGGTTCGCGGCCAATCTACGTGTGAGTAGGAGAAAGCCAAATGGAGTGGAGGGACGGAGGAACACACGTCAAGGTCTTCCCTCCTGTGACCACATCTTCTGTACCCCATAATTCAGCGGACACAAATGGGGGTATTCACAGGGGCAGGGTAGCCCGGTGGTTAAGGGCACAGGCTTTGAATTCCACCCAGCTGTGGGTTGTGTCACCGCTCTGCACATAGCACATGCATGACTTGGACTAGCGATGTCATTGTCCAGAGCCTTTGTTGTCCCATCATACACTGGAGATTACAGCCTTCCTGGGTTATACCTGTCAGCGAGGCAGTAGGGCGCACAGTAGTCCCTTAGTGAATGACAGCTACTGTGAGTTGCGACTGTGCTTACTACAAACCCCAAGTAAAACAGTCGCACAGAATCAGGAGTGGGTCTCTTGCTTCCCTGCTATAGTACCTGGTTCATAGAAGGCACTCAAGATTAAGTGCTTGTTGAAGTCAGGACAGGAGGGAGGGAGCAAGGAAAGAAAGGCCAAAAAGGCCTTCTCATTTTTTCAGTCTTTTGTGATGCTCATGGAGACCTTCAAAATCTCAGAGTGTTGTTTAGGGGGCAGGTCAGCCAAGTAAAGCAAACTCACTGGTCAGAAATACATTTCTTAGGGGAGGTCACGTGTTCCTCATCCCTGTTCTCATTTGCTGTTTCCCAAGAACATCTTGCTTTGTTTTGCTAACTGAGCCAACCATGTGGAACTTCAGCTACTGCGGTGGAAAGAAGCGTGCTGTCCAGCCCCAGGCAGTGTGGCCAAAAACACCAGCAGAGCTCCCCTCCTCCTGCCCACGGGCTGATTGCCCCCAGAACCACTGGGTGGCCCAGCGAGATAAGTCAGGCAGGGGAATTAGGTGGGGGCCTGCCGCCTGCCTTTTTCCATTTTAGAGAAGGCCAGGGTTTGCAGCCTTATGAGAGGCCTGGCTCTTGGAAGAGGGGCTGTAATTACTGATTGGCTTCACCATGCCGGGCAGGGCCCCATGGCAGACTCTCCACAGCATGGAAAACGCCGCTTTCTACTTGAGCTGAGGGTGGGGACTGATAAAGAAAGGTGATGAGTTTCTGTCTGTTTCTAGAAATATTTCCTTGCCAGATGATTCTTTTTTTTTTCTCATCCCAAGGTTAATTAAAGACATCTTAGGTCACTAAAATGACTATTTGAAGAAGAATGTGATAAATTAACACAAGGAAATAATCTTGGGCTTGGTTTATAAATAATCTGGGATTGACTTATAAAATCAAGTCATTTCTATTTTTTTTTTCTTTTATCTGAATTCCTTTCTCTGTTGCCTTGGAAACAAGTCTCCCAAGGGGGATGTTTGGAGTCCTGTGACTTGAGTTCAAGCCTCAGTGATTCCTTCATTTCACACGGTGGGTGTGATGAGAGCCTCTTGAGGATGTTGAGTATCAAGGGTGGACAGGACACGTCCCTGCCACCCACAGGCTTGGGACCGAGAGGGGAAGACTGATGGGTAAACCAAATTACAGCCAGGTAAACTGTGTGATTCAGTGGGGGTTACATAGGCAGGGTGGGAGCTCAGAGGTGCCCCCTGCCCCCATGGACATAAAGAAACGGGGGAGGTGTCTCAGAGGCAGGAGTATCTAAGGTGAGCTGTGGTGGACTAGATGCTGGCCAGGTGAGGACGGGGTGGAAAGGTGTCTTAGCCAGAGGGAACAGCATATGCAAAAGGCTGAACAAGAGATGGCATGGCACATTCCAGGATGAACATCTGTCCAGTTTATCCAGGGTCGAAAGAAGCTGGGGAAACAGGTAATATGTGAGGTTGCAGACACTGTCAAAGTTCAGATCATGCACAATTCCTGGGAGATATCAGAGAGGGCGCCTGCTGCAGATGGACCGTGAGGCCTTAGGGCAGCCCTCGGTCTGGGCCTGTTTCTTTAGTTAAATGGGAAGGTTGGCCTGGGTTGGTCCCTGCTGGTGTCCTGGTTCTGACTGTCTAGGGTCCTGTGATTCATTGGAACAGTAAGATGATAGGAATTATAATAGAAAAACGATTATCCCTTGTGGTCACCATTTATTGAGTATTGTTGTTGTTGTTGTTGTTGTTTTGAGACAGAATCTTGTTCTGTCACCCAGGCTGGAGTGCAGTGGTACGATCTCCGCTCACTGCAACCTCCACCTCCTGGGTTCAAGAGATGCTCCTGCCTCAGGCTCCTGAGTAGCTGGAACTACAGGTGCACACCACTATGTCTGGTTAATTATTGTATTTTTAGTAGAGACGAGGTTTTGCCGTGTTGGTCAGGCTGGTATCGAACTCCTGGCCTCAAGTGATCCACCCGCCTCAGCCTCCGAAAGTGCTGGGATTACAGGTGTGAGCCACTGCGCCCGGCCTTATTGAGTGTTTACTACGTGCCAGGGGCACAAATTATCTCAGTTGTTTTTTTGTCACAACCTTTTGAAGCGGGTGGGCCTCATGCAAGATGAGAAAACCATGACTCAGGTGATGCAGGCCTTACGCGGAAGCCCTGTGCCGTCTGCTACCTTCTGACTGACGGTGTTGCTCCATCTGAAAGAGAGAAAAAAGTAGGTTGAAGCTGAGTTCATGAGCCAGCCCTTCCCACATGTAGTCCTGGGAATTTGTCACCAGGCCAGTTGACAAGAAAGGGAAACTAATGTAGTTGGCAACTGGACAAGCCCTTCTGAAGGCTTTTCCTGACCCTCACAAGAGGCCATGGGGAACAACCCAGATAACTGTAGAGAAATGAGGTGGTGAAGTGCTTTGGGATCAGACAGGTCTGGATTCAAGTCCCAGAGCCCTCTTGCCAGCTCAGTGACCTTGGGCAAGTCCCCCCCCTTTTTTTGTTGTTTTGAGAGGGCGTCTCGCTCTGTCACCCTGGCTGGAGTGCAGTGGCGCGATCTCGGCTCACTGCAACCTCTGCCTCCCAGGTTCAAGCGATTCTCCCACCTCATCCTCCCAGGTAGCTGAGACCATAGGCATGTGCCACTGCGCCCAGCTAATTTTTTGTATTTTTAGTAGAGACAGGGTTTCACCGTGTTAGCCAGGATGGTCTCAAACTCCGACCTTGTGATCCGCCCGCCCCGGCCTCCCAAAGTACTGGGATTACAGGTGTGAGCCACTGCACCTAGCCCAGGGCAAGTCCTTTGGCTCTTTAAACCTCATTGTTCTCTGCAAAATGGGGAACATCACTAACAGGACTTACCCTTAAGGGTTGTTTTGAGGGTTAAATGAGGTGAGATGTGCGAGTAACTATTTCCTAGTATACAGTAAATCCTCCATTAGTGGTTGTTATTTTTTCCACTGTACCACCTTCTTTTTTGTTTGTTTTGTTTTGATATGGAGTCTCGCTCTGTTGCACAGGCTGGAGTGCAGTGGTGCAATCTTGGCTCACTGCAACCTCCGCCTCCTGGGTTCAAGCGATTCTCCTGCCTCAGCCTCCTGAGTAGCTGGGATTATAGGAACCTGCCACCACAGTAGAGATGGGGTTTTGCCATGTTGGCCAGGCTGGTCTTGAACTCCTGACCTCAGGCGATCCGCCCACTTCAGACCCCCAAAGTGTTGGGATTACAGGCGTGAGCCACCGCTCCCAGCCCCACCTTCTTTATTAATATAATATTAGTGTACCTCTTAGTCTAGGATGCATAGTCCTGGAATGTCCAATCTTTTAGGAAGCAGGATGTGAGGAGGGTCATATAAATGGGACCTCCTGCGGGAGATCTGGAAAAAGCTGAAGGTTGTCTTGGAGGTGGAAGAGGAGGGGAAGGCAGTGGTAGGCAGGGATGCCACATGTCCAGAACTCTGAGGGCAAGACTGAACGTGCCCCTACTTTCTGGCCTTTGCACGTGGTGTTCTCGCTTTCAGCCCTCTTGGAATACTCCTATTTATCCTTCAAAACCCCACCCAGATACCCTTCTTTTAATTTTAAGTCTTTAATAAGTGATCATTTCCCTGTTCTTTCCTCAACCTTTGAATTTCTTGGTTGGGGCTCACCCCTCCCTGTTATGTTCCCATAGCATGTTATTCACTTGTTCATCAGAACCCTTGGCAATTGTTCATTTCTTTTCCTATTTCTTTCTTCCACCAGACCAAGGATTCTTGAAATTATACATGTTTGTATTAGACTTTGGGGAGAAAATGGGATAGCCTCAGATTTGAGTTGAACTTTGGGGACACCTTCCACCCTTAATGGCTAAGAATCAGATATACTGAGCTCTTCAGAGACTGTAGGTCCCCTCAAACCCAACACTGAGCTTGCAGAAAGTAACTGTCTGGGGAATGTTTGTTGAATGAATGAATGAATGAATGAATGAATGAATGACATATTCTGATTTCTTCTTCCTCTCTCTCTCTCTCTCTCTGTCTGTCTCTCTCTCTCTCTGTCTCTCTCTCCCCCCCTCCCCCTCCCCCCCCTTCTTCCCTCCCTCCTTCCCTCCCTTCCTCTTGCTCTGCTGCCCAGGCTGGAATACAATGGCATGTTCTCAGCTCATTGCAACCTCCACCTCCCGGGTTCAAGCAATTCTTCTGCCTCAGCCTCCCAAATAGCTATGATTTCAGGTGCCCACCACCACTCCCAGCTAATTTTTACATTTTTAGTAGATATGGGGTTTCACCCTGTCAGCCATGCTGGTCTCAAACTCCTGACCTCAGGGAATCTACCCGCCTCAGCCTCCCAAAGTGTTGGGATTACGGGCATGAGCCACCACACCTAGCCCATTTTCTGATTTCTGAAATCACACGTGCTTGTCTAGAAATGGCGATCTCTGTGCCTCGCCTCACATTGTAGATGAAATTCCCATTTACTTCCTGGATCTCAGCAGCTTCTCCAGCATTTTTTGGATTAATTATGTAAGAAAGAGATGGTTTTCTTTCTTTTTTGATGCCCAAAACATCCCAAGAGTTTCCTGGAGAGAACAGAAGACTTTGCAGAAAAAGTCCTCTGGGGGAGAATGCTTGCGCTGCCCCAGTTTTCAGGAAGTGAAGCTTTTTATAGTCACACTTGCAGACCGCTCTGTACCTAAAGGAAGCCAGGAGGGAACAAGCAGGCATCTGGCTTTGTAGCTTACTTCTGCACCCCTCTCCCCTTTCTGGAAGGAGGCAGAACTGGATGATCCCACCTGCCATTTGGTCTCTGCTTTTCTGGGCGCTTGTCGCCATCCAGACTGATTTGGTGAGGGCCAGGATATATAGCTTGTCACAGGTGTGAGACGGGGCGGGGTGGGGGGTGCCAAACTCCACCACTTAATAGCTGTGTGACCTTGGGTTGGTCATTTCACTTCTCTCTGCTGCAGTTTTTCCATCTGTCAAATGGCAGTGATAATCATATTAATGGTATCAGCCTCCTTTCATTGTTGGGAGGAGCTGATGGTGATGCAGTGTAATGCCTGGCACATAGTAAGTGCTCAGTTAGCAGTGGTGATGGTGGTGATGGTGGTGGTGGTCTTCGGTCAGGTTCCCTAGAAGCAGAGACTGACATGAGGATTCTGGTGCAGTGATTCATTGAGGGAAAGCTCTCAAGCGAAACCCATAAGGAAGAAAGGGCAACAACTGGGGCAGGGGACAAAGCTAAGTACAGATGTGGTTTCAGCTGAGCCCCAGCCTCAGCCCAGTCACATGGGCACCCCCAGAGTGTGAATTGCATCACTGAGTTGGTGGTGCCTTAAGGCAAGGAGACCTGGGTGTTGTGTTCCGTATTGGTCAGTCATTGGCCATGGGCATCTTGGCATAGCCTTCAGTAAGGGCAGTTTCCAGAGGAGGGTGGAGCTCTGAACCTTTTGTAACCAGCATTCATGGCAGCTGAAGGGTGTGTGTGCACCTTCTAGAAAAGGGGATCTTAGTCAGGGGTGGTACCCGCTGCATCGATGAAAATGATGAGTTCAATGACTTCATCCCTGAAAACCAGAGAAGTCAAGTCACTTGCTCACCGTCACACAGCTAGTAAGAGCTATAGCTAGGTCTCCAAACCCTTAATCATGATGCTATACTTATTTAGCAAGGACGGGGTGGGTCTAGAATAAGGGAAGTGAGGTGCTCACATAGGGCACAAAATTGGGGGACATCAAGAAAAGTCACTGATCACTATAAATAATATTTTAATTGTGTTAAAAAAATTAAAATTAATGCAAAAATTTACAATGAGAAAAGAACCAGAACTATAAATAAAAACAGGATTAGTGTTACTTATTTTTTTCCTTTTGCCTCTAGCCCAGCATGGCTTGCCCCACACTGAGCAAGTCCCTTTTTGAACAATTAGGTTCTTACACCTTTTCGTCATTATCTATGTGACTGTGATAAACATTCTTAGAGCAAAACGTTTGTATATTATTATTGTTATTTCCAAAGGAATTCCTGTTTGTGGAACTGGATCACTAACTATAGGGTCAAAAGTTAGACACAGCGCCCCCCTCCCCCTTTTATTATGAAAATGTTCAAACATACAGAAAAATTATATAGGAAAACACCCATCAGCTAGAGTCTATGAAATTTGCTATGTGGCCAGGCGCGGTGGCTCACGCCTGTAATCCCAGCACTTTGGGAGGCTGACGGTGGCAGATCACAAAGTGGGGAGATTGAGACTATCCTGGCTAACACGGTGAAACCCTCCCCCCATGACCAGGTGTCTCACAGGAAACTTAAAAATACAAAAAAATTAGCCGGGTGTGGTGGCGGGCGCCTGTAGTCCCAGCTACTCGGGAGACTGAGGCAGGAGAATGGCATGAACCCAGAAGGCGGAGCTTGCAGCGAGCCAAGATCGCACCACTGCACTCCAGCCTGGATGACAGAGCGAGACTGCATCTCAAAAAAAAAATTTTTTTTTTGCTATGTGTGCTTTATTAAAATGTAGCCATCCATCCATGGCACTTTGTTTTGTTTTGTTTTGTTTTGAGACAGGATCTCACTCTGCTGCTCGGACTGGAGTGCAGTGGTGTGATCACAGCTCACTGCAACCTTAACTACCCAGGCTGAAGCAATCCTTCTACATTAGCCTCCAGAGTAGCTGGGACTACAGGGTTCAAACAATCCTCCCACCTCAGGCTCCCAAAGAGCTGGGATTACAGGTGTGAGCCACAGCACCCAGCACTCCATTTGTGTGTGTGTGCATTTCAAAATAAATTATTGGCTGGGCATGGTGGCTCATGCCTATAATCCCAGCACTTTGAGAGGCTGAGGCGGGCAGATCACGAGGTTAGGAGTTCGAGACCAGCCTGGGCAACATGGTGAAACCCTGTCTCTACTAAAAATCCTAAAAATACAAAAATTAGCCGGGCATGGTGGCGGGCGCCTGTAATCCCAAGCTACTCAGGAGGCTGAGGCAGGAGCATTGCATGAGCCCAGGAGGCAGAGGTTGCAGTGAGCTGAGATCATGCCACTTGCATGTCAGGCTGGGCGATAGAGCGAGACTTTATCTCAAAAAAAAAAAAAAGTATAGACATCAGTACATTTCAGCTGTACATTTCAATATGCATGTCATTTACTGACAAGCCATTATTTTTTAAGACTTTTGATTTAGAGTATTAAATTTCTTACAGGAAATATATACCAGTTTTAATGTCCATCTGCTGTGGGTATATGTGTCTGTTTCACCACAACCTTGACAACACTGGGTATGATCTTTTTAAAGGTGTTTTACTTTCTACTTTGATTTAACATTTTTCCTCCTGAGGACCCCAGTGGATTTCCCATCCCGATGTCCAGATGGTCTGTTAAAAAGCTGTGTGCCATTCCAGCTCTCTAGGTATTTCTGATGTGACTTTCCTGGGACCGGGGGGAGGACTCAGCTCTTTCTCAGGTCTGTTCCTGTTTCCACCCTGGTCTGTTCCTGTTTCCACCCTGGATGTCCCGGGCCTGCGTGGTGAGGGAGCAGGGCCATGAAGAGGACTTCCTGGTGTAGGAGCTCACTATAGGCAATCTGTGTGGGGAAAATGGGCAAACTTTGGAGGCCCACTTTGGATGCCAGAAGTCCTGGGACCTAAGAGGCTGCATGTGATGGAAGGTAGAGCCAGGCACTCATGGCAGTGTGACCTGGCCCTTTGTGTTTCCTCACCTGCACGGTGGGGTAATGCTTCTGGATATATCAACATGAGGTATATAGGCTGCTGCAAGAGCCCCCCACCCCACCTTCGCCTTCAACCTTCAGTTTTCTCATGGACCATGTACCTACTTGCCTCTGGGCACTTGTATCTCTGTGATTTCTATGGGCCAGGAATTTGGGAGCAGTGTGGCTGAGTGACTGTGACTTGGAGTTTCTTACGAGGTTGTACCCAAGATATTGGCCAGTCTACAGTCAGCTAAGAGTTTGACTAGAGATGGAGCATCTGTTTCCATAGTGGCTTACTCACACGGCCGGCATGTGGTGCTAGCTGTTGGCTGGGGGCCTCAGATTCTCTCCATGTGGGTTTCTGTGTGTGACTGCTTGAGCATCCTCACAGCATGGCGACTGGCTTTCCCCAGCATGACCTCAGAGAACAAGGTGGAAACCATGATGCTTTTTATGACCAAGCTTGTCCTACACTGTCACTTCTTCTTCTGTTTTTTTTTTTTTTTTTTGAAATGGCACATCACTCTGTCACCCAGGCTGGAGTGCAGTAGCACGATCTCAGCTCACTGCAAACTCTGCCTCCTCGGTTCAAGTGATTCTCCTGCCTCAGCCTCCCAGGTAGCTGGGATTACAGGTGCCTGCCACCGTGCACAGCTAATTTTTGTAGTTTCAGTAGAGACGGGGCTTCACCATGTTGGCCAGGCTGGTCTTGAACTCCTGACCTCGTGATCCACCCGCCTCGGCCTCCCAAAGTGCTGGGATTACAGACATGAGCCACCAAGCCCGGCCCATCACTTCTTCTTTACTCTGCTAACCACATGGACCAACCTTGATTCATTGTGGGAAGGGACCACACCAGGCTATGGATAAAACAGAGGAAGGATTATTGATGGTCATCTTGGAGGACACCTATCAGGCATAATCTTGGTACATGATTTCACCTCTGTGGATCTCAGTCTTCTCTGTCAAATGGGTTCATGCAAAAAAATTCATTAGTTGATTCCTGTGAATGAATGGTTGGCCAGGCGTGGTGGCTCAAGCCTGTAATCCCAGCACTTTGGGAGGCCGAGATGGGCGGATCACGAATTCAGGAGATCGAGACCATCCTGGCTAACACGGTGAAACCCTGTCTCTACTAAAAAGTACAAAAAACTAGCCAGGCGTGGTGGTGGGCGCCTGTAGTCCCAGTTACTCGGGAGGCTGAGGCAGGAGAATGGCGTAAACCCGGGAGGCGGAGCTTGCAGTGAGCTGAGATCTGGCCACTGCACTCCAGCCTGGGCGACAGAGCGAGACTCCGTCTCAAAAAAAATAAAAATAAAAATAAATAAACAAACAAACAAACAAATAAATAAATATTAGCCACCACTGTCATCCCCTGCTGGGCTCTGAGCCCTCTGTTGTTAATCTCTATGCAGTGCCTGGCTCAGAGTAGGCACCCTCTGAATCTTTATTAAATCAGTGAGTGAAAGAATGAATGAGGCTGGATGCAGTGGCTCATGCTTATAATCCCAGTACTTTGGGAGACTGAGGCAGGTGGATCACTTGAGTCTAGGAGTTCGAGACCAGCCTGGACAACATGGTGAAACCCTGTCTCTACAAAAATAACACACAAAAAAATTAGCTGGGCTAATTTAGCTGGAACTACACATACCTGTAGTCTCAGCTACTCAGGAGGCTGAGGTGGGAGGATCGCTTGAGCCTGGTAGGCCACGGCTGCAGTGAGCTATGATCACGCCACTGCAGTCCAGCCTGGGCAACAGAGTGAGATCCTGTATCCAAAAAAAAAAAAAAAAAAAAGAAGAAGAAGAAAGAAGAGAAAGAGGGAGAGAAAGAGAATGAATAGCTGTAAGGACTAGGAATACATGGAGAAGAAAGAGATCTGTTGGACACATTGCCAGAGAATCCTTTGTGATAAACTTTCTCAAGTGAGGCCCTTTGACCAGTGTCTAGAAAACAAATATTTGTTCAAAACTGAACTGAGGTGGTGGTGGAAAGGACATAGGATGCATTCTGAGCGACCTGGGTTTCAATCGTGTACTTGGTGTCCGAAGAATAAATATTTACAGAGTCCTGACTCTGGGCCAGGTACCATGTCAGACCTGGGAAAACCTGCAGTGGGAGCAGCTCTGGTGCATGCCCTGGCAGCATCCTTGCTGTGTGACCTTGGGCAAGCGAATCTATGTCTCTGAATCTGCATTTCTTTGTCTGTAAAAGTAGTGGGGTTGGGGGGATGTGGATCCCTGCTGGAAAGAGAAACCTCCTTTAACAGGCATGCCTGACCTCCAGGATCCAGCTGCTGCCCACCCGCTTCTTACAACCCCTGACATGTTTGAAGTCTCCAGGCAGAGGACAGAAAACCTGCATGGGTCAGATGAGCGGGGCCAGGCCGAGGGCAGTGGGTGTTAGGGTCTAGTCATACCCCTACGCCTAGTACTCCAGCCCTGTAAGGGTTAAAACCCAGCTAGCTCATGTGACCTGGTGTAAACCATGAATCATTCCCATTGCTCCTAGTGCTGAGCCTGCTGCCCAGGACGGGGCAGATGCTGTGCCCCGGGTTGCCATGGCAACTCCACCTGTACTGAAATACAGCCCGCCTCAGTCCTTCCTGGGGTGACCTCAGGGGCTGTCTCACCTGGCTCAGTGTTGCCTTCCAGAGAGGGAGGGAGAGACAGCTGAAAAGGAGAGAGAGGAGAGAAGCTTAGAGACAAGCAAGTGGAAGTTGAGACACAGGGAGAGGGAGGAGAGCGAGGTTGAGAAATCAACAGAAACAGACCACGAGAGGGAGACAGACTGACAGCCGACCAGAGGTCCCAAGACACTGCCTGTAACCGTAGAGGCAGAAGCCGTTTCCCAGCAGTGCTAACCTTCCCCGGGGCTGCCAGATCTCCGACATACAGGCACACACACACACGTGCACACACATGCACACACGTGCAGCCGCATTTCCTGGTGCGCTTTTGCGGTGAGGGCACAGGGGTGGGTAGGCTGGCAAGCACGTGAAGTTGCCATCAGCCCCGAGGGACCGTGAGCGAGTTGGGACTTGGGGGAGAAAAAAATGGGGGCGGACGTCAGCTCCCTGGGCGGCCACCGCCACCGCCTCCGCCTCCCCGAGGCCCCTCCTGCATTCCTGGGCAGCGAAGCCCCTCGCTAAGACGGGGGCTGATGTCATCCCGGGCTGCTCAGCCAGGGGACCCGGGGGCCCTGGCGGCTGCCTCCGGAAGTGAGCTAGCCGCCTGCCGGCCGACAGGTTTGGAATCTCCAGCCAAAGGACAGAAAACCTGCATGGGTCAGGTGAGCGGGGTCTGGCCGAGGGCAGCCGGGCAGGGGGCAGCAGGGCGCGGCAGCTTGCCCACCGGAACCTTCCAGGGTGCACCTCAGGGGGGCTGCCTACCTGAAGGGAAGTGAGGACAAGGGTGCCCAAGGCCGCCCCCTCCACCCACCCCCACCCCCCGCCTTTCGGGGACCGTCACGCCCTGGAGTGAGTGCAGCCGGCTTGTTCCTCAAAGCTCCTTGTCTCCGCCGATCAGCTGGGTGAGCCCTGGAACTGGAACCTGGACTGCCCAGTGTGTTGACTTTACAACTCCGCTGGGGTGGACTCGCAGCCTGGCACTTAGCTGCCTCTTAATTCTGAGCGGCATCCGTGGATGCAGCCGGCTGCTGGCTCGGGGATGTTTACTTACCCTTGGTTTGCCTGAAGAGAGCTGCTGTTTTTAAATTTTTTTCCTCCAAGCAAGCCCAGAACTTCCATGAGCAAAAGAGTCAGAAGAGGGGAGAGGACACTGGCGTTTTAATTGCTCTCGCCCTCCCTAACCTCCTCCTTCCCTCTCCTCCTGGCTGGCCCCATGGATTACCTGGGAGATAAACTCACAGTGGCTCAGACCCACATGACCCAGTGGATGGGCACCGTGAGGAGGTCCTTCCAGGAAGCCCTCAATTTGGTGACCACCACGGTGGGCCATGAACGGACGAGTGCAGAGTCGGGCAGCCGGACCCCCTTCAAGCGTACCTCTTCCTTCCGACACCTGGCTTCCCGGAGTCGGGAATCCTTCCGCCGCTTCTCCGCTCGCAGCCAACAGAGATTTTCTTCACTGAGGAAAAGGCACACAGATTCGGAGCCGCCAGATATTGTAAGCTTATTATGTTTTAAAAAATATTAAAACAACACTGAGAGCTCCTCCCCTCCAGTCCTCCCAGGGAGGGGGTCTCAGACATCAAACCCGGGAAGTTACTGCTCCCAGAATAGTTGTCAGTCAAAGCCCAGGCACTTCCTGTCCCCTGTACCTGGGAAAGAGGCACGTAGCAATAATTCCTCTCTCTCCCGAAGTCGGTCAGGAAATTTTTGCTGGATTCGACGTCTGTGTGGACAGGGCCAGCGCATGAGTTTGGCTGAATTTGCCGGTTGATTTATGTTTAAGTGTGAACACCCCAGCTCCCGACACGAAAGCTCATCCTTCCCCCTATTTTTAGGGTGGATTAGTGGCACCTGCCTCATCTCCTTTCACCCTCCTAGGAAGCACAAGTGGCCATGTCATGTGCACGCTGAGTTGTAGTTTTTGTCGTTCTACCGAGCTTTTGTTGAATTGCCGAGGAAAGGGCCTTAGGAGACCGAGATGGTGCGCGAATTTGCCCGCTGGCCGTGAACCTGGGGCTTGGTGTGAGTGGGCCAGGGCGGCAGGCCTTTATTTCTTACTCAGGCAGACTCAGGAGGGCTTGGATTGGGACAGCAGGGTGGAATGACAGCTAATGATGAAAACCTCGGCCTGTGTCCTGCTGGGGGACAGTGCAGAAACAATCATAAGGTCCTTATGGTGATTCGGAGAGGTGGGATTGGGCCCAGAGAGCGAAAGTGCCTACCATGGGGAAGCACAGTGAGCGAGTGGCAGAGCCAGGTCTGGAACCCCAGGCTCTGACCTCCCCATTCACGGCTCTTTCCAGTCCAGCTCCCGGCAGATGTTCTCCCCAGACCCTCCCGATTACTTCAGGGCTGCCCACATCACTGACCAAGCGTGAGCCTAAAGAGAGGGCCTGCCATTTTCACATAGGAGACTTCTACCACCTGACTGTGTTGGCCCAGTTTGTGGGAGCACCTGAGGACAGGCGAAGGGCTAAGCCAGCCCCTTTTTCTGGGTTCCTCCTAGCCAGGAGTGCTGTAGTCATTAAGGGACTCAGCATTTAGGGAGGAGCCCTGAGCTGGCCCTCCTTTCACTCGAGGTGGCAGGGCTCACAGCTGCCCTGCCAGGTGCAGGGGCTCAGTATCCCCTCTGCTGGTCCAGAGGTGTGGTGACTCACCCCAGGCCACACAGCAGCTGGAGCAGGCAAGTGCAAATGCAAGGCAGGAGCCGAGCACTTGGGCATGACATGTGTCTCGTTCACAGGACGTCTCCTTCACAGTGGGTCTGTGCTCCTTTGTGGCCTTGGACAAATTAGTGGGGCTTAAATTTACGAGACAGATTCCCCAACCTCTGAAAGGTGTGACTTGGCACAGGGAAAGAAGGCCCCTCATTCATTCTGTCTCCCTCTGTGTGTATCTCTGTCTCTGTGAGGTGTCTCTCTGCCTTGCTCTGTCTCTGTTGGTTTCTCTGTAAGTCCTGTTCTCTCTCAGGGTAGGGGGTTGGTGACAGGCAGGCTCTGTTGGTATCCCTCTTTCTCCACCCTGGGGAGTGGTGTGACCATGGGCATTGGCCTGAATCCCCTAGGCCTCTTCCTGTGTTACAGGTTGGTGCCACCGGAGCAGCTGCCTCTCCAGCTGGTTGAATAAATGAAGTTGGGTGGTGCAGAGCCATTCTCTGTTGCATTGGGATGCCACCAAGAGTGTAAATACATGCTAAATACATTCAAGCTTCAGGCTCCTTCCCATGTAGCCACACTACTGTGTGGCAGGCACCAGCTGGCCTTGGCCTTGACAGCTTGAATCAGACTCCTGGCTGAGGAGCCCTGACCCATTCTTAAGCCTCAGTTTCTTCCTGTGTCCAATGAGGAGAACCAAGTGCTAGGTATGAGATTGAAGCAAGCCCCCGGCACAGTGCCAGGCACACAGTAGCTGCACACTTGTGAGTGCCCTCTCTCTGTTGCTTGCCTAGACACTGCCTGAGCAGGATAAAGGCAGAGTTGGGATAGGAACACGTGCAGTCTTGAAGAGAAGTCAACGAAACGCAAGGCCAAGGACCCCCTGCCTGGGGTTGAGTCCTGGCTGTGCCGCGTCCCAGCTGTGTGACCTTGGGCAGACTCCTTCCCTCTCTGTGCCTTGATTTCCTCCTCTGTGAAATGGGGATGATCGTGCATTGATGTGCTGGTAAATGCGTGGTGGGCGTGGCTGTTCTTAGCTTGTGGTGCTTAAAAATTAGTTCTTGCAGCAACCAAACCTTTCCTCTCAAACCGTCCCTTCAAAGATTTTCAATGAGGTGGAAAACCCACATACGCCCTTTTTACTCAGGGACTTCACTTAAATATTCATTTTATGGGAAGAAACTTTTTAAAGCCACAGACAATGACTTAAGAGTTTGGGACAACAGCAGTATCCGTGGCTGGGGCTGGGAGGGGGCAGGATTTTAGTCTTTCCGACCTTGTACGTGATTTATCTAAATAATCCATTCATTTCATCCTGGTTCCTGCCTCCGGCTTGTATTTACTCAGAGCAGTGTAGAAGAATCTATTGCGGGCATAAAACAACCCTCAAAGGCGTGCCCTGAAATGTTTTCTAAAGCCAGCCTTGAAGTAATTTGCTAATGGCCTGCCTGCCTCTGTGTCCAAGGGATAAAAGGGGGAAAGAGGGAAAACAAATGCTTTGTCTCTGAGCCACAAAGGCAGGAAGAGGCACGTTTGTGCTGCAGTCCCGTGTGAGCCTGAGAAACATGCCTGGTACGCCAGGTTTAGCCGAGGAGACAAGGTGGACTCCAGTTAGAGGCCAGACAGAAAATTCCAGAACCCAGGAACAATGGCAATGGCACAGGGGCCAAGACTGCAATAAAAGTGGGAGGTGGGGGGGTGTCTGAGGCCACGGGGTGCCGCCCCAAGAGGGCTTTGGAGTCAGACAGACTTGGGCCTGAGTCTCAACTCACCACCACGTGCAAACTGAGTGACCCTGGGCAACTTAAATCACCTCTTTCAGCCTCAGTGCCCTCATCTGAAACATGGAGATTCAGCCGGGACTTGTCTGGTGGGTGGTTCAGTGGGACAGAGTAGACTAAGAGCCAGCACAGTCCTGGCATGCAGGAGGTGCTGAATAAATGTTCTTTCCATGTTGCCTTTTGGGGGGCTCAGACTGTAACGTGAGTCCTACCTTCCTAGAAGGCTAGACTGGTGCCTTAGGGAAGCAGAGTAAGAACCTAATCGACCTGTATTTGTATTTACTGTGTGCAGGGCTCCATGCTAAGCATCAGGTGCATATAATTTGTGTGTCTTCATTAATTCACTCTTTTTTTTCTTTCAACCAGTATTTTTATTTATTTATTTATTTATTTAGAGACAGAACCTCAGTTTGTCACCCAGGCTGGAGTGCAGTGGCACAATCTCGGCTCACTGCAACCTCTGCCTCCCAGGTTCAAGTGATTCTCCTGCCTCAGCCTCCCCAGTAGCTGGGATTACAGGCGCCCACCACCACACCGGCTAATTTTTGTATTTTTGGTAGAGACAGGGTTTCACCATGATGACCAGGCTGGTCTCCAACTCCTGACCTCAAGTGATCTGCCTGCTTCAGCCTCCTAAAGTGCTAGGATTATAGGCGTGAGCCACTGCGCCCAGCCTATTTTTATTTATTTATTTTGAAGACAAGGTCTTGCCCTGTCACTGGGGCTGGAGTGCAGTGGCATGATCCTAGCTCACCACAGCCTCTATCCTCTGGGTTCAAGCCATCCTTTTGTCTCTGGAGTAGCTGGGACTACAGGTTTGTGCCACCACACCCAGCCATTTTTTTTTCTTCTGTGTAGCAACAGGATCCTGCTCTGTCGCCCAGGCTGGTCTTGAGCTCCTGGCCTCAAGTGATCCTCCCACCTCAGCCTCCCAAAGTGCAGGGATTGCAAGCATGAGCCACTGTACCCCGCCCCCTCCACCAGTATGTATGTATGTATATATGTATGCATGTATGTATGTACTCTGTTGCCTGGGCTGGAGTGCAGTGGTGTAGTTTTGGCTCACCGCAACCTCCGCCTCCCCGGTTCAAGCAATTCTTCTGCCTCAGCCTTCTGAGTAGCTGGGACTACAGGCACCCACCACCACGCCCGGCTAATTTTTGTATTTTCAGTAGAGACAGAGTTTCACCGTGTTGCCCAGGCTGGTCTCAAACTCCGGCCTCAGGTGATCCACCCACCTCGGCCTCCCAAACTGCTGGGATTACAGGTGTGAGCCACCACACCTGGCCCCCTCCACCAGTATTTACTGAGTACCTACCACAACCCTGGTGCAGGAGAAATAGCTGTGAGCGAAAGAGACAAAACTCCTGCCTTCACAGAGCTGTCTTCTAGTGAGGCTGATAACAAAACACATCAGAATGTAAATGTGTCATATATGTGCTGCAAATGAGGGAACTACCTTAAAATATCAAGGGTCTGTAACCTCAAACTATTGCTGTATATCAGAGTTTCTCAGCCTCAGCTCTAATGATATCTTGGGCTACATAATTCTTTATGGCTGTGGGGGTAAGGGGTAGAGTCTGTGCATTGTAAGCTTTTCCCTGGTTCCTACCCACTAGAAGCCAGTAGCATCCCACAGTTGTGACAACCAAAAATATCTCCAGGCATTGCCAAGTCCCTTTGGGGCAGAATCACAATGCCCCTCCCAGCCCCCATCCAGGTTTGAGAACACTGCTGTATATAATGTAGTGTGGGGCACAACAATTGTAGCTGGGGTATTCTCCCAATGACTTAAATATGGGGAGGAGGGCAGGGATCCCACATCCATTGAGCCTCTCCTACTTGCCGGGAACCACACAGCTGCCCCTATGGGTATAGCACCATACTTTGCGAATGGAGAAATCTGAAGTACAGAGAGGGGAAGTCACAGGCCTGGGGCCACACAGCTGGGGATCTGTGAAGTGGGGACTCCATCCAGCATGTGTCGGCCTTGCTGGGAGCATGACCACGCCCTGCACTGGGGATTCACTATTAAACGTCGGCCCCAGAGCTGAGCATTCAGTCCTCCAGCCCAAGGCTGAGTGGGAGTATTTGCTTCTGTGTTAATTATGGACTGGAATGGAGGCTTAAAATATTCAGCAGGGCTCAGCATCTCCCCCCACCAAACACACACACACACACACACACACACACACACACACACACACACACACAGCTTTAGCAAGTGGGGGAGAATTGAAAGGAAAGGATGTATAGGACTCCTGCCTTTGGAAGCCCCATTTAATCCCCATCTCCATCAGTGTTCTCTCTGTACTGGGGTCCTCTGGCTCTGTAACAAATTATCACAAACGTGGTGGCTTAAAGTAACATAACTTCATCTCTCACAGTTCTGGAGTCCAGAAGTCCAAAATCAAAATGTCAGCAGTCGGCCGGGTGTGGTGGCTCACGCCTGTAATCCCAGCACTTTGGAAGGCCAAGGCGGGCGGATCACCTGAGGTCAGGAGTTTGAGACCAGCCTGGCCAACGTGGCGAAACCCCGTCTCTACTAAAAATACAAAACTAGTTGGGTGTGGTGGCGCATGCCTGTAATCCCAGCTACTCAGGAGGCTGAGGCAGGTGAATTGCTTGAATCCAGGAGGCGGAGGTTGCGGTGAGCCGAGATGGCACCATTGCACTCCAGCCTGGGCAACAAGAGTGAAACTTTGTCTCAAAAAAAAAAAAAAAAAAAAAATGTCAGCAGTTGACTCCTCCCTCCAGAGGCTTTAGGGAAGCATCTTTTTTTTTTTTTTTTTTTTTCTCACCTCTTCCAGCTTCTGGTGGCTCCAGGCATTCTTTGACTTGTGGCCATGCCACCCCAATCTCTGCCTCTCTCTTCATGTCACTATCTCCTCTGTCGCCTCCTCTCCTGTCTCTCTGATGAGGACACTTGTGCCTGAACATAGGAGCCTCCTGGATTATCTAGGATAATCTCATCTGGAGACCTGCAACTTCATTTCATCTGCAAAGGCCCTTTTTCCAAGTGAGGTCACATTTGCAGTTTCTGGGGGCTAGGATGCAAACATAACTTTTGTTTTTTGTTTTTTGTTTGGGACAGGGCCTCCTGTCACTCAGGCTGGAGTGTACTGGTGCAATCACGGCTCACTACAGCCTCAACTTCCCAGGCTCAGGTGACCCTCCCACCTCAACCTCCCAAGTAGCTGGGACTACAGGTGTACACCACCACACCTAGCTAATTTTTTTGTATTTTTATTTTTATTTTTTTTTATTTTTTTTATTTTTTGAGACGGAGTCTCGCTCTGTCGCCCAGCCTGGAGTGCAGTGGCCGGATCTCGGCTCACTGCAAGCTCCGCCTCCCGGGTTTACGCCATTCTCCTGCCTCAGCCTCCCGAGTAGCTGGGACTACAGACGCTCGCCACCTCGCCCGGCTATTTTTTTGTATTTTTTTACTAGAGACGGGGTTTCACCGTGTTAGCCAGGATGGTCTCGATCTCCTGACCTCGTGATCCGCCCGTCTCGGCCTCCCAAAGTGCTGGGATTACAGGCTTGAGCCACCGCGCCCGGCCTTTTTTGTATTTTTAATAGAGACAGAGTTTTACCTTGTTGCCCAAGCTAGTCTCAAGGGATCTACCTACTTCAGCCTCCCAAAGTGCTGGGATTACAGACGTGAGCCACTGCGTCCAGCCGACATATCCTTTTAGGGGCCACTGTTCAACTCCCCACACACTCCCCACAGCTTACACTGTGGCCCCTCCCATCCAGTCCATTCTCTCCCCAACAGCCCAAGAGATCAAGTCATTCCCCTGCCTCACTCCAGACTTAGATGCCCAGTTTTCCTGTGCGACCTGGCCCCGCCTCCCTGCTGACATCAGCTCTACCTCTGTCCTTTATGCCCACTCTGCCCTTGCCACTCTGACCTCCTGCTCTTTGCCAGTTACCCCCTGCTCCTTCCAGACCTCAGGACTTTGCCATCACCATTCCCTCTGCCTGAAATGCCCTTGCCCTCTCTTCACCTCTTCAGAGAGGCTTCCCGATGTTCCAGGCTGTGGTGAACCCTCTGCATTTCCCTGCATCCATCCTTCTTCATTTCTTCTTGGGACCTATCTCAGTCTGTACTTATTTCATTTCACTTGTTCCCTGGTTTATTCTCTGACTCCTCCACTAGGAGGTAAGGTCCACGAGGGCCAGGGCTTTGGCTGTCCTGGTTCACCTTGATATTGCCAGTACCCGAAACAGTGGCTAGGAGCTCACAGAGTATCTGCCTTCCAGAAATCCACTGTCGTTCATTCTTATATCCACCCTGGGACACCATCTCCATATTATACATGGGTAAACTGAGGCCTGGAGAGGATAAGTGACACAGCCCCGGTGTACACCTCCTAAGAGATGACAAGTGTATGGCCACACCATCCTGAATGATCTCAGAGTTGATGCCAGGATTCTAGTCCAGGGAGGTCTGGAGTTCTTTCCCTGTAGAGGGCAGGATGGAAAATCTGAAGTATAATGATAATAAAAACCAGTCACTCATTCATTAGGAACTTTTAATTGAGTACCTCTTTTGTATCAGATACGGTGCTCGGTAGAGCAAGAAACAGGCAGGGCCTTTGCCCTCACGGGACTCATAGGAGCCGGGAGACACATTAAACAACTAAGTAAACCAATGAATGAACAAAGAAAGTACTCTCAGATAATGGTGAGGGCTCTGAAGAAAATGTAACAGGGCATGGGGACCCATGGGAGTGGATTTTAGGAAGAGTGGTCAGGAAAGTCTTCTCAGGAGGTGACATTGGAGCAGAGACCTGCATGAATGAGGGGATGAGCCCCAGAAAGTTTGGAGGGACATGGGGACAGCAGGAAAAGCAGTGCAAAGGCCCTGAGGCAGGTTCGTGCCCGGTGTGTTTGAGGTGCAGCAAGGAGCCCAGAGCGGCTGGAGCAGCACAAGTCAGTGGGAGAGGGTAGAAGTGAGCTCAGAGAGGTGGGCCAGGGGCCAGAGCAGGTAGGGCCAGGGAGGGGAGCTCTGATAGGATGTTAGATTTTAGCGTTGGAGGGTACTGCGCAAGGGAGAGCTATGATCAGATCTGTGCCTCTGTGTGGAGTGTTGGAAGAGAAGAGCAGAATAACAACTCTAGCTACCACTTACTGAGTGCCTGCTGTGTGCCAGGCACAGGTTGTTATTAATACATTTCTCCTGGAGATCTGGGCTTCAAAGGACTGGGGTCCAGCTACTGTGCACCCTTCCTCCATCTCCAGCTGCCTTTGCTGACTGCCGATTGCCACCTGCTACCTCATGTCCAGAGCCCTGCCAGGTGCCCTGGTCTCGGGCTGCACCTTGGGGTGTGGATTCGAGGGGTTAGACTTAAACCCAGCCCCAAAGGCCAGCATGATGTCACTTCATTCTCTGCTACAGTGTCGCCAGACAGGCAGGACAGACTGCTTTCTTTTGGGCTGGCCTCACCCAATTTCAGGTCTCCTTTCGCCCTCCTGGCAGCAGAATGATGTCACCCAGAGAACAATGGTTCCTTTATAGATCTAGCCCGGGCCAAAGGCTGGGTCTCAGAGTAGGTGCCTCTGGGAGAGACCTGGAGTGAATGGAGGGGCAGAACAGAGGGCTCGGGTGCTCCACAGGGATCTGCTTTTGTTTAAATAATGTTAATCTCCTTTCCTCTCTCCCCAACCAAAAAAATAGGATGTGTTCAATACATACTTGGAACATAGAGAAAAACGTAAAGAAAACAAAACCCACCCATTCTCCTAACATCACATTGATGAAAACCGCTCCTAGCATTGGAATGCATTTCCTTGTCTTTCTTCCCCCCTCTTCCAAACAAAATTGCCAACCCTCTGTCTCTTTATATCCTTTAAAAGATGTGAAAATTTTATATGTCTTCGTGACACTTTTAATGCCCTTGCAACATTTGTATGGTCCGTAATTTATTAACCTGTCTGGCTGGACATTTGGGTCATTTCCCGTCCTGGGCTATCAGGAGTGACCCTGCAGGGGCGGGGCCTGCGCGTGTACTTCTTCGTCTGGATTTCTGAGAGGTCCCCGAGCCCGAGGTTTAAGTAAGCTCACGTTCCTTTCTGTGATCAGAAGACCCCGTTGGTACTCTCACTTTTCTCTCCCTCTCCCTGTTTTGTAATCTCAGATGTTTTGTTCAGACAAATGCTTCTTGCTTCCTCATCAGGAAGTCAGAAATTTCAGGAAGGAAATCTGGATTGATACACATCACAGGGAGTGTTATGTTTTCAGATTTCATGAAGAATGGAGTCTGTAGTTGGCCGGGCGCGGTGGCTCACGCCTGTAGTCCCAGCACTTTGGGAGGCCGAGGCGGGTGGATCACGAGGTCAGTAGATCGAGACCATCCTGGCTAACATGGTGAAATCCTGTCTTTACTAAAAATACAAAAAATTAGCCAGGCATGGTGGCGGGCGCCTGTAGTCCCAGGTACTCCTGAGGCTGAGGCAGGAGAATGGCGTGAACCCGGGAGGTGGAGCTTGCAGTGAGCCGAGAACGCGCCACTGCACTCCAGCCTGGGTGACAGAGCGAGACTCCGTCTCAAAAAAAAAAAAAAAAGAATGGAGTCTTTAGCAAGAGAAGCCCTTACAAGAGAAATCATGTATTAGATTAGTTATAATGGTGTGCTGGTAAAATGTTTAACAACGCCGTCTTCTTGGGGAAAAAGCTTTGATTGGTAGCATTTGCCCAGTTTGGTGGTATAAATACTCCCACCATAGCCAATTGTAAGCTTCTAACTAGTTGTCACTAAACACAAAGTTGGGGAAAGATGGGCAGTAGATTACTGCTCTTTAGTATTTTTACCACACAGATATAATAGACATAAGTGACCGCAAGCCCATGGAAAATAATAAAATGTGGCAAAGTAATTAGGAAGTGATGAGATGTGAATATTTATTACCTTTGCTTTTAATGTGATTTCTTTAATTGTAAGTTTAGATCATTTAATCTTCAGTAATGGCTGTGTTTAATACCTGGCTCCTGAAAATTGCAGTTGTCCCTGGGGGGCCAGGACAAGCCAGCTCCAGTATACGCCGTTGGTTAAGAGAGTGAATTGTGGGATCTGAGAGCTGTGAGTTTGAATCCTGGTTCTACGTCTTCCTTGCTATGTGGCTTTGGGGAGTTTTCGTACCTTTTTAAAGCCTCAGTTTCCTCTTCTGTAAAATGGGGCCAATAATATTATTCCCTCCACAATCGCAGTGTGTGGAGCTGCAGCGCAAGGCTTGGTGCATAATAATGAGGTAGGAAGCGGGACTTGACTCCAGAGGTGGGGCTCAGGCGCCGGACCAAATTGAGGACTAGCTAAAACAGAAGCAGCTTTCCAATCAGTCATGCTCACCAGTGTGACATGTCAGCTTACCATTGCCATGGTAACACCTGGGAGTTACTGTCCCTTTCCATGACAATGACCGAGTGACCCAAAAGTGACTACCCCTTCCCTGGAGATTTCTGCATAAACTCTCCCTTAGTCTACATGTTATTAGAAGTGGGTATAAATGTGACTCCAAAACTGCCCTCAGCTGCCTATGGAACCGTAGCACCGCCACGGAACCGTAGCACCGCCACGTCAGTAAAGCTGTTTTCTTCCATCTCCAGCTTGCCCTTGAATTCTTTCTTAGGCAAAGCCAAGAACCCTCTTGGGCTGAGCCCCACTTTGCCTGTCCTGTATCAGTAGGATCTCAGTGAACAGTCATTATCATCACCATGGTAATTTGATCAGAACTGAATAGTTGGCAAGTTGCAGTCAAACATGATAGACAGCCTCTAAGGTGGCCCACCCCAGTGTCTCTTGCCTTCAGTTATTCACACTGTTGTGAAGTCCCCTTCCATGCTGTACTGGGTTGGTCAGTGTGACCCACAGAATATATGGCGTTACTTCTGAGATGAGGGATTTTTTTTTTTTTTTGAGATAGAGTCTCACTCTGTCACCTAGGCTGGAGTGCAGTGGCGTGATCTTGGCTCACTGCAACCTCCGCCTCCCAGGTTCAAGTGATTCTCCTGCCTCAGCCTCCCGAGTAGCTGGGACTACAGGCACCCACCACCATGCCCAGCTAATTTTTTGTATTTTTAGTAGAGACAGAGTTTCACCATGTTAATCAGGATGGTCTCGATCTCCTGACCTTGTGATCCGCCTGCCTCAGCGTCCCAAAGTGCTGGGATTACAGGCGTGAGCCACCGCACCCAGCTGAGATGAGGTTTCAAAAGACACTGCAGCTTCCCTCTTGGTCACTCCCTCCCTTTCTTGGAGCATTCACTCTGGGGAAAGCTGCTGTGTCTTGAGGACCCTCAAGCAGCCCTGTAGAGAGGCCCATATGGTGAGGAACTGAAGCCTCCTGTCCACCACCAGCAAGGAACTGAAATCTGCCAACAGGCACACGGGTGAGCTTAGAAGCAGATCTTCCAGCCTGCAGGTGAAACGGCACCTCTGGGCAACAGCTTGACTCCAAACTCATGAGATACCCTGAGCCAGGACCATTCACTGAAATCCTTCCTAGATCCCTGGCTTCCAGAAACTGTGTGAGATAATAAATGTTTGTTTGTTGTTTCAGCCCACTGAGTTGTAGGGCTATTTGTTTTTTTTTTTTTTTTTTTTTTTTGAGACGGAGTCTCGCTCTGTCGCCGGGGCTGGAGCGCAGTGGCCGGATCTCAGCTCACTGCAAGCTCCGCCTCCCGGGTTCACGCCATTCTCCTGCCTCAGCCTCCCGAGTAGCTGGGACTACAGGCGCCCGCCACTGCACCCGGCTAGTTTTTTGTATATTTTAGTAGAGACGGGGTTTCACCATGTTAGCCAGGATGGTCTCGATCTCCTGACCTCGTGATCCGCCCGTCTCGGCCTCCCAAAGTGCTGGGATTACAGGCTTGAGCCACCGCGCCCGGCCAGGGCTATTTGTTACACAGCCAGAGATAACTAGTACACATTTCTTCTCACTTATGCTTGTGGAAATAGTCCGAGGATGGCCAGGGAGTATTATTTAATCCCTTGTCTTGCAGATGAGTAAATTGAGGTAGGAAGACCTGCCCATGGTCTGTAATGTGGTAGGTGTTGGTATTCCCAGTGGATGCCTTTCTTGTCTCATGTGTTCTTGCCCATAAAGGAGGCCGGGGTCAGGGTGCCCGGGGCTTCTGAGCGGATCACCGTTTTAGGATTTGGCATGAATCTCCCGGCTTGGGATGGAATTTGTTTCTTGGATTCTAAGTGCTCATTACCCGACTTAACTCATCAAACATTCATTGTAAGAGCTGGGCCATAAACAGCGGCGACCTGTATGCAGAGATACGAGAGCATGGTGGCTTTTCTCCAGCATCAATTTCTAGTCCAGAGAAGTCCTGTCAGATTGTCCTGCTCCCTTGGAAGGAGGGTCTGAAGCATACCTTATTACTAAGAATTTAAAATTGCAGAGTTTGTGAACACTTCTGACTTTTGTTTTCTAAGCATAGATTTGGTATCTTCTGCTGCCCTTTCCTGATGGCAAGAAAAGAGGGGTGCAGGTAGAATTAGCTGAATACAGTTCAGAGCTTGGCTCTCCCTTCAGACAGTTCTTAGTTTGAATCCCAGCTTTGCTACTAGCTAGCTATGGGACCTCAGACAGGTGACTTTAATTCTGCGAGCCTCAGATGCCTTGTGAAGTACCCAGCACGATGCCTGGAACCTAGGAGGTGCATAATAAATGCCAGGCACAGTTGCTATCCTTATAACCTTGACACATTAGTCAGATGAGAGTATGTTATGGTGCAGTAACAAACTGCCAGCTCTCAGACACTTAACACCAAGTGTGTGTTTGTTTTGAGAGAGGGTCTCACTCTGTCACCCAGGCTGGAGTGCAGCATTGTGATCATAGCTCACTGTAGCCTCGACCTCCCTGGCTCAAACAATCCTCCCACCTCAGCCTCCCCAGTAGCTGGGACTACAGGCATGTGTCATCATACCTGGCTAAATTTGCAGCTTTTGTAGAGATGGAGGTCTCACTATGTTACCCAGGGTGGTCTCGAACTTCTGGGCTCAAGCAGTCCTCCTGCATCAGCCTCCCAAAGTGCTGGGATTACAGGCGTAAGCCACTGCGCCTGACCATCGATTTTGTATTCATGCAAAGTTAGCTGCTGGTCCAGGGGCTGTCTATAGCAGCCGCCTCTCCAGGTTGTTCGCATCGAGCAGCTAGGCCATCTGGGAAGATATGACTTCTTTGTAAAAATTTCAGAGGACAAAACTGGAGGGCCACATCAAGGCGCAGAGGTTATTGTCCCATTTTACAGATGGGGAAATTAAGGCTTAAAGAGTAACATATTTTAAGCATTGACCATGTGCCAGCATTAAGCTAAGCAGACTGTCTTAAATCCTTATAGAAACCTCATCTAGTAGGTGTTATCTGTGTCATGTCTGTTTTGCAAATGATAAAAATTGAGACTTGGGGAGAGGTGACTTGCCCAGAATCACCTAGTTCATAGTCGGCCAAGCATGGACTCCAGCCCAGGTATGCTGATGTCTCGTTTCTTGTGCCTCCTATTTGAGGAAGTGGATTGAGAGATCTGGGGTGTGTTTCCTGAGAGGTACCATGGTGTAGACCTGGGTTTCACACCATGGTGACATTGACATTCGAGGCTGGATAATTCTCTGTCATTGGGAGCTGTCCTGGGCACCATAGGATGCTGAGCAGCCTCCCCGGCCTCTGCCCACTAGATGCCAGCACCATCCTTCCCATCCCCAGTTGTGATGCCTGAAAATGTTTCCAGCCATTGCCGAATGTAGGGGGCAAAGTCACCCCTGGTTGAGAACCACTGATGTGGATCGTAAGAGCTCAACCTGGCATGTGAGTTCAAACCCCTGCCAGGCCTTAAGTAACCACGTGGCCTTACCCAACAGATTCTGAACAAGGCCAAAGCATTAGTAGTAGGCCTTTGGAATACACTAACTTTTAGGTAATAGAACCTTTGATTCCTGGTGTAATTTTGGGCAAGTCTCTCTGCTCTGATAAAGCGTTTTTCTGTTGCTACAAAGTGGCGCAAACAATATCAGTTCACAGAGTTGTTACGAGAATGACAGGAGATGTTGGTGGAGGGCACATAGTTCTTTATAAACAGTGGCTTTTATTGTCATTCTAGTTATCACCTGTCAAAGGGGAGGTTCAGAGCGGGGCAGATTTTCTGGTGTTTGGAAATACTCTTCACGGTCTATTAATTCCCAGTCCCTTGTCTCCTGGCTCCACGTCCAAATATTTGCTTTCTGCTAAAGCCAGAAGTTATCCAGTACCTCACGTTCCCAGCATCGCCAGCCTGATTTCTAGAAACAGCCCTTCCCTGGGCACACCTATGATTTAACAACGGTAATTCCTTAATTCGTAGCTAGGAGCCTGTTCTTTTCTTCTTGGTAATTGCCTTTGGCTTTGGGAAGGATGAGGGTTGGATGTGGCAGCCACGTTGCAGACATCTTGGCAGGAAAAGCCTGGGATGTTCTGGAGCCTCTGGTGCTGCATTTGAAGAGCATACAAAGGTAGCCACACTGGCAGATGATGTGTAGAGTTTCATTATCCATAAATATTTTTAAATGAGCCCTAGGTGCCCATGTAAACAGGTAGCTGAGGGACACGAGGTTGGTGCGGAATGGTTCTTCAAGGAAGAGTTCCTGAGCCTTGGTTGTCAGAACTTCTGGATCCTTCTGGTTCACTCTTTTTGTTGTTGTTGTTGTTGTTGTTACAGCTGAGGAAGCCAAGGCCCAGAGAGGGAGAGAGACCTATGCAAGGTCACACAGCAAGTTGATAGACACTGGAGCTTGGGTTCATAAATTCATTGTTGAGGCATTGGAGGCTAGATGATTCTCAACTTTGACATCCTTTGGAGTTGAGCCACAGACATTTATTGAGCTCCTCTCATTTGCAGAAAGCCCTGTAGTCAGCTGTGTGATGTGTTAAAAATAACGAGACTCCATCCCTGCCTTTGGGTTTTTAGAAAAGTGAGCATATGTGTATCCCAGTTGTGCAGCTTTGAACCAGTGTCCTCTCCATTACACTGGCTATGGGCCTCAGTTTCCCCATATGTTTTTAGAGGTTGTGGTATGACCTGTTAACATCTTCACAGTAAAATCAGCTCAGATTCAAATCCATGCTCCCCTGTCTACTAGCCGTGTGACTTTGAGCAAGACTTTGAGCAAGCCTCAGTTTCCCCATCTGTAAAAAGGGAATCATAATACTGTTCATGGTGGTGAGAATTCCATATGGTAACGAGCGTGCTGGGCACATGGTAGGGGCTCAGTAACTTCACTCTGCCTGGCCTCCCCTTTTGGACCACCGGGGCTGCTCACAGCTTGGCGACAACATTTCCTCCTCCCAGCTTTTCACAGGCTGTTCCCTCTGCCTGGAATGATAGACCCGTGGCACAGGTTCCGCTGGTGTGTTTTAAGCGGGTTAAGCCTCTTCTTCAAACTGTGCCATTTTTCTCTCCAGAGTGACCCCCATCCTCCAGTGTTTTAGTTGTTAGAAGGGATTGAGGTGGACACGTGGGCCTGGCATAGAGCCAGCAGCCCCATTGTCTTCTTCCGGGCCTCCTTTGTGTCCACTTGGCTTCCCTGACCCCCTTGCAAGATTCTTCCCATCCCATCCTACCCCACCCCACCCCAGGTTGCTACTTGATGATCAAAGCATATTTGTGTGTCATTAACAGCCACGGCTAATTAGGAAGGGTTAAGTAGGAGGCATTCCTATACACGTCTGGGGGCTGAACAGTTGGAGATTTTTCATATCCTATGTTGGATTTTTTTTTTCTCTTCTTGTGCGTAAATACAAGTCCTTTTGTGGGGGAGATGAAAAAAGAATGGAGGTCATTAGAGATCTGCTTAGTGAGTTTCCTAATGTTTTCATGGGTCGTGGAGCCCCATGGATTTTCAATAACTGAGTGCCATTGGTTGAAAATGGTTTCTGAGCTGAATTGTGGTGAAGCGGCTGCTGTGGTTCAGTGGCGTCCGATTACTGGGATGGGGGTGAAGGAGGAGACGACGGGTACAGATGGGCCTGAGTTCAAATCCTAGCACCACACTTCTGACATCTAAAACCTTGGCCAAGGGCCTTGACTTCTTTGAGTTGTGATATCCTTGCAGGCACAGAGGGCTAAAGATGTGAAGATTGAACTCAAACTTGGATGGGCATCAGATATGTCTTGGGTCCTGGTGCCATGAGGAGAGTACCAGGCAGGTGTCTTGGGGGTCTGAGGAGGGCCCCAGAATCTGCTTGTGCGGCAAGAGCTCTAGGTGAGCCCCATGTAGAGATGGCTATATGGACACTGCCCTTTGAAGACCAATCCCTTAATGTTTCTTCATGCTCATAAAAATAAATAAATAAATACGTATCTGATGGATGAATGAATGAATGCATGGACCAGTGCATGAACAGATGCCAAGCTCTTAGCTGGCTGCAAGCCAGGTGTTGGGTGGATGATGAGGGCTCAGAGCTGTGCTGTCTTGTCAGGAACATGATTTGGAGAGGCTCAAGATTATAAATCTGAATTTCCTGTTCAGCAGCAACTTGTGTCCATGAGAGCAAGTCTCCCTTCTCTGAGGACTGCAGGAGACTGTGGGTCTATTATGGTCCAGTCTCAAGAACTCAGTGGTCAGTCCTTGTCATGACCAACCAGAGAAAATCTGGTTTTGTTCTCACTCCCCTAATTGGTACCCCCCAGGCTGTTGGGGCTCTTCTGTGGGTGCCCCAGCCCCAGCCCCAGCCCCACCTCTGTGCACCCCCATAAGCCATTACTTTAGACCTGAATATTCTCACAGCAATGCCAGACTCACAGATCTCCGTTTATGTGGCTGTGTGGAATTGGAGTGAGGCAGTCTTCCCCAGAGCGAATCTGGAATCCTTTCTGAAGTAATATAACACAAGGCTTCTGATTAGCTGGTTTGGATTCTGTCTTCGGCTCATTTATGCAGCTAACCTACCCCCGTCAAGCACCTGCTGTGTGCCAGCTGCAGTACCGGGTGCATTCACATACCTGATATTGGAAGTTACTTAACCCTCACAATCCTCCTGAGGATGGAGACCAAGGGAGGCAGCCGCACTTAGCTCCAGGGCCCTGGATGCAGAGGCTGGGGGTTCTGTTCTCCCTGCTATCTGTGTTCTGTCAGTCCTCTGAGCCAAGTCAGAGGTCCTCTGTTATGTTTCTACCCTAAGCATGGAGTGCCATGAGGACAGTACGGGGGTGGGGGGTGGGCTCCCTATTTTGCAGAGTCAAAAAAAAACTAGTTAGTGCTAAAAGCACAGATTCTGGCCCGGGTGCGGTGGCTCATACCTGTATTCCCAGCAATTTGGGAGGCAGAGGCGGGGGATCACAGGTTGAGAGTTTGAGACCAGCCTGGCCAACATGGCGAAACCCCATCTCTACTGAAAACACAAAAATTAGCTGGGCATGGTGGCACATGCCTGTAATACCAGCTACTCGGGACGCTGAGGCAGGACAATCGCTTGAACCCGGGAGGCAGAGGTTGCAGTGAGTCGAGATCGACTCAGGCCATGGCACTCCAGCCTGGGTGACAAGAGCAAGACTCCATCTCAAAAAAAAAAAGAAGAAGAAAAAAACCAACCACAGATTCCGGAGCCAGAAGGCCTGGGTTTGAATCACAGCTTTTCCCAGCTTTGCAACCTACCAGCATGTGACTTAAGCAACTTGCTTGATGGCATTTGTGCTTCAGTTTCCTTCTTTCTTTTCCTTTTTTTTTTTTTTTTTTGAGACAGGTTCTTGCCCTGTTTCCCAGGCTGGAGTGCAGTGACATGATCATGGCTCACTTCAGGCTAAAACTCCTGGGTTCAAGCACTCTTCCTGCCTCAGCCTCCTGAGTAGCTATGATTATAGGTGCAAGTTACCATGCCCAATGATTTCCTAGTTCTAAGATGGAGAAAATAACAATATGTCATGGAGATGTTGTGAAGAATACATCTGTTGATGTATACAACGCTCCTAGAACAGTGCCTGGCACATAGTTTGCTCTGAAAGTGTTTATTACCAGGCAGGGTGCAGTGGCCCATGCCTGTCATCCCAGCACTTTGGAAGGCTGAGGCAGGAGGGTCGCCTGAGCCCAGGAGTTTGAGACCAGCCTGGGCAACAGAGTGAGATGTGATCTCTATAAAATTTTTTTTAAAATAAATAAGCGATTATTATCAATATGATTATATTCACTGCTATCTTATAAGAATATTATAAATAAATAAACTGTTATATATAAATATTTTGGAGGTATGATTTGCATACAGCAAAAGGCAGATATCGTGAAGGTATAGCTTGAGTTTTGACAAATGCACACACCCGTGTAGGCCACACCCTGTTAAGATCTAGGGCATTCTCATCTCCCCGATAAAGTTCCCTTAGCCCCTTTCCACTTAGTCCCCTCTTACCTGGCACTCAATAAACATTTCTTGAATGAATGAGTGGGTTAAAGAATGTGTACTGAGAATCCATCGTATTTGATCCCAAACCTCTTTATGCCAATTGTACTACTTGTAATCGTCATTACATAACCTGATTAGCTGTTATATAAATGTATGAGATACAGTTGCAAAGAGAAAGAGAGTTGTCATACTCTGAAAACTTAATTAAACACTTTGAAAAGATTCCATACAGGCAAATTGCTAAAAAAAGAAGTCCCATCCTATGAGGGGCGGGGCACACTGTCAAAGACAAGGGTGAAGAATCGTAAACATCTACATGAGTTCTATACTCCCTGCTTCCCTGGTGTCTGGGCCTCCACTCGGAGCTCAGGCACTGCTCTGTGCCTTCCCTGGTACCTGCAGCACAGGCGACCCAGCCTCTGGGTGGAGAGCTCCTCTCCCAACTGCCGTCTAAGCCTGTCCCTCCTGGGGAAATAGCACAGCTTAGAGGCTTAGAGTCCCAGGCCTGAATGTCGGGGGCAAGGCATGGGTGACCAGGAGGACAGAGGTAAGATTCCAGGGCCCCAGCTCCCATAACTTACCCACCACACCCCAAACCAAGGTTGCTCCTTGAAGTTTTTAATATATTGGACTAATGTGATTTTGCTTAAAGAGATTTTTTTTTTTTTTTTTTTGTAAAGCTCAAAAATGAAAAAGGAAGTGGAAAACCGGTGATGTGGTGCTGGCCACCACTCCCAGTCAGAGATGAGGAGACTTTCAAACAGGGTGGGGGCCTTGCCCAGTGACATACCGGGACTGCTCTGGAAGAGACTGGGCTTCCAACTCAGAGTTGTTAGCATTTCCTATGGTGATTTCCCTGCGTGTTGAGGAGGGTGCCACCTGGGTGTTTTCCAGCCCTGGAGAGCTGAGGCCATGCTCAGGGGACACACCTGCAGCCTGGGGAGGTCCCTTTTCCCTCCCTGCCTCCGTGGCACCCTCTGCAGAACTGGAGTTTTGCACAGGTTTGGGGCTTAGGATGCATAAGGTGCCCGGCACATACCTGGTACCTCTTCAGCTCACAGGTAGTGCCCACACCCATGGGCCTAGCAAGGTCCCTGCTGCTTCTAAGGGGACTAGGGTCTTTGGTTCAGGTTTTCTCCCTCTGGAGCCTGGCAGGTGGCACGGGGCTGCTCATCCCTGAGGGAGAGTTAGGGATGAAGTCACTCTCCAGGTCCCTGGCCTGGTCAGGTGCACAGGCCATTTGCATGGGCCCAGGCTGATGTCACCCTAGGAAGCCATTCAGTGCTGGCGGCTACCTTCAGCCCTGGCTGCCCGCCTGCCTGTTGCGTGTGTGCTGTTTTGTTTGTCGTGTGGGGCAGGGGCAGGGAGGAGCCCTGTGGTGGAGACAGTTTTCTCTGCTGTCTGAGAACAGGGCGATGCCATCCTTCTCCTCACAGAAGGATCTCAGGTCGGGAGCTGCCTGGTTCCCTGTTCAGATCCCAGCTCTGCCATCTGCCGGCCGGGTGGCTGTGGGCAGGTTACTTTGCCCCTGGGTGCCTCACTGTCTTCCTCTCTGAAGGGGATGGCTGGGGCATAACCGCATAGGGTTGTTGTAAGGATGACAGGAGGTGATGCGTGTGAAACTCTTTAGCGCAGCATTGGCCATTAGGAACACCCGTCAGCCATTGTTGTTGTGATTATGCTGCTGGTGATGGCTGAGATAATTGTCTGGGAGATGTTTATGAGTGCTGTTATATGATTCCCAGAATTGACTGAAGTCACGCTTTTCAAAGAAAACAGACACATTTGTCCCTTCTTGGATCCCCACTTGTTTTAAATCAGTGCAACTTACCAAGACACATGTAATCTCTAAGCAGGGACTTGCATTGTTTTGAAAACCTTTACTAAAGCTCTCACCCTTCCAGTTTGCAAACTATTGTTAGAGAACGGAGGTTCTCGAACAATGCAAGTACCCGGGCCCCACCTCCTAGACATCTGACATAATTGGTCTGAGATGCAGTCCAGGCGGCTGGAGTTTTAAAAGCTCCTAGGTGATTCTAAGGTGCAGCCAGGGCTGAGACCCACTGGGATCAGGTGGCATAGCAGAAGGAACACAGGCTGTGGAGTAAGACAAAGCCCAGATCAAATCCCAGATCTGCCAGTTACCTCCTGAGCGACCCGGGAGCAAGTTTCTGCCCCTCTCGGAGCCTCAGTTTCTTTATCTGTAAGGTGTTCAGGAGTCTGTTGGGAAGCACGTGAGAATCATGTGAATGGTATCTGTTGTGGGGCTGGTGAGTCCAAGTAGACATTTCATAGATACATCTCCTGAGTATCAGGGCTTGGAAGTGACCTTAGACCCCGCCGGCAGGTCCCACCTTGTCTCTCTACTGAAGGTCCCTGTTACAGGTTCTCCTCACTTTCACAGCCCGGACATTTCCCAGAGTTCTTCATGGCAACACCTGGCGTGTTGATGAGTGCTCCATGAATAAAGAATACCAACGCCTGTAATCCCGGCACTTTAGGAGGCCAAGGCAGGCAGATCACCTGAGGTTAGGAGTTCGAGACCAGCCTGGCCAACGCAGTGAAACCCCATCTCTACTAAAAATACAAAAATTAGCTGGGCATGTTGGCGCATGCCTGTAATCCCATCTACTTGGGAGGCTGAGGGAGGAGAATCGCTTGAACCCAGGAGGCGAAGGTTGCAGTGAGCCGAGATTGCACCATTGCACTCCAGCCTGGGTGACAGAGTGAGACTCCATCTCAAAAAAAAAAAAAAAAAAAGAATACCAGAGACTATACATTTAAGAATCACTTGGTTAAACAGTATTTTTAATGCAGGACTTTTCAGAGCCTTTTATTATGCAAATATATATTAGGAACCTCCAGACATGGTCCTTGGCTCCCTGCTGTATTTCTGAGATCTCAGATGAGAGAATTGTTGCAGATTTGCTCACTGGCTTGAGTGGGGAAATCTCACTACACTGAACATACACACCAATGGTAAGATGTCCACTTTCAGAAATGCTAAGTCTTGGGGAGAAACGTGCCACTAATGGAAGGTTTCAGTAGCGTGTGTTGACCGCAGAATTCACAAAGCATTAAGCTAGGTCATGTCTTGCGTAACACACTTTAAATGGGCCTGGTCATTCTGTTTTCCTTTTAGAAGTAGATAGATTAGCTTCCATCAAAAGACTATTCTTCGAATTGTCTTTATATAGTCAATGTTAGTTCCTTCTTCCTCTATTTTTATTTTGTTGTTTGTTTTTAGAGACAGGGTCTTGCTGTGTTGTGGAGGCTGGAGTGCAGCGGCGCAATCATGGTTCACTGCAGCCTCGAACTCCTGGGCTGGGGCAACCCTCCTGCCTCAGCCTCCCGAGTAGCTGGGACTATAGGCATCCACCATGGTGCCTGGCTAATTTTTAAAATTTTTTTCATGTAGAGATGGGTTTTTGTTTTGTTTTGTTTTGTTTTTTTGAGACAGAGTCTCACTCTGTTGCCCTGGCTAGAGTGCAGTGGTGCGATCTCAGCTCACTGCAAGCTCCACCTCCCGGGTTCACGCCATTCTCCTGCCTCAGCCTCCCAAGTAGCTGGGACTACAGGCGCCCACCGCCCCACCCGGCTAATTTTTTGTATTTTTAGTAGAGACAGGGTTTCACTGTGTTAGCCAGGATGGTCTCGATCTCCTGACCTTTTGATCCGCCCACCTCAGCCTCCCAAATACTGGTATTACAGGCATGAGCCACCACGCCTGGCCGAGATGGGGTCTTGCCATATTGCCCAAGCTGATCATGAACTCCTGGACTCAAGCAATCCTCCCACCGCGGCCTCCCTAAGTGCTGGGATTACAGGTGTGAGCCACCACATCCTGCCCCTCCTCCATTTTTATTGGGCGGAGAGGAAGGTACATGCATAGATGTGTACATCACCCTCAGTCTGGACACTGGTGTCCCTTCCAGATGCAAAAATACAGGCCCGAGAGGGCCCTGAGATTCCACAAGGGTAACCTTCCATCTGGTCCAGGACCCCCTTTATTTAGAGAAGAGAGCCTCAGCCCAGACGAAGAAACAACTTGGCCAAGGTGACAACGCCTTTTTGGAGCAGGCCTGAAGGCAGAACTTTGCCCCAGAGCTGGATTTCCTTTTGCTGCCCTCCCCTGTGACTGAGTACCTTGCATGCTGTTTTTTCAGCCTGAGCCTGGTTGGCCTCCAGTTATTATTGAAATGAATAGAGGTTTCCGGGAACACAGCAAATCCATAGAGTTTAATTAATGAATGTGCCAGAGGGCTTGGCAGCTGGATTCTTGTGTTTACCATGGGCTTGGCTGGCAGGCGATTCAGGAAGAACTTTAAGGAGGGTGGGGTCCATCTCCCTAGCCGTGCTTGCTCTCCTGGTATGTGTGTGTGTGTGTGTGTGTTTTGTGTGTGTGTGTGTGTGTGTGTGTGTACCCAAAATCTGATTCTCCCAAACCTTTTATAGGCATATGATGCATAAGGTTTTTTTCATTATTGTTTTTAAAAGTACTGGCATTTTATTTTTTGCATTTATCAATTTGTCAAACAAAAGCATCCCCACAGTGACCTTGGAAATAGTAGTTAAATGTCTCTGACTTGCACAGACCGAAGTAGAAGTCATGTTGTCTGTTCTGTCATCCAGGTTGGGGTTGTGAAATGAGCAATAAAGCTCAGATAACCCTGCTGCCTCCAGCCCAGAGAGCGGAGGCGGCTCAGGAGAGCGGGAGCCTAGCCATGCTGCCACTCTGCAGCTTTGCAAAGCTGGGAGGCCTAGTGGTTTCAAGGCTCAGATTGAGACAGACCAGAATTTAAATCCCAGGCCCACCACTTGCCAGCTCTGTAACCTGGGGTAACCTCCTTAACTTCTCTGAACCTCAGTTTCTTCTTAGGTAAATTGGGGATAATAATATACGGGCAGACCTGATATAAAGATTAAGTGAGATAATACAGGTAAAGCACTTAGCACCGTGTCACGTAACAAATACTCTATACATGTTAGCAGTTATCCTAAACATCACACATGCATTCCATTTTCTAGGGGTGACCACTGAGCTCTGGGGAGATTCATTGAGTTGCCAAAGGGTTGACGTAACATTACAATCAGGCATGTGTTTGTGACAGTCCCTATCCCTGCCCCATCTCATTTCATTTATATTCACAAGGATTTGAGGGCTAGCCTGCACTTTGGGCTGTTAGTGCCAGTGGCTTTCCCTGCATGGATTTGGGGAGTTTTTTTTTGTTTTTTTGTTTTTTTTTGAGACTGAGTCTTACTCTGTTGCCCAGGCTGGAGTGCATTGGTGTGATCTCGGCTCACTGCAAGCTCCGCCTCCTGGGTTCACACCATTCTCCTGCCTCAGCCTCCTGAGTACCTGGAACTACAGTCGCCCACCACCACGCCCGGCTAATTTTTTGTATTTTTAGTAGAGACAGGGGTTTCACCGTGTTAGCCAGGATGGTCTCAATCTCCTGACCTCGTGATCTGCCCGCCTCGGCCTCCCAAAGTGCTGGGATTACAGGTGTGAGCCACTGCGCCTGGCTGATTTTGGGATTTTTATGTGTTTCTTTGTGTAGCATTGGCTGTTTGTTCTTCCCTCTGCATTCACACTTCCGAAATTTCCTTCCCACTCTCAAAGTCTAAAGAATTGAAGTCAGACGTATGACTAATTAACGCCTCTTAATTGGGGAAATATGGCCTGTTAGATGTTATTATAATAAAATGGCAGCTACAAAAACAAGGTGATTCTGCTCCTCACGTGGCCGTCTGGTGGGTGTCAGCTCCGGAAAAGGACAGGGAGAGCGCATCCTCCTGGGCTGTCCTCTTTGGTACCGCATTTCCAGTTCACTGCAAAGTCAGACAGCAGCCGCGTCATGACAGCATCATCACAGTAGTGATGGCTGACGTGCATTGAGCATTTACTATGTGCCCAGGGCACTGTGCTAAATGCTTCAAGTCCTTTGATGCTGATGCTTTTCATCTTTGCAGCCACCCTGTGAGGTAGGTATTATCATCCTGCTTTACAGTTGTGGGAACTGAGGCTCAGGAAGATGAAATGGCTTGCCTAAGGTCACACAGCTGGCAGGCTACAGAATCAGAATTTGAACTAGGGCTTGCACTTGAGACCAGGAGCACAACCTGTCCCAGAGTTGTGTACTCTGCAGCTAACTTGAGCTCTGAGTAGGAAACTTCCCTGGCCCTATTTAGAGGAGGAAGACAGGGAGGGAGCTCATGTTCCTTAGGTATCTACCCTACTTCATGTGCCTTTTATATATCTTTCATTTCATTCTTGGTTTTAAATGTCCCCTCCTCTTTCTCTGTCATACAGACACACACACAATCAGCATTAGGATCCTTGCTTTTCAGATGAAGAAATCAAGGCTCAGAGACATCAAGGGGCTTCACCCAGATCACACAGCCAGTAAGCATCAGAGTTTGCACCCAGGTCTGTCTGATTCTGAGCTCATGATTTTTTCTACACTGAACCAGACTCTGGCATTCCTGATTATGTTCTCAAAGGGGAGAAGGGATAATGTGAATTCAGAGCTTGGCATCATGCAAACAGCCCTAAACCATGAGTCAGGAAGCCTGGGATTTCTGTGGCAGTACCCAGAAAATCCTGCCCCTGTTTTTGCCTCCATTGTCCCATTTGTACCACAGGGACATGGTCTCCCAGGTTTCTGAGCCTCTTTTGCATGTCAGCATTTCGTGTGTATTCTGATTATAGCCAAAAATGCTTGTCTGTGTATCCTGGCAGAGATGGAGCTTGGGGCAGAGCTGTAGACTTTTGAGAGGATCCCTGGGGTAGGTGAATGTAGCCTATCATGCCTCTCAAGGCAGAACTTAAACCAATAATGGTTTTTCCTTTAAAAACCTAAGAGAAGCCGGGCGCGGTGGCTCACGCCTGTAATCCCAGCACTTTGGGAGGCCGAGGCAGGCGGATCACAAGGTCAGGAGATCGAGACCACGGTGAAACCCCGTCTCTACTAATAATTACAAAAAATTAGCCGGGCGCGGTTGTGGGCGCCTGTAGTCTCAGCTACTCGGGAGGCTGAGGCAGGAGAATGGCGGGAAGCCGGGAGGCGGAGCTTGCAGTGAGCCGAGATGGCGCCACTGCACTCCAGCCTGGGCAACAGATTGAGACTCCGTCTCAAAAACAACAACAACAACAACAAAAAAAAAAAAAAAAAAAAAAAACCTAAGAGAAATTTTTCCTTAGTTGGGGTTAGACGAGTAGTAAGTGTCCCATTAAAAGGGTACATTTTTGAGGCATTCAGAGTGATAGGGATACTTCAGGTGTTAGGGAATGTGAAACAGTGAGGTTAAGCAAGCAGAGGCTGGGCGCTCTAGATGCAAATACCTTTCAGCTCTGTAATCCTATTATTCTGATCAAAGATAACCAGCTGGTGAGCCTATAGCAGGGTACCAAGTAGCTTTCCTTACATCTGCTAACTCCAAATGACTGGGAGTGGCTGCCTGGGGTGCAGTGTTAGGGATTCTCTGAGATTATCTAAGCTCAGTTCTGTAATTAATTATTGATGTCTGCCATGAGCAAGGGAGTGTTACTTTTTACTTTCATCTTTGCTCTTTTCCAAAGGGTAACCCTTTGTGTTTCCAACATGAAATTATTACTTTTTTTTTTTTCAATCAGGGAACAGGAGGACATGATGTCAGCAAGAACAGGAATAACAGTCACCAAATCCCACAGTCCGAATGATCTGTCCTATGTTACCAGGCCTGTGGTAACACCTCTCTGTAAAGGTCAGAGACTAAATTTAGGAAAGTGTCATGGAATCATGGAATGGTTATTATTCATGAAAACTGTCCTTTGTTTCCCTCCGTTTGGGAGAATTACATAATGGCCAGTAATTGAGGTTAAAAAACAGGTGGTAAACAAGAACATTTGAGATTAATCTCGTTTCTTAAAGAGGCACTTTTGTATACCTGCCTAATTTTCAAAGCTGTCCCTGATCATTAGGTAACTGGACATGTGCTGAGGAATCGAGTGAGGCACAGTTTACCAACTTCTTTAAGTGTATTTTTCACTTTTTGCTCAATCACTGTTATTTACCATTGTGTCCTCATCAAGTAATTTTCCTTCAAAGCAAAATAAAAGTTGCCCAACCCTTTCTGGGAGAGTTTGTCTTCCTGCCAGTACCTGCCTGCAGCTGGGAAAGTTTCCAGTAAGTAAACAGTTTACAGTGGAGGAGATTGAGGCCCAGAGAGGTTAAGTGACTTCGGCCTAACATGTCTAACATGTCACACAGCCAAAGAGTGGCAGAGCTGGAATTAGAACCGAGGCCTGTTTATCTCAAAAGTTCCTCCACTTAAATATGCCAAGTGAATGGCTGTCCTGCAGTAGATATTCAATGTACAATGACTCATTTTTCTTATACTTGTCTAAAAATTGTTTGCCTCTGTATCTGTCGGGATCAGCTAGGTTGTGCTGCAGTGACAAATGGCTCTCAAAGCTTCAGTGGCTTAAAACAGAAAAATAGGTCTTGTTTTTTATTTTTTGAGCATTCTAAATGCCCACTGTCATTGGCTATGTCTGTGTTCCATGTCATCTTTACTCTGGGTGGCCTAGGTTGATGGAATAGGTTGCCTGGGGGAACAGCCAGCTGCATGGCTGATGGAAAGAGATCATGGCTAATCATGGCTCTTAAAGTTTCTGCCTGGAAATGAGTGACATCACTTTTTGCTTGCATTTCATTGGCTAGGGCAAGTCACATGACCGTACCTGAATCCGAGAGGGGTATATAATCCTTCTGTAGGGAGTGACTTTGGATGTGTGTGCCTTGCAGTGTGGTCTGCCTGACACAGTCTTAACATGATATTTATCAATTCATTTGTAGAAATAAGTCTGCCCAAGTCCATTTTCTCCTTCTTTGAAGCATGAGCCACCCTTTTGGATTAACTCTGCTCCTTTTGTTTAGATTGATTAAGGATCCCCGAGTTGAACACTCACCTGTTCTCATGTACAGCACCATCTCTGATTTTGATATGTTCACTTATTTATTCATCTGTTGGTTCATCCTAGAGATGGACCGGAACCTACAATGGTAAAAAACAAATACCAACCTTCAAATACTAGAGTTCTTCAAAAAAATTCAGAGTTCTTTAAAGACGTCCAGGCCTATATCTCTTCAACCCACCGAAGTGTTGCTGAGCAGCTCTTGGTGCCTGCGCTTCTCCAGGTGGGCAACATTTATTGAGTGTCTGCCATGTGCCAGGTACTTCCATGACCTAGGAGGCTTCCAGAGATCTCAGGGAGATGTTTTGTCTTTGGGTGCTTGGGAATCCCACCCCCTTCCTCGTCTTCCCTCTGAGGGAAAGGGAAAAAAGCAACTTCAGCGCTTAAGCAGAGAGAAGCACCAACCATTGCACACCACCCCCAGACCCCAACTGAGAAGCAGTGGAGGAACAATTAATATGGGTTTTAGGCAATGTCGTAATGGGCCTCCTGGGCATCTGTGCTCATCTTTTCTCAGTTGGGAATTCTGGGGATGCTGCTTGGAAGCTATTTATAGAAGAAATGCCCGTTGCCTGGGGTTCTCAGAGAGGCAATTACATAGTAGGAAGGGGGAGCCGAGGCCCCCCTGATGGGGCTCACCCTGGGAAGGCTGCAGGAAGATGCAGGCTTGGCAGGCTGCCTTCTCTTGCGAGGAGTCCCGAATCAGAAGCAGGCCTCCCTGGTTACAGAGGAGGCCTTAGGAAGTGGAGGGAGGCTGTATGGTGCAAAGGTGGGGTCCAGCAGACTTGACCTTGAATCTGGACTTTGCCACCTACTTGCTGTGTGACCTTGAGTAAATCACGTGGCCTCTCTAAGCTTTAGTTTCCCCTTCCATCCAGTTGTTAAAGATGTGGTAAGGATTTAATGATACCATCTATCTCCTCGGCAGATGCTTGTTGCATGCCTACTATGTGCTGGGGATTCATCAGAGAACAGACCATTTACTTTCTAGTTGGAGTTGGGAAGGAAAGTTATAATCAACAGCAAAAGCAGTCTAATATCAGGGGTGGTGAGTGCTGTGAAGAAAAGCAAAGTGAAGCTGGGGAGGTAGGTATGGGTTTGGGGGGACATGTATACTTTATGCGAGAGTTTAGGGAAGCCATCTTTGAGGAGAGAACATAGAAGCAGAAGAATGAAATGAAGCCCAGAGCTGTGTAGATATCTGGGGGAAGGAAAAACATGCCAGAAGTGGGAACAACAAGTGTGAAGGCCTAAGGACGGAGTGTGCTGTGCTCGGCTTACTTCAGAAAGCACATGGGGGTCTTTGTGGCCGGGTGGCAGCGAGTGAGGCTGAGAAATGGTGTGGTGGCAGCGCATTGATTAGTCCTGCTGCATAACAAATGATCACAAACTTAGTGGTTTAAAATAATATAAATCTCTTACAGTTTTTATCAGTCAGGAATCCAGGCCCAGTTGAGGGGGGTCCTCTGCATAGAGTCTCACAAGGCTGCAATCCAGGTATTGGGTGGGCCGCATTCTCAACTGGAGGCTCGACGGGAGAATCTGCTTCCAACCTCACTGGGGTTGTTGGCAGAATTCAGTTCCTTGGGGTGGAGGACTGAGGGCCCTGGCTGCTTGCTGGCTGTCAGCTGGAGTCCAGCCTAGAGGCTGTCTGCAGTTTCTTGCCACATGGGCTTTCTTGTGGCCATTTGCTTCATTAAGCCAGCAAGGAGCATCTCCAGAGTGAGCCTGCTAGCAAGGCAGGGTCTTCTATAATGTGATGCAGCAGGGGAATAACATCCCATCCCCTTTGCCAAATTCTGTTGGATGAAAGCAAGTCTCTGCCTGCACCCAAGGGGAGGGGCTCACACAAGGGTATGAACACCAGGAGGCGGGGATCCTGGGAGGGGTACCTTGGAGTCTGTCAGCCACATGCAGTGATCCATGAGGGTCGATGCTGGAGAAGTGGGGAACAGGGAGCAGTGGGTGAGGGCCCCATAGGACGCAGTGAGGGCATTGGAACTTACTCTGTTTATAACAGGCATCCATAGGTGGTTCTTGAGCAGAGGCATGGTATGAGAACTTGTCCCTACCTCAAAGAGTGCATTTCATATGTGGTCACTGTCATCATGAACGGTTATTCCAGCTCCTGGTCAGGTCATTGGTCAAAAATATATGGGAAGGAGAAGTGAGGGGGAGTTGAAAGAGTAGAGTTCTCTTTCAGGCTTTTCCTGGGACTTGCTGTGGAACTTCCTACAAGGCCCTCACGTCTCAGAACCTCTGGCCCTCATAAGACCATAAAACAGGTAAGACTGGGCTCAGAGGAGCTCCTCAGCCTACTGGGAGAACCAGACGTTAAGCGTGTAATCACCCTGCCAAATTACCCCTGTGTTTTTATCCTAGCTTTATAAAACAAGGATCAAAGAATGGGCAGGAAGTAAATTCACCCACATTCTAACAGTGATTCTCTTCAGTGGTGATATTGTGAGTGATTTTCATTTTTTCTTTATAATTTTTTATTGTTAATATATGTATCTTTATATCTAGATCTATATTTACATTTTGTAGTGAAAAATGTATAACTTCTATAATCAGGGGAAAAACCCCTAATCACCAGGGTTTGGGGGTGACATATCTCTTTTCTAACTACCCTCCCCTACCTTCTGGGAACAGCCAATCCAGGCCTACACATGTCCCCACCTTTTATTTAAAGAGGTGATGGATGCATCACGGGATGTTCCTTTCCCAGCTTCCTGAAGCCAAGGTCCAGAGGTTCTGACTTAGACCATAAGTTCATGAGCCTGTCTGGCATCTTCCAAAGTGTGGCATTCAGTAGATGTGGTTTGGAACCCTGGCTCGGTGATGTGTGAGCTCCGTGACCTTGGTCAAGCTTCTATGTCTGTCCATGCCTCAAGTTTCCCAGTCTTTAAGGATAATGCTATATAACCTTTACCTGACAGGGAAAATGAGGAGAGATGGGATGGGGTGAATCCCTGGGAAGCATCTTGTAAGCCAAAATGGTTGCTTGTTCAGAGATTAAGAATTCATGAGCTGCCAATTCCTCATCAGGCACTTCTGCAGCAGACCCTTAACCTCTGCAATCCCTGCAATTCCACACTAGCATCCTAGGGGTCGGGGGAACTGTTTACTTTAGCGGCAGCCTCTGGTTGCCTAGCAACAGGAAATCCATCGCGGTTGATACTCTTAATTCGTAGGAATGTTCTGCTCACTGAGATGGCGCCGATACTGAGTTACATGAGAAGGGGAAAATAGCAGTGTGCACAACTTGCCCAGAAGTTGCAGAATCCGATCTCTTCTCAGAGTCCTCTCAGCCATAAATAAGATGCTGGAGGCCACAGTAGAGTCACAGCACTTGCTCTTCCCCAACAATTCCATGGTCACCAGGATTTCTTGGCACCATCCCCCTGAACTGGTTCCAGCTGCCATCTTGGCCGGAGGGTCTGGTTTGAAATGTTTTTTTTGGGTCCACAGGGGCTGAGGCGAGTGGGATGTTGTCCATGTGTGCTTCCCTTAAACCAGATGGATGGACCAGGTGCGGTGGCTCACGCCTGGAATCCCAGCACTTTGGGAGGCCGAGGCGGGTGGGTTGCCTGAGGTTAGGAGTTTGAGACCAGCCTGACTGATATGGTGAAACCCCATCTCTACTAAAAATACAAAAATTGGCCAGGTGTGGTGGCAGGCTTCTGTAGTCTCAGCTACTCGGGAGGCTGAGACAGGAGAATTACTTGAACCCAGGAGGCGGAGGTTGCAGTGAGCTGAGATCGCGCCACTGCCTGGGCAACAGAGCAAGACTCTATCTCAAAAAAATAATAATAATAAAAAAATAAACCAGGTGGATGAACCCCAAGGTGCTCCTGTGCCTTACCTGGGAAATAAGTGGGGACTGGCCCTTCAAAGGCAGGCCCTAGCTGCGCTTCCGTTCTCAAACTCAGAACTCTCCAGTGGGAGGACTCCTTGGTAGAGACACCTGGGCTTCTAAATGCAGGATGGTGAAGTGCTGTGATCTTTTCACGAGCCCTTCACCCTTTTCCCACATCTATTTCCTAAGGTATTTTTCAGGCTCTCCCCTGTCCCGGGCACTGGCCAAGGTGCCAAGGAGACAGTGGTGAGTGACATTCACCTTCCCTCCAGGGAGTTGCCAGTTGGCCAGGGGAAGAAGGCCTTGAAACAAGAAAACCAGCAGACACACGAGAACTCCCAAAGGGTTAGGAAGGAAACAGATGGAATGTGTGGGCCCCCACTCTCGGGGGTCTGGGGAGGAGTCTGCGGCAGCACAGGGTTGAGCAGACTGAGCACATGGCAGATGTGTCAGAAAGCAACTGCCTTTTGTTCTGAAATGGTGTTTATCATTATTTAAGGGTGTTAACATGTCCAAATGTCCTTTTTGAAATGAATTCATATAAAATGAAAACATTGCTGCGAAAAGCTCGCAGTGCAGGGTCTGTCTTTCCTTCCTTCTCTCCTCCCTTCCTTCCTTTCTATAAATTGTCATGGGCTGTGAAATGTGAAACGCTGGTCTCCACTCATCTGGTTCCAGCTTCTCATCTGAAAGATGTGGTTCCTGAGCCCAGTGGCCAACTAGACCTTAGCCACCATCACATGCCCCTAACTGTCCTCTGCCCCATTTTCCCTGTACATGATGTCAAGGCAGGTGAACGAGGCTCCCCACCCCTCACCACAAGCCCTGAGGGCCCTGAATAGCCTAGGAGTCTAGAAACCTGGGCTTAAGATTAGACTGGACCAAGTTGATCCTTTTTCTGCCATTTATGTGCTGTGTGACCTTGGGCAAGTGAAGTAACCTCTCTGAACCTTTGTTTCCTTGTCTATAAAATGAGAATGATAGACCGGGTGTGGTGGCTCATGTCTGTAATCCAAGCACTTTGGGAAGCTGAGGTGGGAGGATCCCATGAGTACAGGAGTTCGAGACCAGCCTGGGCAACATAGCAAGACCCCATCTCTACCACAAAAATTAACTAAAAAAAAAATGAGAATGATAATAGTACCAATGTCATAGGATTGTTCAGGGGCTTTGTTGTGAAAGTGTTTGATTTGTGTGTAAGAAACACATGTGTTCTCACAGTCTTTCTCTCTCTTTCTCCTCCCCCTTCCCTTTTTTAACTGGTATTGCCTAGTTTTTAAAATGCTTCAAGTTTTTCTACCTTCACCGTGTGCTGAATGGTCTTTGTCCCTTATCTTTACCTCTTGGCACTGTCCCTATCTTCTGAGGTCCAGTTCACATGCCTCCTCCTCCAAGTAGCCCACTATGCTTCACCCACTCGCTGGACTAATCCCCACTGACTCTGGGTAACAGACTCCAGTGGTCTGCAGATAGACCTGGCTCCCCCGATGCTCCTGTGATGGGGAATGTGACCTCCTGGTTCCCAGCTCTCTGGGGGTTCAGGACCTCACTGCCTTTCCATAGGGCCCAGTTCAGTAAGTGACATTTTCTCACTGAGGCCACAGAACAAACTCATGAAGTAGCTGTATGATTTAACAAAACAGAGTGTGGACTTTGGGCTGGAATACCCTTCGGAGTCTCATGGGCTCACATGGGAGGCGAATCAGACTCAACAAACCCTGGACAAATATTTGTGCAGGCTTTACAACTGAGTGAAGTGTTTGTTTCTTATCCCCATTGTATAGGTGAAGAAACTGAGGCCCGGTGAGACAAAGGGACTTGCCCAGGGCCCCACTGCCAGGCATAGAAAGGGAGGCACTTAGGATTCAAGCCTGTCTACACCAGGGGTTCCCACCCTGGACCTCCTTCTCCTGGGAATCCCCAGACAAGCCCCATTCACTGTTAATTAACCCATCCCTTTTCAGGGGTCTGGTGTGACTGGATGTTATATGATGTTTCCAAGAGAGAACAAAGAAGTAAGGCGTGTGTCCGCCATCGGAGGTCTGTGACTTCTAAATTCAGGAGGAAATGCCCTTTTGCTCTTAGAGTCCTTTACTAAGCTACTTTTAATTCCCCTGGGCCATGCACATCTTGGTCCAGGTGCTGTTCGGAGTCCTTTCCGTTTGGGGATGGTGGATCCCTGAGGTCCCCAGAGCTACCTGACAGCCACAGGGCCAGCCCACCTGAGGCCTGGGGCCCAGCGTGGGTTCCCTAATTATTGCTGAAAACCATCTCTCGCCTGTCAACATTCTATAAATAGGGAGCTGGAGGAAGAACAAAAAATACCACCGGCTCTTTTCCCCAGTGGGGGTGGGTTGAGTTAAAAAGCCTCTGAAATAGCAGCATCAACGGTGTAGGAAAGTTGGAGGGAGTTGGGAGAGCTGAGAGGTCACCTGGGACTGTTTTCATCCCTCAGAGGACCTGCCTGTGGGCCATGAGGATGATGGTGGTTCCCCCAAGCCCACAGCGTGGCCCTGTCTGACTGCTATTGCCCTAGGGACATGGTGTAGGAACATTTGGGATTGGGGAAGACAGGGCCTGGTGATCCCCAACGTGTGCTTCCTCCAGGTTTCCTTTGAACATGGCCACCTCTGACTTTGTCACCTGTGCAGGTTACTTCCCCTTCTCTGGGCCTCAGATTCGGTGTCCCCAAAACAAGGTCCTTGCTGGCTCCAAGGCACCCAATGGAAAACCCAAGCTAGAGGCCGGGCACGGTAGCTCACGCCTGTGATCCCAGCATTTTGGGAGGCCGAAGCGGGCAGATCACTTGAGGTCAGGAGTTTGAGACCAGCCTGGGCAACATAATGAGATCCCATATCTACAAAAAAAAAAAATTAAAAACTAGCTGCATATGGTGGCAGGCACCTGCAGTCTCAGCTACTCAGGAGGCTGAGGTGGGAGGATGACTTGAGCCCAGAAGTTCAAGACTGCAGTGAGCTGTGACCACGCCGCTATACTCCAGCCTGGGTGACAGAGCACGGCCCTATCTCTAAAAGAAAAAAATAAAAGAAAAAAAAAAAACCCAAGCTGGATTAATCTTGAATACCATCTTTCGTCAGTGGTAGTATGCATGAGTGTGCACATGTGCCTGTACGAATGCAGTTCTCTTTAAAACTCAGTTACGTGCTCAGGAAATTACCTGTGCAGAGAGTCAAGTTATTACTAGTTAGAAGGCCCTTTGAGGGCAGAGTTTGAAAGAATCTCATAGTAACACTATACAATAATAATGACATAAATTCTAGCCGCGGCTATCATGTATGGGTTCAGAGAGGTTTATCGAGTTACCCAAAGTCACACAGCTGGTGGGCAGCAGAACCAAGACCCAACCCAAGTCTGTCTGACCTCAGACCGGTCTTAACACCTGGACTTCCATATCAAGCAGGCTTTTGCAGGATAAGTTGCTCAAACAAATCCCTTACCTGCATTTCTTTGGTTTTTGTTTTGAAAAGCAGCACCCTGCTTTTCCTATCCTTACCCCCAGGCCTCACCAACAGAGTACTGACATGTTATTTATCATGAAAACATCTGAACAATAGCAGTTCCCAGAGCCAAACTTGCCGCCAAGTTGTTACCATGGGAGATATGTAGAATATGTGGGGGCAAGAAAGGGAACCTAGGAAGTGACATTGAGTCTGGACTGCCTGGGTTTGACTCCCAGCACTGCTGGCTTTGTGCCCCAGGGTCACTTCCCTTTGAACCTCAGTTTCCCCATCTGAAAAATGGGATACTGGCAGTGGATAATGTCCCCCCCACTCCTCCAATGGGAGCAAAATATTTGAAGTCCTTGGTATTCACCTTTGGAGATCATATTTATTAATGCACTCACCGAAGGATCTTGCATGTAGACGGTCAGTGCCCAATCAGTGTTTAAAAACAAAATAAAGGAGAGCAGAGTACAGTGGGGACTGTGTGGGAACCCAGGAGCTAGTTGAGCTGGGCAGACCTCAGCCCTGGTCTCCTGCCCCCTTCGTCTCCCCTGGAGCTTTGACTTATCTTCCACCCTGCAGGGTTGGAGAAAACCTAACACTTTGTGTGCCTAATCCATGTGTGTGTTTGGGAAGCTCCAGGTTTAAGAGCAGATGAGAGCGATGTGATTTAGGGAAATGAGAGAGGGAGGGAGGGTGAGGGATGCTCCACCACCTTCCTTGTTCCTTGATCCAAATGTCAAACATGCTGTCTGTGCCATACAGCATTTTATTTTATTTTATTTTATTTTATTTTATTTTATTTTATTTACTATTTTATTGTATTTTATTTTATATTTTATTTTATTTTGTTTTGTATTGTATTGTATTGTATTGTATTGTATGACAGAGTCTTATTCTGTCACCTCGGCTGGAGTGCAGTGGTGCAATCTTGGCTCACTGCAACCTCCACCTCCGTGGTTCAAGCGATTCTCCTGCCTCAGCCTCCTGAGTATCTGGGATTACAGATGTGTGCCTGGCTCATTTTTGTGTTTTTAGTAGAGACAGGGTTTCACCATGTTGGCCAGGCTGGTGTCGAACTCCCAACCTCAGGTGATCCACCTGCCTCGTCCTCCCACAATGTTGAGATTACAGGTGTGAGCCACCGTGCCTGGCCCCATGCAGCATTTTATAACAATACCCCCACCTCCAGTCCTTTGCCCTGGCCATGCCCTCCTGCTGGGATACCCTCCTCCTGGAGGTCCTCTTGGCTGAGGCCCTCATCTCTTTGCTCAAATGTTACCTTTTCACAGGGACTTCCCTGACAGTCAGCCCTGTTCAAAATCCTAGCATTCCCTCCTCTCCTACTCTTCAGCCCCTCTTCCTCTGCCTTATTTTTCTCCACAGCAGGTGTCACCTTGCAGTGCCATTTGTGATCTGCTCTGTTCTGTGAAGGAGGGGAAGAAGGGAGGGCGGGCAAGTGGGCTTCCTGTGTGCTAGGAGCTCTCACTCAGTATTGCATTTAGTCTGTAACAACTCGAAGAGGTGAGCGCTGTTTTTCCATTTTTATAGATGAGGACATTGACACTTGGTATCTTGGTACCTTTATATTATCTGGATTCAAGGATTTGTCCGTCCTCGTTTACTTCCCCCCTCCTCTCCACCTCTCTCTCTCCCATTCTTTCCCTTGGTACCTCTCTCCCTCCCTCTCTCCTCTCTCTCTTTTTCCCTCTCTTTCTTTATACATTCATTGAACACTTACATTGTGCCAGTTTTGGCCCTGGGAAGAAGTAGGTAAACCTAGTGTGGTCCCAGCCCTCCCTCAGTCGCAGCCCTCCCTCAGTCTCAACCCTTCCTCAGTCCCAGCCCTCCCTCAGTCTCAGCCCTTCCTCAGTCCCAGCCCTCCCTCAGTCCCAGCCCTCCCACAGTCCCAAACCTTCCACAGCCCCAGCCCTCCCTCAGTCACAGCCCTCCCTCAGTTGCAACCCTTCCTCAACCCCAGCCCTTCCTCAACCCCAGCCCTCCCTCAGTCACAGCCCTCCCTCAGTCGCAACCCTTCCTCAACCCCGGCCCTTCCTCAACCCCAGCCCTCCCTCAGTCACAGCCCTCCCTCAGTCGCAACCCTTCCTCAGCCCCAGCCCTCCCTCAGTCACAGCTCTCCCACATTCCCAGCCCTCCCACAGTCCCAGACCTTCCAACCCTCCCACAGTCCCAGACCTTCCACAGCCCCAGCCCTCCCTCAGCCCCAGCCCTCCCTCAGTCACAGCCCTCCCTCAGTCGCAACCCTTCCTCAACCCCAGCCCTCCCTCAGCCCCAGCCCTCCCTCAGTCACAGCCCTCCCACAGTCACAGCCCTCCTACAGTCCCAGCCCTCCCACAGTCCCAGACCTTCCACAGCCCCAGTCCTTCCTTAGCCCCAGCCCTCCCTCAGCCCCAGCCCTCCCTCAGCCCCAGCCCTCCCACAGTCCCAGCCCTCCCTCAGCCCCAGCCCTCCCTCAGCCCCAGCCATCCCTCAGCCCCAGCCCTCCCACAGTCCCAGCCCTCCCTCAGCCCCAGTCCTCCCTCAGCCCCAGCCCTCCCTCAGTCCCAGCCCTCCCTCAGCGCCAGACCTTCCTCAGTCTTAAGAGTGGAGATGGGCAAAGCTGGCACAACCTCCTGCTGTCCAGGGTGCTAAGTGCTCTCAGAGAGTTATGAGTAAGGAGAGTGTGCTCCCTGGGCTGTAGAGAGTAGGAGTCCCCCAGCAGTTGGAGGCAAGGAAGGGCATTCCATGCAGGAAGTTCACAGCAGTGGGCAACTGCGGGGCTTATCGGGGAACAGCACTCTGTCCTTTCTTGCTGAAGCAGGACATGAGTAGGGAGGAGCATCCCGTGATGGGCCTGTGCAGAGCCAAGGAGTTTGAACTTTATCCAACTGGCACCATGAGGAACGTCAGCCCGGGGGCTTCCAGCTCACCTGGAATTTTTGCCCTTTGGAGCCTTGCAAAGGCTTGGGATGTTAGAAAGGCTCAGGTTGAAGTTTCTCAGCCCAGAATTCTCCTGCCCTGACCTTGAGTCTTATTTGCATCTTGCTCCCGTAAGTGTTCTGGTCTACCCTTCAGAGAATGGACAGTGTTTACTGCAAGGGCTTTATTTTCCAGAAGTGGAGGGTAGTCGCTGCTGCAATGATTCTTGCAGTTCCTGTAAATTTCACAAGCTCCTCTGACTGGGCTGATCTATACCAAGAATTCTGAAAAGAGTGAATGCCGAAAAGCTCCTTGTATCATCCTGCCTCTTGGGCTTGGTGTCTCCTGCTGGTTTCAAAGCCACAGAACTATGATTCTGACTCTTACAAGCACCATAACAATCACAATCATTTCCTGAGCACCTACTACTTGCCAGGCACAGCACTCAGCACTTCTCATAGGTCATGAGCTCATCCAGTGCTCGCCTCGACTCTGGACGTTGGAGATGAGGCTCAGAGAGGTGTGGTGACTTGCCCAAGGCTGCACAGCTTCTAGATGCCTGGGAGCCAGGATTGGAGCCTGGCTCAGCCTCAGCCTTTGCCCTTCATGTGCCCAGTTGAAATGGTTCACTTTAATATCCATCTCCCCAACTTGATTTTAAGCTTCCCCAGGGCAGCTGTCTGAGGCATGTCAGATCCTTAGCATAGTTCTGGCATACAGTAGGTGCTGACAAAGTGCTCATTGTCCTGAACGAGCACCAGACAACCTCTGAGCTCCCTCTCTATTCTGAGTCCTCGATCCCGTGGTTTGTGTGGCTGACGGGCATTGTTTTCCTCTGCTGCTCTCATCACTGTGTGATGATGTTGCAGAGGAGGCCAGCTGATGGGAGCAGCCGCAGTTGGCCCAAGAGGGTGGCTGCTTTCTGCCTGGCAGCAGAACCCCTGGATTCTAGTGATGGACCCCCATTTTACAGAGGGGGAAACTGAGGTCCTGAGAAAGTGACTTACCTGAGGCCATAAACCACGGAACCACACTCTGTCGGCCCTCTGAGCCCCTTCCCTGTGCTAAGCCATGGCGGCGGGTGGCAGTCCAGGGTGGTGGAATTCTCAGGAAGGTGCTGCCTGCACTCCTTTGGGCTGCCCCTGCCTCCCCCGACACCCCACCACTGTTCTCTAAAGTCTAATCTGCCTGCTTCTCACCTGGACTCTACCTCTCGCTCTTCCCTGGTATGGTCTCATAAAAATACTAAGACTCGGGAAATAGAACTCGGGCCGTAGCTGGATGCCAGGCAGAGTGAGCTGGTCTGTAAGAGATGCAGTGCCAGCTCTCACGGCAGTGGGGAGAATATGCACATTGGGGGCTGAACAGCACCCCACTTCCCAAGTCCATAGGCGGGAAAATCATAATGTGTGCCTAACAGGTTTTTTTTTTTTTTTTTAAACGGAGTCTCGCTCTGTGCCTAGGCTGGAGTGCAGTGGCGTGATCTCTGCTCACTGCAAGCTCCACCTCCCGAGTTCACACCATTCTCCTGCCTCAGCCTCCCGAGTAGCTGGGACTACAGGTGTCCGTCACCATGCCTGGCTAATTTTTTGTATTTTTGGTAGAGACGGGGTTTCACCGTGTTAGCCAGGATGGTCTCAATCTCCTGACCTCGTGATCTGCCCACCTCGGCCTCCCAAAGTGCTGGGATTACAGGCGTGAGCCACCGCGCCCAGCCCCTTTGCTTATTTTAAAAGAATTACTCAAGCAAACCAAGCCCACTGTAGAAAAATAAGATTATAGAGAGAAGCAAGAGCAAGGTTATTTAGCATCCCATCCCCTGGAAACAATCCTTAAAACATATCTTTATCCTTTAAGAATTTTTTCATGTATATATGCAACATACATACATATATGCATATATAACATATAAATAAATATATGTATACATATATTTTTGTGTGTATATACACATATGTATATATAGCTAGATCAACAAAGTCCAGTTATACAACATCAATATGAATTCTTTTATTTTTGAGACGGAATCTCACCCTGTCACCCAGGCTGGTGGAGCGCAGTGGCGCAATCTCGGTTCACTGCAACTTCCGCCTCCTGGGTTCAAGCAATTCTCATCCCTCAGCCTCCCGAGCAGCTGGGATTATAGGCATGCACCACCACACCTGGCTAATTTTTGTATTTTTAGTAGAGATGGGTTTCGCCATGTTGGCCAGGCTACCCTCGAACTCCTGGCCTCAAGGGATCTTCCCGCCTTGGCCTCCCCGGCCTCCCAAAGTGCTGGGATTACAGTTGTGAGCCACCTCATGTGGCCAACTCTTTTTCTTTTTTTCTTTTTGAGACAGGTCTTGCTCTGTTGCCCGGGCAGGAGTGCCGTGGCGTGATCTTGACTTACTATAGCCTCCACCTTTCAGGTTCAAGCAATTCTGGTGCCTCAGCCTCCCAAGTAGCTGGGACTACAGGTGTGAGCCACCACACCTGGCTCATTTTTGTATTTGTATTAGAGACTGGGTTTTGTTATGTTGACCAGGCTGCTCCTGAACTCCTGGCCTTACGTGATCCACCTGCCTCAGCCTCCCAGCAACATGAACTCTTTTGTAACTAGTGTTCGTTCATTTTCTCTGCTTTGAATGACTTCCCGTGTCAGTGAATATAGACCAGCAGCCTCATTTTCAGTAGCTGCGCTGTATTCTGTTTTTCAGGTTACGCCCACTTTATTTCGTCAGGCCCTGAATGATTTTTGGATACTTAGATTGCTTCCAGTTTTTCTGTCTTATAAATAATGCTGCAGTGAACGTTACTGAGTAGTCGTTCTCACACACCTGCGTAATCAGAATAACTTTTAGCAGTAGTGTGACTGGGACCCAGGCCAAGCCCATATGCAGTTTTAAGGCTGTGCTGCACATTGCTGAGTGGGTTTAAACATCCATTGTCACAGTCATTTACATGTGTGTGAGGTGATTAAATCACTCCCAAGTCAGCTAAACCCTGCTGTGAGCACATATGTGTATACTCAAACACATACGTGCAGGCACACAGACACATGCTTGTACAGAGGAACATATACTGACTAGTTGCCTAATTTATCTGAGCCTTAGTTTTCTCCTATATAAATGCCACGCCAGGTTTGCAGTCCCCAATCCACCCTTCTGAAATCCAAAAAGCTCTCATTTGAGCAAAACTTGCCCCTATACCAATGCACCCAGGTGAGTCGCTCTGTCACCCAGACTGGAATGCAGTGGCGTGATCTTGGCTCACTGCAACCTCCACTTCCCGAGTTCAAGCGATTCTTCTGCCTCAGCCTCCTGAATAGTTGGGATTACAGGCGCACACCACCACGCCCAGCTAATTTTTGCATTTTTAGTAGAGACGGGAGGGTTTCACCGTGTTGGCCGGGCTGGTCTTGAACTCCTGACCTCAGGTGATCCACCCACCTCGGCCTCCCAAAGTGCTGGGATTATAGGTGTGAGCCACCACGGCTCACCTAATTTTTGTAGTTTTACTCCTGATTTTTTTATGCCATTTGGTGAGACTCTTCCTATGTGTCATGAAATGTTAACATGTTTGCTTGTGGACTGTTGTCCTACTCACATGTTTATGAACCTTGTTCTTCTCATTTATTATCCCCCAATGGGCCTTTCTAAACATTTTTTCCCTAGTTGCCTTCTCAGTATATCTGTACTACCACATAGTGTAGTATATCGGTAGTATATTTGTACTGCCACAGATATATTGTCTATCTGTATAGGTACCATATGCATATCTGTGCATTATACATTGAAAAATATTTTTCACACACATCCCCCAAAAAACAATTTCCCCCCCTTGGGGATAATATCACTCCTGTTGAGATTGCACCAACTAGACCAGTAGTTCTCAACCTGGGGTGACTTTGCCCCCAGAACATTTGGCCTTGCCTGGAGACATTTTTGGTTGTCATGATGGGATGGGGTGCTGCTGACAGTGGTGGCTGGAGACCAGGGGTCCCACATTGCACAGGACAGCCCCCACCACATATCCATAGTGCCATGGTTGAGAAACCCCACCCTAGACCTCACTGGGGGAATCTCAATATGCAATATATGCATTGCCTTTCTAAAACCTGAAAAGTCCTGAGTTGGAGACATACCTAGCCTCTGGGTTTGTGACTGGGGCTGGTGGAGCTGTGACAGTAGAACCCACCTCACGGTGTTGGTGAGAGGCCCCTTTGGGGGCTGGCATAGTCAAATGCATTGCTGGGCACCTGCCCCACAGTGTGTGCTCACCCAAGAAGAACCCAAACACCTAGTGTCCTGGGCACTCGGATGTTGCCCTATGTTGAGAAATGGGCCCTTCTGCCACAGAGCATCCTGGCTGCAGCATCCCAGAGGCCTTTGGGAGCCTTGAAGAATCAGAGAAGTGCAGTCCCTTGCCCAAGGCTGCACAAGCTTCTAAGTGCCGGGGAGCCAGGATTGGAACCCAAGGCGCCTGCTGACCTGGTGTCTCTTTCATGAATTCTGTGACCTTCAAGGTCTGCAGCTGACATCCTAGCACCTCAGGGGCAAGAGACTACTTCTTTTCTTCACTGCTTCAGGCATTCTTGGGAGGTACAGAGAGGTATCAGGGAGGAGGACAGTCTAGGTACGACTTCTTAGTTAGCCAAGTAAGGTCTGGCTCCAAGGATATCCAGGGCTTCCCTACGTGCCTGAAAGCCTGCCTCTGCAATGGGTTTGTTGTTTTATTTGTGGACTTTGATCCAGGCACTGTGTCTGCCTGAACTGGCCTCTGGGTTCTCCGGATACGCCAGCTTTGCAGCCAGCTGATAAGCTGGCTTTGACGGGCCTAGTCCCTGTGTCTCGGGGCTCACAGTTGTGGCTTCCAGAGAGCTCACCAGATTGCTCTGATCAACTTAGGACCTAACACCTAAGCCTAATCTAAGGCTAAGGTGTTAGATCATCACTTGCTCATTCCTCCTCAGGACAGACAGGAACCACTGCAGGAGGCTGTTCTGTCCTGACTTGGGCATTGTTAAGAGTTGGCCAAAGACATACCATCCACTTGGGTGTTTTCCAGGGCCTCTGGCTTACCACGGGGTGGATTGAGAAATGGGGTGGGTGGAGCTAACTGTGAGTTAGAACAGACAGCACTCTAGGCCTGGGCAGAGTCTTTGAACAAAGCCACAGGCTGGGCTGAGCACCAGAAGGAAACAGAGCCCTTGGCTCTGTGTCAGGCAATGGAATGTCAGCCCGACTGGTTTTCCTCCTTTCCCTGGGGTGGGGTGTTAATCAGCAAAGGAATCTCCTTGCTGGTTGACAGCCCTGAGGTTCTGGGCACCCCCTCACCCCTGCTGCGAGGTCCCCAACTCCAGAGGGAGAGAGACTCCATTCATGCTGAGCTTCCTATAGGCCCCAGCTCTGCCAGGCCAGCCACGCGAGGCTGCTCTGCGTGGCAGACGGGAGGGGGCTCTTCAGTCCCACAAAATAGTAGGCTCTTAATAGATATGACGCTTACCTTCCCCAGGCTGTTCCCTCTGGCTGCTTTGCCTTCTCTGATGTCCCCACCTGTCATGTCACACCCTCCTCAGAGCCCTCTGTCACCTGCCACTCAGGGCCTTCTGCACCCTCTTCCCCGCTCTGTCTGAGGCCCAGGGGACCTTAGATACTTGGGATAGGAAACTGATTAATCAGCGGAGCTCAGGATGACCAAGGAGGTGATTCAAGATGGCATTTTCTGCCCCTTGCTCTTTTTAAACCTATTCATAATAATTTTAGCATCTTTCCACATCAGCCCTTCAATTTCTACCTTCTTTTTTTTTTTTTTTTTTTTTTTGAGACGGAGTCTCGCTCTGTCACCCAGGCTGCAGTGCAGTGGCCGGATCTCAGCTCACTGCAAGCTCCGCCTCCCGGGTTCACGCCATTCTCCTGCCTCAGCCTCCCGAGTAGCTGGGACTACAGGCGCCCGCCACCTCGCCCGGCTAGTTTTTTGTATTTTTTAGTAGAGACGGGGTTTCACCGTGTTAGCCAGGATGGTCTCGATCTCCTGACGTCGTGATCCACCCGTCTCGGCCTCCCAAAGTGCTGGGATTACAGGCTTGAGCCACCGCGCCCGGCCCAATTTCTACCTTCTAAAGAGGTAGTCATTGTTGTTAATGGCGACACAGTGTTATTACCTTGCACTGATAAGCTATAGTTTGGGTATCAGTTGCTCTTGTGGAAGGGCAGTTGGGTTGTGTTTGCTGTTACCAAAAACAGTGCTACTGGGACCATTCCTTTGTGTGTGCATTTGTGTGTGTATTATATATGTTTTGTGTGTATGTGTATTTGTGTCTGTTTCTCTGTATTTGTGTATGTGTGTGTTTGCGCAGGGTTTTTTGCAGGTATGCATTTGTGTATATTTGTGTGTATGCAGCTGTGTGTGTGTATTGGGCGCATATATTTATGTGTGTTTTTGTGTTTGTATTTTTTGTGTATGTGTGTGCATTGGTGTAGATGTTTGTGTGTGCATATTTGTGCATATTATGTGTATGTGCTTATGTATATTTGTGTTTGTGTGAAAGTGTTTTTTGTGTATATGCATTTGTGTGTACATATATATCTTGTATTTGTGTGTATGCATATCTGTGTGTTTGTATATGTGGTTATGTGTATATTTTTGTGTATACATGTGTATATACCTATGTGTGTATTTGTATTTATGTACCTGTGCTTGTGTGTATTTGTATATGTATGTTTTTATGCATTTTTTTTTTTTTAAGACAGAGTCTCTGTCGCCCAGGCTGGAGTGCAGTGGCGCGATCTCTTCTCACTGCAATCTCCGCCTCCTGGGTTCACGCCATTCTCCTGCCTCAGCCTCCCGAGTAGCTGTGACTACAGGCGCTTGCCACCACGCCCGACTAATAATTTTTTGTATTTTTGGTAGAGACAGGGTTTCACCATGTTAGCCAGGATGGTCTCGATCTCCTGACCTTGTGATCCGCCTGCCTTGGCCTCCCAAAGTGCTGGGATTACAGGTGTGAGCCACTGTGCCCGACCTATGCATGTATTTTTTCTGTGTATATGCATTTGCCTGTATATGTGTGTATTTGTATGTATGCATCTGTGCTTGTATTTGTGTATGTGTATGTGTATGTATATAGTTTTTTGTATATATATATCTATATGTATGTGTATATTTGTGTGTATCTGTTTGTATGCATGTATGTGTGTATGTGCTTTTTTTTTTTTTTTTTTTTTGAGACGGAGTCTCGCTGTGGCGCCCGGGCTGGAGTGCAGTGGCGTGATCTTGTCTCACTGCAAGCTCCGCCTCCCGGGTTCACGCCATTCTCCTGCCTGAGCCTCCCAAGTAGCTGGGACTACAGGCACCTGCCACCACGCCCGGATAATTTTTTGTATTTTTGGTAGAGACGGGGTTTCACCATGTTAGCCAGGATGTTCTCGATCTCCTGACCTCGTGATCTGCCCACCTCAGCCTCCCAAAGTGCTGGGATTGCAGGTGTGAGCCACCGCGCCCGGCCTGATGTGCTTTTTATGTATATGTAATTGTGTGCATATATGTGTGTATTTGTGTGAATGCATCTGTGTGTGTTTATATTTTTGTGTGTATATATGTTTCTGTGTATACGTGTGCATATGTGTTTGTGTTTTTGTGTACGTTTGTGTGCATTTGTGCATGTTTGTGTGCATGTGTTATGTTTACATGTTTGTGTGTATATATGTGTATGTGTGCATCTGTGTTTTTGTGTCTTTGTGTGTGTATATACATATATGTGTGCATCTGCGTGTGTTTGTGTGTGTTTTGTGGATATGTGTTTGTGTATATATACATGTATGTATGCATCTATGTGGGTGTGTTTTGTGTATGTACATTTGTGTGTATATACATGTATGCATGGATCTGTGTGTGCGCATATCTCTCTGCTTGATGGACTCCCAGTAGCAGGGCTGGTCAGGCCACTTTGTGACATTGGAATGTCATCATTCCCATAGAACACAGCTGAGCTGGTGGCAATGTCCTGTCAGGGAGAGAGAGACCAGGCCTCGGGCTGGAGGATTTGGGGTCCTCAGTCAATGGGGAGACACACCCAGCTCCCTGCCTCCTCAACAGGTTTACACGTACGCTGCAAGGCTGCAATTCTGTCACCTGACAAGTTGAGCCCTAGCCTGAAATAAACTATGAGAGAGATGTTTTGACATGTGATGTTTCAAAAAAAGAAGTCAAATTGGGCTTAGGCTGTTTTAAGAATCCCTCCAAGAGGAGCCAAGTTGGGATCAGTGGGAGCAGATTCCATTAAAAGGAGATGCTGGGAAACGTAAAAGAATTATATACTTACATATAATTATACATTTTCAAAATGTACTTTTTATATCACTAGCCGCAAATGTTACAAAATACAAAAAGAGGTAGAATACAAAAATGTCCTCTCTCCCCATCCTCTAGTCACGCAATTCCTCTCCTAGAGACGAGTATGATTGCAGTTTTCTTGTGTCCTTAGATATTCTGTGCGTTTTGATCTTTACTTTCTTCCCCCTCACAAATGGCAGAATCCACCACCTGTTACTTTGCACCTTGCTTTACTCACTTAGACAGTGAATCTTGGAGGTCGTTCCATGTCAGTAAACTTATGTCTGCCTCATTCTGTTTAACTATTCTTTCTAACAATTAAGTAGCGTTCTACATTATAATTGTTCTATAATTTAGATTAAATACATTTTTAAAACTCCAAATTCTCTTTTCCCTTGACTCATCATAACCTTAGAACTGCAGAGCTTATATTAACAGAGAGTCTGAGTTAAAAGGAAAATCAAATTTGTCTATCTCCATGCAAGAGTGCCACAGTACTTCTGGAATGTTCTGTGCTCCTCCCCTCTCCCCTGATTATTTTGGGGATTTTTCTTCTCCCTCAGGATCAGTCTCTCCTGTTTTGCACCTTAAATGTATCACACCGGCCACCCCAGTTTCACTGTCAGCACGCTGCACATAGTGTTTTATTAAAAACAATTTGTTTTAAAAAGCAGCAAGAATTAAACTTTAAGGGCATATATAAAAGCAAATGGTCCTGTGATATATCAAGAGGGTCTGGGTAAATAGCAGTGTCACCATCAGACATTAGAGAGGGGCCAGGGAGTCCTTTATGGGTTAATTCACTCCATTCATCCATCCATCCATCCATCCATCCATCCATCCATCCATCCATCCATCCATCTTCACTTACTTCCTGTGCTCTGTGGCTGTCTCTGAACTTGGCACTGGCATTTGAGGGTGAACAGACCACAGTTCCTGCCCTCAGGGAGCTTACAGTTTGGAGAAGACAGTCAAACAAACGATAACCACAGTCCAACCCAATAATTTCTAGGATGGCGTGAGCTCAGGGGGTTCTGTGGGAGTCCTAAGAACCCACCTGGGGACGGGGGCAGCCAGGAGAGTCTTCCTGGGGGAGCGGATGCCTGGACCGCATTTTGGGGACACATTCCAAAAAGACCCCGGGCCACACTGCCAGCAGCCGACACACTGGACCGAGGAGCACTTCCTGGGTGAAACTGTAGTGGGCGTTGATAGAGTGGGGAATCACAGGCCACTGACTTGAAACCCAGCCACCTGGGTTTGAATGGAGCTCCTTCCTCTCTGTGCCTCAGTCTTCTCATCCAGAAAGTGGGGATAGTAACAGTACCCGATTCCTCGGTTTGTTGGGAGGACTAAATGTGGCAGCCTAGCATCCAGTAAGCGCCATCCAAGTGTCTGTTGTTGTTACTATTTAATGTCTCACAGCCTCAGCTCCCTTATCTGTGAAATGGGGATATTAATAGTATCTATTATGGGAATTAAACCTGATGGTCTACATAAGGAATTTGACATGGTGCCAGGCGTGCAGTTGGCGCTTCTTAGGTGTTTGTGATTGTTACTATTCTTATTGCCTCCTTGCCCACCTCTGACACCCACAGTGCAGGCTCTAGGGTACCCACTGGGCTTCTTGGGTCTAGGGGAACCCTGCCTCTGAGGCCGACAGGAGCCTGGGCCTCCCAGCCCAGCTGTTGTTTCTGTTTATAGCCTCCAAGGAAGCCCCCACTCAGAGCCTTGTCAGGCACTCCCAGCCGGGAAACCAAATACGCCTCCTGCAGACCAGCTGCAAACTTGTGTTCCTGTCACTTTGGGTAGCACTTGTCCCATGGAGACAGCCTGTCTCTGCCACAGGCATCATTTTGCAGCCTGCACACCATGGTAGATGACTCAGCGGCCCTGCAGAGCTGGGGCTGCAGACCATTATGTGATGTGGGACCTTCCCCAGGGTGCCCTTGGAAGGAGTCCTCGTCTCCCTGGACATCAGGTCCAGGGAGATACTGGAGGATGTGGTTTAGGTAGCCACTCTGGTTCTTAGCTGAAAGACAGAACTGTCAGGCCTCATCAGAACCTGTTAGCACCTTGTCATGATGTTTGTTAAAATGCTATGTTTGGGAACTGAACAGTGGACACCAACATCATGTGGACTGGCATCTGCCTAGCATTGACCACGTGCCAGGCATGTGCAAGTTGTCCCCAGACATTGACAGAATCCTGCCAACAACCCTAAGCTTCCCATTTCACAGATGGGGAAGTTGAGGATAGAGAGGAGCCCTAGCTCAGAACTGCTAACCTGTCCCACCTGCAACGTGTCAGAGCATCAGGATAGGTTAATTTCATATCTGCAACCTAAAAGTTTGTGGTTTAGGTTGCTAATCAGTAAGGGCTGTTAGCATATCTGTGGAATGTTTATAAAAACTGGTTTTAGTGAAGCCCCGAGGAGTGAGCCCCATTATTTTATCATTAGGTGGGTGCACCACCAACAGTGTGAAGATTCTGAATACGTGCTCATTTAAAGGGGAATGAGCCAAACCCTTTACACCGACAGTTCATGCAGAAGGTTTTGTAAGCACTGGATGTTAGCCAGCAGTCAGAGGTTAGCCATCAAGCTGCAGAGAGCCACTGAGACCTCCAGTCCCAGACCATTGATCACCAAGAGAGTGAACTGAGGCACAGAGAAGGGCGGGCAGGGCCTTGCTTGAGGTCATCTAGGGAATGGAGCCAGAGCTGAGGATGGCACCTGTGCTCATGACAACGGGTCAGGAGGTACAGCTCAGCCACGTGCACACAGGTGCACAAAGGTTAGAGCCGCAGCCCAGGTGGGCCCATCCAGCCCCCTCATTCAGAGGCTTGGGCACACATGCCCACTCCGCCTCCCTGTCACTCTTGCCCCGTGTCTCTCTCTGCGCCCATCTCCGTGCTTCTCAGTCATGGGCTTGCTCTTCTGGTTCGATCTTGCTCCCATCTCTGTCCTTGCTGCTTCTCTCTCTGCCTCTGCCTCTGCCTGCCTGTCTCTGTCTCCCTCTCCTCTTCTGCTCTGTCTCCTCCACACCAGACTTGCACCAACCCCAGAGATGACCTCGAGGCCTTCCTGCACCACTGAGTAGTGTCCACAGCATGTCCTGAGTAGCCTGCAGCCAGGAGATCAGCCCAGACCCTGGACCATGACCCTGCCTGGGCCACCACACCCAGCCACATCCAGCCACACCTGACTACACCTGGCCCAGTCCGGCCACACCTACATTGTTGTCCTTGGAGCCCACTGAGGGGGAGTCAGTGGCTGCTGTCCCATAGTTTTCCCTGAGAAGCACCATTCCTCCCCTGACATAGAACTGGGGATGGGGCAAGACTTGGCTTGTGCTGTAACCAGAGGCGACACAGTGGTCTGCCCAGAAGCCCATCATACATCCTGACTTCTCTCCCAGCTGGGACCCAAGTCCATGGGAGGGGATGTTGTGCAGGTTTTTGCTGGCAGCTTTGAGAGAGGGTCCTGAGGGGTCTGCCCAGCCTCATGTCCCATCTAGTTCCTTCCAGTCTGACCCCCTTCCTTCCCCTCCCCTTCCCTCCTCTCCTCTCCTCTCCCTTCCTCTCCCATCCCTTTCTTCTATTCCTCCTTTCCTAACATCCCTTTTCCTTCTTCTCTCCTTCCCTCCTTCCTATTTATTGAGCACTTACTATGTGCCAGGTAGTATAACTAAGCACTGAGAATTATGACAAAACAGCGATTCCCTCGGAGACTGCATGTGCTCTGAGGGACACACATTCAATGAGTCATACAAATGGTTTCAGGACGACCAACTGAGGCCAGGGCTCTGAAGGGGAGGATGCCCACGTAGACCGCGGGGGGTCAGGGAAGCCCCTAAGAGAAGCTGACGTCAGCGTGCCATCTGAAGGATGAGTGGGCCTGGGCCAGTGAAGGCAGCATCCTAGACGGAGCCAACAGCTCAGACAGGGACTGTGGCATCAGAGCGGGTGAAGAAAGAGGGTGAGATGAGGGCACCAGGAGTGAGTGCTGGTCAAGTGGGACCCACATGGCCCAGTGAGGACCCCGGCTTTATCTTCAGAGTTCTGGGAAGGGAGCCACTGGAGGGATGGGAGCATGTATGCCGAGGCCATTCTGAACCTTCTGAAAAGACGGTCCTGACAGCTGGGGGTGCAGGGTGGGTGTGAGACAGACTGCGGGACTTGACCCATCCTTGGCCTCCAGCCCCTCCCCTTCTCTTCCCAGGCCCAACTGAGACTCCACCTGTGGATGTACTTCGGGATGGCCTGTGGTGACCAGAGCACTCGCCAGGGAGTCAGGACGCTGGGTTTCAGGCCTGGCTGGGCATTCCTCCCACTGCCTGGTCCTCAGTTTTCCCCTCTGTAAAATGGTCAGTGAGGACCCAGGAAAGCCCTCAGTGTCAAGCCAGAGCCAGGAGAATGTGCTGTCTTTGGAGAGCACGAGTTTGGGTGCCAGGCAAACTCAGGTTCAAATCCCAGCTCCACCCCTTCCAAACCATGTGACCTTGGGCATGCCAGATCTACTCCCTGGGCCTCAGTCTCTTCCTCTGTGAAATGGGTTCCTCATGGTTCCTACTTCATAGGCTTCTTAGGTACTTGCCATGGCATAATGATTGGCACATTGTCAGCGCTCAGGAGTGTCAGCCCCTGCCATTATTGTTGTTATTGCTTGGCCATGGTACTGGTCTGGCCTGGACACGCGATGAGAAGCTGCCTGGGCCCACAGGGGCACTGGGACAGAGCGCGTGTCCCCCACGCTGGCCTGGGCCCCATGACCGCAGCGCTCCCTGCACAGCTGGGGATATAGAATTACAGAGGAGATTGAGACACACTTCTGGAATCTCTTAGAACTGCTCTGTCAGCTGTGTGCCACTGAGCACTGCCCTGACTCAGGGTTCTTTCTTAGGCGGATGTGTCAAACACCCCAAAATACATGCAGGTGTAATATTTTCTTTTTCCCATCCCCTGTGTAACTATATCGCCTTTTCTATTTAAGAAGCTCATGGCTACTCACTGCAAAAACATTATTCTCAGAAATGTATTTCTCCAACAAATCTTTATTCCAGGACTACTGGAGGTGAGGTATTGTTCTAAGTGCTGGGGTACTGTGATGAGTGAACTCAGCTCCTATAGATCAGGGATCAGCAAACTACTGCCTGAAAGCAAAATCTAGCCAGCTGCTTCTTTTGTAAATAAAGTTTTATTGGGACACAGCCATGCACACTGATTTGGGTATTAGTCTGTGCTGCTTTTGCATTAACAACAGCAGAATTGAGTAACTGGAACAGAGACCATCATGATGACCCACAAAGCCCAAATATTTACTCTCTGGCCCTTTGTAGAAAAAGTTTACTAAACTCCGGTGTAGATTGACTAAGAGCCTCTGTCTGATTGGTACTTAATTCATGATGTGTACATATACTCCCATTTATGTGTGTGTTTTCACAAAACTGGTGTCACAACACACATTGTTTTGTTACATTAAAAAATTTTTTTCTGGCCTGGCGTGGTGGCTCAGGCCTATAATCCCAGCACTTTCAGAGGCAGAGGCAGGTGGATCGCTTGAGCCCAGGAATTCAAGACCAGCCTGGGCAACATGGTTGAAACCTTGTCTCTACAAAAAATACAAAAATTAGCCAGGCATGGTGGCACATGCCTGTAGTCCCAGCTAGGATCACGTGAGCCTAGGAAGTTGAGACTGCAGTGAGCCGTGACAGTGTCACTGCACTCCAGCCTGGGCGATAGAGTAAGACATTGTCTCAAAAAAAAAAAAAAAAATTTTTTTTCTTTTTTACGTTTTCTAGTTTATGGCAAACATCTTTCTGTGACAAAATATTATTTCTGGACATTATTTGGCTGTACTTTTTTTTTTTTTTTTGAGATGGGGTCTCGCACTGTCACCCAGGCTGGAGTGCAGTGGCGCAATCTCGGCTCATTGTGACCTCTGCCTCCCGGGTTCAAGCGATTCTCCTGCCTCAGCCTCCCGAGTAGCTGGGACTGCAGGTGCCCACCACCATGCCCAGTTAATTTTTATATTTTTAGTAGAGATGGGGTTTCACCATGTTAGCCAGGATGGTCTCAATCTCTTGACCTCGTGATCTGCCTGCCTCGGCCTCCCAAAGTGCTGGGATTACAGGCGTGAGCCACCGCATCCAGCCATTCCTTGGCTGTATTTATCCATTGCATGGATATTGTATTTCACCATTCCTTGCTTTATTGGACATTCAGGGTTTCTCTAGTATTCTGCAATAATAACTAATCCTGCAGGGTGGTGTCCATGTTCCTAGATCTTGGCAGGTGTCTTTGATGGTTTCCTTGAGATAAATTTCTGGACCGAAAATTACTGAGTTAAGAGTATGCAGATTTTAAATTTGAGGACATATGTTAGGGTTTGTTTTAATATAGCCTTTAGGGGGTACGTGTTAGCCTGTCTCCCCAAAGCTGTCCACTGAGGCACTTGTCTTTGCCTGCAAGACAAGGGCCCAGAGTTCTCACCTTCCAGTGACTTTGGGGCTTGGCAAGCCAGTCCAGGCAAGTGGTTTTTAAACCTGCCAAGTCTTAAGGTTTTTCAGAGCATTGTAACCTACACCTCCTTCTGAGAGTCTCCTGACGCATCATAGAAAAGGTGGGGCAGGTAGAATGTTGGTGGCAGGAAGGAGCACTGGTAAGGGAGCCCAGAGCCTGGGTTCCAGTCTCCCCAGCTCCGCTTCCCACTCACCAGGAGAACTAAGAGCCCCATAGCTCTTCCTGTTTCTGGACCTCCGTTTTCTCATCTGAAAACGAAGGGCCGACTGAATGGACTCAGAGGGTCCGTCCAGGTCTATATTATAGGATTCAGTCAACCTCATTTGACATATTACCAAACCGAGGTAGGAATTGGAGACTTGGATAGGTGGAGACCAATTCAGGCAGGGCTCTCTTAAAGTTAATAAAACATCCTGCCTTAAAGTTAATAAAACAACCTGACTTTTAGAAAGTGAGTTGCAGGGGCCGGGTGCGGTGGCTCACGCCTGTAAACCCAGCACTTTGGGAGGTCGAGGCGGGCGGATCACGAGGTCGGGAGTTCGAGACCAGCCTGGGCAACATGGTGAAACCTCGTCTCTACTAAAAATACAAAAATTAGCTGGGCCTGTGGCACGCATCTGTAGTCCCAGCTACTCGGGAGGCTGAGGCAAGAGAATCGCTTGAACCCAGGAGGCGGAGGTTGCAGTGAGCCGAGACCGTGTTACTGCACTCCAGCCTGGGCAACAGAGCGAGACTCCGTTTCGAGAAAAAAAAAAGTTGCAGGCCTGTGTGTGTGTGTGGTTGATTTTGAGGCCTCATAGCTCTGGGGCTAAGTGTTGTGATTTGAAGTTCCGCCAAGTTCTGGTAGAATGATGAGGCATGAATAACTTGCAATGCACACAGGATTACCAGGATACTAACTAGAGAAAGTGCTGATTAACAGCTTGCTTTCTTAAACTGCCTTTACAAGATGAATTCCCTTAGGTAACCCTAGCCCCTGCATGACTCCAAATTTGAGGGTCTGTGTGTGCTAAAGAGCAGAGAACACAGTTATATTCACCGTAACTGCTTTGACTGAGTATTGAGACACAGAAGAAGTAGCTCGCCCGAGGTCATATAGCTACTATGTGGTGGTCTCTGGATTCAAGTCCAGATGTTCTGGTTCTGCAAACAGTGCTTGTTCAGGGAAGACTGTGGAGAAAGTGGTAAATGACAATTATTATATTGTGGAAAATTCTGCAGCAGTGCTGTACACTGGAGATTTCTACAGAGATAGAAAAGTGTTCTCCACGCTGTTCAGTATGGTGGGTGGCTGTGAAGCCCTTGAAGTATGGCAATGCCACAGGGGAACTGAATTCTTAGTATTATTTAATGTCAGTTAATATAAATTAAATTTAAATAGTCATAAGTTGCTAGTGGCTACTGTATCAGATGGCACAGATGTAGAGACCTGAGGTCTAGGGGATGATGGGAGCCTGGGGCCTCCTGAGCCAGCCCTCAGGGTAGGATGGTGGGAAAGTTCAGGGAAGACTTCCTGGAGGAAGAGCCATCAAAGATGAAATCTGAATGATAGCTTGGAGGTGGTGGCTGCTCCGCCAGGTCTGGAGGTGAGAGGGAGGAATGTGAGGGGAGGGAAATGGGGCTGGAGGAGCCAGTGGGAGGGACTGGGGAGTGAGAGGAAGGGTAGGGAGGAGGGAAGCAACACTGAAGGAGCTTCGAGCCCACCAGGCCCCGCACCCATGCAGGCCCCGCAGGCCGTGACCCTAACCCTAACCCCAACCTTTACCCGGAGGGATGTGGGGGGCTGTGGAAGGGCTTTGAGCAGGGACCTATTCAGTTTTGGAAAGTAGAATGAGAAGAACATACAGGGCGAAGGATGCCAGGGGAGCCCCCTCGGAAGCTGCCGCAGTGTGTGAACAGATAGCTGGTCATAGCTGGAAGGAATGTTCCAGAAAGAGACTTCGAAGGACTGAGGATCGATGCAGTGTGGCAGTGAAGGCGAGAGAGGAGGTGGGACGCTGGCCTCAGGACCCTCAATCTGGCATTAGGCAGTGGAGGGAGGAAACGCATCCATCCCTGACTCTTGGAGAGTTCAGATCCCCGAGTCTGAATCCGAAACCTCTGTGGAGAGGGCAGGCAGATGGTTGTATAAAGGGAAGCCACCATGTTTTGATTGGACACCATTTATCCCCAGGGCCATCCACAAGAGGTCTGGAAACTGCCCCCCTGCCGCCTGCCCTGATTTCACCCTCAGCAATGGACTTGACCTTTTTGTTTCTGGGGGGCGCCTGCAGACTCCTTCTTCCGTCACTCAGCACTGAAGGGGATCCCCCTCTCTCAGGGATTTTAAGAACCCTTTGCCAAGGCTCCATTACCCTGCCTGACTCCAAAGAGGGCCTGAAAATTGCTCCAATCATGACGGTTCCCATCTCCTGGGCACTCATTTGTGCCAGGCAGTGAACTTAACACTTTCCAGAGATTATCTCTTGATACTTCAAAACAGTCCTTGTTTTTCCAGTGTGAAAACTGAGGCTTGGATGGGTGGAGTCACTTGCCAGGCTGCACAGCTGGGCAGAGCAGAGACAGCAAGCCCAGCCCTGCATCCCCGCCCTAGCTATAAGCTGTCCCCAAACTGTCACTCCTCTGCCCCCCATTGAGCTTAGCACACCTGCACACCCAGGCACAAGCCCAGCATCCACTTTGTAGCCTCAGGACAACAAGCTACTTGGGACAACGATGTCTTGTCCTCCACCAGAAACAACCCCTAATTCCCCAGCATCTGGCCTCTGAATCTGACTCCGAAAGGCATTAAGTTAAGGAAAGGCCAGTTCCATCACATCTTCGAAAACAGTAAGGAGCTGGGAGCGGGCTCAGATGACTGCTCCCAGCCCTGCGTCCCAGGGAGGTATTCTGTTGACGGTGCTGTGCCTCTGAGTATATCAGGTGACCTTGCAAAGCAAAAATATAACACTCCCCAGCAGGGCCTGACTGCATCCTTACGGCGCGCTAACAGCTATCCCCATGTGCTGCCCGTGGGCTTGGAGGTCAGGCAGCCTCTTCCAAAGCTGGCTTGCTCATCCGGATCCCAAAGCCCTTTGACCTGGTGACACTATACCTAGGAATTTCTCTTACGGGAATAATCTCAGAGATGTGTTGATTTAGCCTCAGGGATGTTCGTCATATTATTGATTGTAGTGGCGAAGAAAATCCTCAGCAAGCAAAAATGCCAGCACTCAGGGACTGGTTAATTGGAAGATGCTGCATCTGAAAAGTGAAATATTCTTCAGCCAGTAAAATGGTGATGTAGGTGAATGGATCCTGAGAGAACTCTGGGCAGGACTATGACAGGATACTGTCTTTGGGTGATGAGTTCTTTTAAAATGTGTTCTTTGTGATTTTCCGTTACTCCTAAATGTTTTACAATTAGTAAGGTTGTAACTAGAGACAGAAAAGCTTCTACAGACAGTAGAATTAAGAGTGGACAGCAGCTGTGATTCGGGTCTATGAGTATAGCCATTTAGCAGGGGTGACTGAGGGATTTATTCTGAATTCCCGTCCTTGTATACCCCTCATTCTCAGTATTTACATGAACATCGTGGGCTACATGAGTATCTCCAAAAGGCAAGAGAAAGAGAATGGGAAGGAGGTGACCATTTATGGGATGTTTCCTGAGTGCTGCGCCCTTTTCTGGGAGCTGTCATATTTGTGTCTGTGCCCTGGGGGTGACCGTTATTTTCTCACTGAATTCTTGTAACTTCTCTGCAACTCAGAGAGGGAAGCCAGAGCCCTGAGGCCACACAGCAGGCTTTTCCCCAGGCGCCCACTCATTCTGCAGGACCACACGGACCACACACACATGTTTTCTCACTTCAGTGTGGTTCCAGATAACCTGAGAAGAGGCTGGCTCCCCTGCCTGGGAGGAAGATAAACTGCTGAGGAACAATCAGCCCACTTCCATTAATTAATCACCTACTGCATGCCAGGCAGGCTCCAAGAGGGGAACAGAAACATTGGCACATCCCAGGCTTAAAGGGCACATCTGATAAGTTGCAGGATCCCGGAGCCTGCATCTGTGCTGTGACCTCCCATGCCCAGTTCCCCAGTGCCTAGCATATAGTAGGTGCTCAGTAAATATCTGTCATGTAAATAACTTATGTGTCACATTCTGTCTGGTAGAATTGATAAGTCATCCAGGGTATACAGTGGTGACTCACGCCTGGAATCCCAGCACTTTGGGAGGCCGAGGCGGGCAGATCACCTGAGGTCAGGAGTTCGTGACCAGCCTGGCCAATGTGGTGAAATCCTGTCTCCACTAAAAATACAAACAAATTAGCCAGGCATGGTGGTGTGTGACTCTAATCCCAGCTACTCAGGAGGCTGAGGCAAGAAAATCACTTGAACCCGGGATGTGGAGGTTGCAGTGAGCTGAGATTGCGCCACTGCACTCCAGCCTGGAAGACAGAGCAGGACTCCATCTCAAAAAAAAAAAAAAAAGAAGTTTAGGGAGGAGATATCACCATGGGTTGCAGTAGCTTTGGGTAAGAAGGATTGATAGGGAGGTGGAATGGCACAAACAAGGCGCAGAGGCCAGGAGTGTGTGAGGCTTGTGTGGGAGACAGTATATAGTAAGCCAAAGCATGTGGGATAGAGAGTTTGTTTGGAGCAAGGGTAGGGGATGGGATCAGACAGGAAATTTGGGGGCTCGCTTGCAAGGGGCCTTGGATTTCAGCATGAGGACAATAGGGAGCCCCGGAAGGTATTTGAACAGGAGATGATCTGAAGCATATTCCAGCAGAATGTGCCTCCTGCCCTCAAATGGAACAGAACGTAAGGAGTAAAGATGAGCCGTGTTTGTCTTTCTGGACCAGTCTTACGCCCTAACCCCCATCTCCAAATTCCTCATCAAAAGACAGTGACTGGGGCCGGGCGTGGTGGCTCACGCCAGTAATTGCAATGCTTTCAGAGGCCGAGGCAGGAGGATTTCTTGAGCCCAGGAGATTAAGACCAGCCTGGGCAACATGGCAAGACCCCATCTCTACAATTTTTTTTTTTAAAAAAGGTGGGTGTGGTAGTGTATGTATACCTGTGCTCCCAGCTACTTGGGAGTCTCAGGCAGGAGGATCACTTGAGCCCCAGAGGCCGAGGCTGGAGTGGGCTGTGATTGCACCACTGTACGGCAGCCTAGGTGACAGAGTAAGACCCTGTCTCAACAAAACAAAACAAAACAAAAAGATGGTGATTGAGAGCGTCATTCAAAGCTCAGGCAGCCAAGGCCATCTGAGTCATCAGCGTGCCAACGGCCCATCCAAGGATTCTACTTTTGGTTTTGTCTTGAGTGCACCAGCATCTCCCCACTCAACAAAGCACAAGCCTAAGTGGCAGCCATTTCAATGGCCACATCACAGGGAATGGGCTTTTAATTTGCGAAGCAGACAAATGAAGGAAGATAGTTCAGTCGTTTAATGGGGATTTATGGCCTTTCCACTGTGTGCCAGGCTTGGCCCTGTGGTCAGTTCTGTGCTAATCAGCACCCTTGCTCCCTGCCTGCCCCCTCTGAGGGCCCAGGCTGAGGGCCGAGACCAGCAACAGACCAGGTTGCAACAGCCCAAGGGATTGATGTTGCCTGATGTGCAGTGGTTTGGACCTGGGGGCTAAAGTCCACTTCGCCAGCTGTTTACTGGCTATTTGACTTGGGTCATGTAATTTCATGTTTTTAAGCCTCAATTTTATCATCTATAAACTGGGGATTGTAATAAGATCCACCCCATGGGATTGTCGAGGGGCTGTAGTTCAACCAGGTGATCTCATGTCAAGAGCTCAGCCCAATGCCTGTCCCGAGTTTGGTGCTGCAAGGATCTTGTGTCTGGTGATGTGGATGGGAAAGACGGTGGTGGTAGGAACCTGGGCAGGTGGGTGCATAGAGGTTTCCCTAGCCAGATTCATGAGTCTGGGTAACACTGAAGATGAGAGAAGTGTGCCCAGGCTGTACTGTGAGGAGGAGAGACGGCCATTGAGGTGAGGGCCAGGCGATGCCCTGCAGGGCTCCACATGCCAGGTAGGGTGACCACTTCATCCCAGTTTGCCCACTTTTAGCACTGAAAGTCCTGTATCCTGTGACATCTTGGGCAAACCAGGACGATTGATCACCCTAGTGCCCAGCCAAGATGTCTGGCCTCACTTAGGAGGGCAGTGGGGAGCTGGGATGGGTTTGAGCAGGGGCCGTGCGATCTGACTTGCGTGTCAGCCGGGACGGGGGTTCTAAGTACATTTCCCGGTAGAAATCTCACATCTGGCTTGTCTTTGCAGGACCAGCTGAAGCAGTGTTTCTCCCGGCGGCCCACTGAACCCAAGGACACTGACACCCTCGTGCATGAAGCCGACAGCCAGTATGGGACGTGGACAGAGCAGCGCCAGAGTGGGGAGAGGTAAGACGCCTGTGGCAGGATTCTGGCTGCAGGGGGGCATCTGGGCTGGAGTTGCTGCAGCCCACCCACCTCCTGATTTCTATATTGCTAAAACCTCCGATCTGTAATTATAAGAGGAGCCCATTCTTGTTTTAAAAAAGAAATTAGGAAGTACAAAAAAATAATAAAGATTATGGGCCAGGTGTGGTGGCTCACGTCTGTAATCCCAGCACTTTGGGAGGCCGAGGCGGGTGGATTGCTTGAGCTCAGGAGTTCGAGACCAGACTGGGCAACACGGTGAAACCCCGTCTCTACTAAAATACAAAAAATTAGCTTGGTGTGGTGGCATACGCCTGTAATCCCAGCTACTCGGGAGGCTAAGGCAGGAGAATCACTTGAACCTGGGAAGCAGAGGTTGCAGTGAGCCGAGATTGTGCCATCGCACTCCAGCCTGGGGGACAGAGCAAGACTCCGTCTCAACAAAACAAACAAAAAAGAGTATGGGCCAGCCGCAGTGGCTCATGCCTGTAATCCCAGCACTTTGGGAAGCCCAGGCAGGCAGATCACTTGAGGCCAGGAGTTTAAGACCAGCCTGGCCAACATGGTGAAACCCCGTCTGTACTAAAAATACAAAAAAAAAAAAATTAGCTGGGTGTGGTGGTGGGCACCTGTGATCCCAGCTGCTCAGGAAGCTGAAGCATGAGAATCACTTGAGCCCAGGAGATGGAGGCTGCAGTGAGCCAAGATCGCGCCAATGCACTCACTCCAGCCTGAGTGACAAAGAGAGACACCTTGTCTAAAAAAAAAAAGGTAATGATATATGAAATATCCAAGATAGGCAAATCCCATAGAAACAGAAAACAGATGAGGCTCTGGGGGTGGAAAGGGAATGGGGATTGACTGCTTCATGGGTACCTGGTTTCTTTTTGGGGTGATGGAAATTTCTACGATGACAGTGACCAATGGCAAATTGTATTTTACCACAGTGATAAAAATGATAAATCACCGATATTAAAGTTGAGAGGGGGTTGATAGAATTGAAAATGGTAAGAAAAAGTAAAAGGAAAGCAAAGGTTTTTGTTGGTTTGTTTGTTTTGTTTTGTTTTGTTTTTGAGAGGAGTCTCGCTGTGTCACCCAGGTTGGAGTGCAGTGGCGCAATGTCAGCTCACTGCAAGCTCCACCTCCTGGGTTCACGCCATTCTCCTGCCTCAGCCTTACGAGTAGCTGGGACTACAGGTGCCCACCACCACGCCTGGCTAATTTTTTTTGTATTTTTAGTAGAGATGGAGTTTCACCATGTTAGCCAGGATGGTCTTCATCTCCTGACCTTGTGTCCACCCATCTCGGCCTCCCAAAGTGCTGGGATTACAGGTGTGAGCCACCACGCCCAGCCGGAAAGCAAAGGTTTTTTACAGTGCCCGAGAAAGCTGTTTTTCCCACTGACCCATGAAATATGTGTTTAGTTATGAGCTTACTTAAATTTCTCTAGAATACCACTGCAAGAGCACCGGACTGAGAGTCTGGAAACCCACGTCCTCCGGGTCTCCATTCCCCAGCTCTGACCTCGGCCAGTGGGAGCTGGAGTGTGGACTTGGGTGCACCCCTGGGTGGGCGCTCCCTGCTGTCCCGCACAGACACTGCAGCTTCCCCTCCTCTGGCCACCCCAGGAGCATGGCGCTCCCAGCTTTGGACAGTGGTGCCACCTGCTGTCTCTCGATGGTATTACCTTCATCCTGTGTGGATTTGCCTCAATCCACCCTACAACCCTAACATCCTCCATATGACAAGTAATAAAATCATCCCAGAGCTGACAGAAAGCACGGTGAAATGCCAGCACACCTGTGGAAAGTTCTGCTCAAGGGAGCAGCCTGGTGGTCTTGAGAGTAGGCCCACTTGTCAGGTGTGCCCACCTGTCCTTTCTCAAGGCAAGGGTTTCCCATGACCTGGAGGCTTTGCTAGGCTATTGGCTTAGATGTCATTTTTAATATGTGGGTGGAGGCAGGGCAGGAGGTTGTTAATGACTTGAATTATCTGTAAATTTTCTATCTTACATGGTTCCGATGACCCAAGTGATACCTGACTATATTATCATAGGAAGAGATTTCAGAAGTAGGAGAGAGCCAAGGACATGGACGCTGGAGTCAGACTGCCTGGGCTCAGTCCCAGTACTGCTGCTTGGGGCAAGCTAATTTACATCTCTGTGCCTCAGTTTCCTCACCTTTAACAAGGTGAATAAGAATATTTAAGTTCACGAGGCCAATTATATTAGTCTGTTTTCACACTGCTGTACAGAACTACCTGAGACTGGGTAATTTATAAAGGAAAGAGGTTTAATTGACTCACAGTTCTGCAGGGCTGGGGAAGCCTCAGGAAACTTACAATCGTGGTGGAAGGTGAAGGGGAAGCAAGGCACGTCCTACATGGCAGCAGGAGAGAGAGAAGGGGAAGGTGCCACACACTTTTAAACCATCAGATCTTGTGAGAGCTCACTCACTACCATGAGAACAGCAAGGAGGACATCCACCCCCATGATCCAATCACTTCTCCCCACCAGGCCCCTCCTCCAATTCGACACGAGATTTATATGGGGACACAAATCCAAACCATGTCACCAACCCTAACTTGTGGGATTGTGGCAGTTATAGGATAATCCTCATAGGATTTTTGGAGAGGATTGGATGACACATTTTTTTAGCACAATTCCTGGCACATAGTAAATGCTCAGTATATTTTTATTAAATGACTGAATGAATGAGTGAATGAAATAATGCAGATCCCACCACCTGCTCTTCCATGGGTAACTGCTGATAACAATTTGATCTGCATCAGCCCTGCCCAGCAGAAATAGATGATTTGATCCTTATGCAATATATACATGTATTGAAACACCCCTCTGTACCCCAGAAACATGTGTAATTACTATGTACCAATTATAAATAAAAAAGAATTATAATGTGAGCTGCAAATGCAAGACATATATGTAATGTAAAATGTCCTGGTAGCTATAACAAAAGAATAAAAAGAAGTGAAATTAAATTTAAGGATGTATTTTATCAGAACCAAGGGTTCCAAAATACTGTCATTTCCACATGCAGTTAACATGAAAAGTTATTAACGAGGCAGTTTACATTCTTTTTTTTCATTCAAAGTATTGGAAATCCAGTGTGTGAGGTATAGGAAATCCAGTGTGTAAGATACTCATGGCATATCTCAGCTCTGTCACTTGCTCCATTGCAAGGATCCAACAGTCACCTGTGATAAGCAGCTTCCATCCAGGACAGTGCAGGGCTAGAGGGTCTTGAGTGGCACAGGACTGACTCCTCCCATTCTGCACCCGGCCAGGTGTTCTAGGCAATGCCTTAAACAGCACCTCACTGTGGCACATCTTGTGCTGTTTCCAAAGAGGGTCTTCTGCTGGGATGTTCTGTCTGTGGTTACCTGGCCTGTAAAACATACCCCAAGCTATGCTGCCTGCAGCATCCTTCACTTGAAATCCCGTTCTCTGAAACGTTCTCCATAACCCTGCCTCCCTTCATTCCCTTTTTTTGCAGCTTGGCCACTGAGTCCCCAGACAGCAGTGCCACATCGACAAGGAAACAGCCCCCCAGTAGCCGTTTGTCTTCTCTGTCCTCCCAAACGGAGCCCACCTCGGCCGGGGACCAGTATGACTGCTCCAGGGACCAGCGGAGCACCAGCGTGGACCGCTCCAGCACTGACCTGGAATCCACCGACGGGATGGAGGGGCCGCCCCCACCGGACTCCTGCCCTGAAAAGAGAGTGGATGACTTCTCCTTCATCGATGTAAGTCTGTAGCCAGGAGCGTTTCTTCTTAAATGAAAATTCCAGCCTCTCTCTGTGAATTGCCACTTTAGGTGTAGGATCTGTGTGCCAAGGACCCTTGGAGTGGGTAGAGAAGGCACCATCTTTGAAATGGGACTCACTTATACATGTATCTTGGACCTGCCCTATGCCCGCTGTGTGTCTTGGGGCAAATGTCTTTACCTCTCTGAGCCTCAATTTCCTTATCCACTTGTAACCAGTACCATCAGCTCCACAGCCTCAAATACAATTGCATGTATTCAAATTAAAACTGATCTAAGCCCTCACCTGCCAGGTAAGCAGGGAGTCTGACCACTTAACCCTGGAAGTCACCCTGAGGTTTATAGTTCCAAGCATGAAGAGCCTGGAGTTTGCTTAGAATGATTCTGCTGAACGTTCTCACTGAGGTCTTGCTGGTAGAACCGTGTCCCTGGTACCAGGGGATCCAACTCTCTCTGTAGTGGCTCTTCCAGGACAGAAAGTCCCCTCAGGCATGGGCACCTTTCATGGAGGTCCCAGGGGACAGCCCCTAGCACTCAGCTCTTTCAGGTCCCAAGCATAGCCAGGATGTCAGCTGCCCCAGCGTAGCAGGTCAAACAGTCTTCTGCTCTAGCACCTTCTGACCAGAACTTATCCTCCTTTCCCCTGGGAGCCCCATCTCCAGGGGTCAGGCAGGTCTTCTTGTCAACCCTTGAAACCCAGGGGTGATGTCATTATTCTCCTCCCGTGACAATAGGGCTACCTGCCCACTCGTTGGATGGAACGTCCGTGAAATCTGAAAGGGGCCCTCTCTCCTGGCAGTAAAGCCTCCCACCTACACACTTGGCCATGACTACCCACATTTCCCCAGAGGAGGAGCACCACTGCTTTAGAAAAAGGGCTTCCTTTAGGGCTTCAAAGGGGATTCACCTTCAGTGTATGGCCAAGGTCTCTCGCTGGCACCTCTAGATCAGGGCAGAGACAAAGAAAGACACAAGTTCAGTCTTGACTGGGGAACCCCATTATATAACCATGACCATGGCCATGCCCACCTCCCTGGGTGGCATCAGGATTTGCTTGAGTGATATATTCAGTTATTCACTCAACAGACGTGAACTGAGATCTTGCTATGTGTGTTACATGCCAGCACCATGTCACTGCATCATGAGCTTTCCTGCTAGAACACTAAGTGGTTCCTTCTTGACGTCCATGATAAACAACAGTCACTGAGTGTTGACCACTGGCCCAGGCACATGTTAATAACCCCAGAAGCAAAACTGGCCTGCCCATTTTGCAAATTAGCAAATCGAAGTGGCCCTGGAGTGACTAAATGCTGGTGTCCCTAAGCATAGGTCTAACGCTTACTGAAATTATACTGAGGTTTATGTGTGATGCCCACCACGATTTGGGTCTCCTGTGGGGATACTGAGGTTTATGTATGGTGCCAACCACGTCCTGTAGGGACGGTTTGGAGGCTGAATGGGGAGGCGGAGGCAGGGCACTAGGAATCTAGTGTCTGTACCAGGGTGAGGATGCAAGGGTGGCACCATCTTCCCCTCCAAGCCAGCCCCTCTGTCAGTGTGATTCTGTCCTACTTTCTTGGAGTCTGAAAACCTGGTTCTATTAAGTGGCCGAAGAAGCGAGCCTGCCTCTAGGTGCAGCAGGCACTCTCTGATTTCCGTCTTTCCCCCTGTTTCACTGGTACCATGCAAGTCTCCTCACAAGACAGCACTGTGGCTGGTTTGGGAAGTAGCTATGCAAATACCACCTCTTTCCACCACCCCTAGTGGGGCGTTTGTTACTTACCATCGTTGGGAAATGATTCATTGAAATTAGCCTGTCATCACTGACTTAGAAGGCCTTGGGTGATGGAATTTCTCCAAAGTGGACCTAGGCGGAAGAAATCAACATTTCATGTAAGAACATGAGCTTGCCGGAAAGAGCTCTTGGCTGTGAGCCTTGGTCAGGCTCTGTCTGAAACAAGAGCTTTCCACACCTGAGTGCAGGGAGTTCTCTCAGCCACTGTAGGAAGGAGACACTGTTTGTCTCCTTTTTATAAATAGGGACACCCAGGCTCAGAGAAGTGAAGCTCATTGCCCAAGGTCACACAGCCAGGATTCGAACCCAGCTGGGTTTGAACCCAAGCTCTGAGCACTTCACTGCTGTCTCCCGGGAGACTTCTGAGCCAGGCACTTCCCATCTCTTTACCGGGGCCCACCCAGATGGTCTACGCTCCCCACCCTTTCACTGAGGATAGTAGTGACTTGGCAGCCCCCACCTGTCACAGCTCAGAGTGAGTCTTCAGGGATGCCTGAAAATGGACGTCTGATGTTGCGTCCTCCCTTCCCACCTGCACCTTAGATTATGTGAGTAAAGTAGGAATTCCACAGAGAACCTCTCAACCTGGGGACTCTGTGTGAATACGGTTGACAGAAGGATTTAGTTAGATGTTGAATCCATTATTCATTCAACAAACAAACATTTATTGAGCTCCTGCTGTGTACTGATCATTGCTGTAGATTACATACTTGTGTGGTGGATGTCACTGGGAGGGAAAAAGCATTAGTATTATGTGCCTACTGGGTGCCAGGCAGCCTGGCACTGTACTAGGGCACTCAAGGTTCATTGTTCCACCTGGCTCTTGTCATCAGCCTATGGGGTATGTTTTATAGGGAAATTTAGGCTTTGGATGTTAGGTTACTATTAAATGTGGAAGCCACTGTGGGAAGGAGACACTGTTTATCTCCTAGCACTGGCCTGGGTACCACCTAAATAGCCTCTCATCTGTCAATGAAGCTGTGTACCACCGACTTCGTTGTGGTACCCTCCATTGATGATTCCCTTGCTTTTTTTCCTCTTCCTCCCTGCTGCTCCCAAAGCAAACCTCAGTCCTCGACTCAAGTGCCCTGAAGACCCGGGTGCAGCTCAGCAAGAGAAGCCGCCGCCGGGCCCCCATCTCCCACTCCCTCCGGCGCAGCCGATTCAGTGAGTCCGAGAGCAGATCGCCTTTGGAGGATGAGACTGACAACACGTGGATGTTCAAAGACTCAACGGGTACGCCATGCCTTCTCTCCTTCTCAGACAGCACATTGAACAGCAGGGAGGATTTAGACTAAGCCCTACGAAAAAATTCCTGACTTGGAAGGCTGTAGATCATTAGAACACAATTACATAGGAAACTGATTTCTTGTTATGCAGAACTTATCAGAAACTAGGTAAAACGGTGTTTTGAAGGTTAGCATATTAATTGAGTTTGAGTTACGAGACAGAGACATAGCTTAATAAGGTTTTACTATTTTCTGCTTTTATTTTGATTAAATTCACCCCTGTATTCTCTTTAGGTTTGCTCGCTGGTCTTTTTTCTATATTCCTGAGTTGAAAGATCTGTTCATATATTATCAGTCTTTTTTTCTGTTTTCTAACGCATCATTTAAGGCTATATATTTTCTTCTAAGGACTGCTTTGGCTACTTACCGTATCAAAACCTGAGCTGAATCTTGAAGAATGGGTAATAATGAGTTAGGGAAAGTTATTCCAGGCAGAAGTATCAACAGGATCAAAGGGACAGAGATGTAGAAAGAACATTCTGTGTGTGTGGCAGCAGCATCTCTAAGGAGTTTCATGTTGCTCAAGCTGGGAATAGCAGGATACGCTGGAAAGGTAGGCAGAGGCCAGATCATGGAGATCCCTGATGCTTTGCTAAGGAGTTAGATTTCATCTGTAGATGGAGAGCCATGAAAGACTTTTAAGAAGAAACAGGCTGGGCACGGTGGCTCACGCCTGTAATCCCAGCACTTTCGGAGGCTGAAGTGGGCAGATCATGAGGTTAGGAGACTGAGACCATTCTGGCCAACATGGTGAAACCCCGTCTCTACTAAAAATACAAAAATTAGCCGGGCATGGCAGTGCACAACTGTAATCCAAGCTATTCTTGGGAGGCTGAGGCAGGAGAATCACTTGAACCCGGGAGGTGGAGGTTGCGGTGAGCTGAGATCGCACCACTGCACTCCAACCTGGCGACAAAGCTAGGCTCCGTCTCAAAAAAAAACAAAAGAAAGAAAGAAAAAAAAGAAACAAAATATCTTCTTGCAATGGAAACTAGAGCAGCTGACCTGCCCACTCTCTCCAGACACACAGCCTTTAGTCCTCAAAAACGTCTTGTAGGTGCCTTTGTTCATTTGGGGTTTGCCCATGGCAAACATTAGGATGTCAGACCAGGCTCTGAGCTAAGTGGGGGGCGTTGCTTCTGACCAGATACCTTGAAGAAATGCCTGGAGAGTTCTCTCTCCTGCTCCTATCCCATTTCTGTTATTAAAGGAAATGTGTAGATGCCTCAGGTGAGACCTCTGTGCACACTTCCTTGGTTTTCTGAGCCAAGCTCTATTAATCCACCTGGAGCAAATGAAGACCACAGTAGGGACAAAAACACACAAATACCCCCAGCTGGAATGTGGCGAAGCACCTCTGGCTCCCGTCAGCCTTGAGGAGCTGGCCAAGGGCTGGATGGGGAAGGCGGGATCTGTGCTTTCTTAGCGTACCTCAGTTCCCTGGATAGCCCAAGGGCTCCAGAGCACCGGGTCTTGCCTCGTTCATCCCCGCCCCCTCCTCCAATCCTCACTGTGCCCATGCCACATCCTGGTTTCGGGGAAGTAGAAACTCCTCGCATATCACTCCTGGAAGAGGGTCCAGGCAGCCCATCACCCAAAAGCTTGAGTGATCAGCTCAGCCTCAAGCACGGGGCTGGGGTTAAGTCCCGGAAAGGGGAGCCAGGGTCGAGGAAAGTGGCTTCCTGGTCCACCTTGGGGCCGCCTTTCCACAAGACACACGAAGCTCTCCACGTTCTCCTCTGAGAGCATAACCTCAGTGCATTGTTGGCTGAAAGCATTCCTGTCTACTTTCCCGCCTCTGCCAAAGATTTCCTTCTATTTCCCGGACTTGGAGTGAGCCAGGGGCTCAGGAGATGGGTTTGCCTGTGCCCTTCCGCAAAAGAAAACCTACTCTGCCTGTTGTCAGTGTCTCCTGGCAAGAAGCAGAGTTGTGAGAAGAGAGCATGAAAGCAGGCACCTGGGTGGTCCTTATCTGCAAAATGGGCCAGAGCATCTTCTGTGCAGGTCTGATGTGAGCATTGCATGAGATACTGTGTGCAGATTATCTGGCACTTAGGACCTCAATACAAGGCAGCTGCTGATGACTTCAGTGCCCTTTTCTTTGCAACAGAAGAGAAATCACCCAGGAAGGAAGAGTCAGATGAGGAGGAGAAGCCACCCAAAGCTGAGAGGACCCCCGTCAGCCATCCTCAGAGGATGCCCGCGTTTCCAGGCATGGATCCGGCAGTGCTAAAGGTACCAGACCTCTCACCAAGAGTTACCTGGTGGGCATGCTCCTCAACCTTAGCAGGATAAAGAACAGATTCCTTCCTTCCTTCCTTCCTTCCTCCTTCCTCCTTCCTCCTTCTCTCTTTCCTCCCTCCTTTCTTCCTTCCTTTTCGTTCTTTCTTCCCTCTTCTCTTTTCTTCCTTCCTTTTTTATCCTTCCTTTTTTCCTTCCTTCCTTCCTCCTTCCTTCATTCCTTCCATTTTTGAAATAGTTTAAGATTCAAAGGAAGTTACAAAAATAACCCAGGGAGTTTCTCCGTACCCTTCACCCAGCTTCACCCACATGGTGGTATCTCACATGACCATAGCACATTGGCAAAATTAGGAAATTGGCCTTGGTACAATACCATTAACAGTACTACTAATTCATTTGGATTTCACCAGTGGCCCTGTGTTGCTTCATCTCTGCTTTCTTTTTTTTTTTTTTTTTTTTGAGACGGAGTCTCGCTCTGTTGCCCAGGCTGGAGTGCAGTGGCCGGATCCCAGCTCAGTGCAAGCTCTGCCTCCCAGGTTTACGCCATTCTCCTGCCTCAGCCTCCCGAGTAGCTGGGACTACAGGCGCCCGCCACCTCGCCCGGCTAGTTTTTTGTATTTTTTAGTAGAGACGGGGTTTCACCGTGTTAGCCAGGATGGTCTCGATCTCCTGACCTCGTGATCCGCCCGCTTTGGCCTCCCAAAGTGCTGGGATTACAGGCGTGAGCCACCGCGCCCAGCCAATCTCTGCTTTCTGACTCTCCTCCACCCCCAAACCTGCTGCTGTGTTTGGTGTCATAGCTAAGCCAAGTGGGCTGATAATCCAATTGGTGGCACTCACCGGTGCTGAGTGTCGGAAGCAGGAGTGAACAAACCCAGGCTGCTGAAGCCCTTGAGGAATCAAGGCTGGGGAAGGCAGGCATAGAAAATGATCATTTCAATTCCACATGACACAGGAAGCCAGTGCTGGAACCACGTCCCAGTCTCCCAAACTGCACCAGAATCCCAACTGTATTATGCAATGCTGAGGGAATCCTCTCTCCTGCCCACCTCCAACTCTCACAAGTGTGTCTCGCAGTCCTGGGACCAAATGGCACTTAATTTGGGTGAGGAAAGAGGCCCTTTTGCCCCCTGTTCTGTGCCAGACATCATGCACCTGCAAACTCACTTTATGCTCCAGCAGCCTTGCAAAAGTTAGCTCTTCTCTCCCCTTTTATTGAAGAAGAAATGAAAGCAAAAAAGCCTGACTTGTTGGTAGAATTTCTCAACTCTGTGTATCCCATGCGGGCCACACAATCCCCGTGTGGGAGCGCCGTGACTGTTGCTCCTGTAGTAGATGGAAGGTTTGCTTTTCTGTCATTTCTTCGAAGAATAGAAAGTCAGTAGTGGATGTGCGCGTGTCTCTATAATTGATTTTACAGGCCCTTGAAGTGTGAACATCTGTCAGCCACTAGAACTAGGTTGGAGGTTTTCCCTCCCTCCCTCCCTCCCTCCTTCCCTCCCTCCCTCCCTTCCTTCCTTCCTTCCTTCCTTCCTTCCTTCCTTCCTTCCTTCCTTCCTTCCTTCCTTCCTTCCTTCCTTCCTTCCTTCCTTCCTTCCTTCCTTCCTTCCTTCCTTCCTTCCTTCCCTCCCTCCCTCCCTCCCTCCCTCCCTTCTTTTCTCTTTCTTTCCTTGCTTTTCTCTTCTTTTCCCTCCCCCTCCCCCTCCCATCTCCCCTCCCCTCCCCCTCCCATCTCCCCTCCCCTCCCTCCTCCCCTCCCCCTCCCCTCCCCCCTCCCCTCTCCCCTCCCCTCCCCCTCCCATCTCCCTTCCCCTCCCCCTCCCCTCCCTTCTCCCCTCCCCTCCCCTCTCCCCTTCCCTCCCCTTTTCTCCTCTCCTCCCCTCCCCTCTCTTCTTCCCTCCCCTCCCCTCTCTTCTTCCCTCCCCTCCCCTCTCCTCCTCTCCTTCCCTCCCTTCCCTTCTCCTCTCCCCTCCCCTCTCCTCTCCCCTCCCCTCCCCTCTCCTCTTTCTTCAACAGAGTCTCGCTCTGTCACCCAGGCTGGAGTGCAGTGGTGCAATCTCAGCTCGCTGCAACCTCCGCCTCCTGGGTTCAAGTGATGGTCCTGCTGTAGGAGACAGACAACCACAGGCCCTGGGTGTAGGTGAGACGGAGGCCCTGGGGCTCCCATGTGGATGCACCGAGTAATTGTTGAGGCAGATCTTGGGATTCCAGAACACAGCTGGAGTCCACTGTGCTCTGTGAAAACGGGGCTTTGGCCATTCATTCATCAGTATTAGCTTAAACTTCTTGAGCCTGGCAGCAGCTGCGTTAACTAACTAATCTCTACCATAGCAGTGCTAGGCGATCATTAACAACCAGGGCAGCTGGGCGCGGTGTCTCACGCCTGTAATCCCAGCACTTTGGGAGGCTGAGGCGGGCGGATCACGAGGTCAGGAGATCAAGATCATCCTGGCTAACAGGATGAAACCTCTGTCTCTACTAAAAATACAAAAAATTAGCTGGGCGTGGTGGCGGGTGCCTGTAGTCCCAGCTACTCAGGAGGCTGAGGCAGGAGAATGGTGTGAACCTGGGAGGCGGAGCTTGCAGTGAGCTGAGATTGCGCCACTGCTCTCCAGCCTGGGTGACAGGGCGAGACTCTGTTTCAAAAAAGAAACAACCAGGGGAGATTGCAGGGCTTGTTCTGAAAAGAACCCTGGAGTTGGGCTGCAGGCAGACCTGGTGTGAATCCCAGTTCATAAAAGCTGGGTGACTTTGGGATTGACCTTTGGGCTCTCTCACCCTGTAAAATGGAGGAAAGCCTGAAAGAATCTTACATACATGGAGCGAACTCACATGTGTCATATTACTTGAGCCTGGTAGAGCCCAAATGATGGGTGATCAGTGCCCAGAAGCCATCAGTGGACAAGGGTGATGACTGCTGTTTCCGGGGGCTGACCCAGCACTGCCTGAGGGAGAAGCCACCTGCCACCACTCACACCTCAGGTCCCGCAAGGGAATTTTTCGCATACCCTTGTATTCTATCCCCACCATGCCCTCCAACAATGGGTGGATATTTGCCCTATGGTTTTCTTATGGGACTCTAATGGACTGTCAACAACTTCATTTTCAAGTTAAGCTGCAGCTGTTGGATGGAGGGAGCTGCTCTCTCCATGTAGGGTTGTCAGGGTGGCATGCCGTGCGCTGAGCACACTACAGATGGTGGCTTTTCAGCGAAAGAGAATGTGATTCTGTGGGTTTGGGTGGTGATTCCATCTTGAGGGTCGAGGGTGGCTGCTTGGAATGCCAGACTGACATCTGACTTTTCTCAGCCCCCACGTTTCCTGTCTGGCTTTATTCCAACTCAGGGGTCCCTGAGTGTTTGCAGAAGGCTTATCGTACCTGAGGTTGCCATGGGAGGGGGCCCTTCCCCAGACAAAGGGCGGTTTACAGACTCAGCTCTCTTCTCTCCCCAGGCTCAGCTGCACAAGAGGCCAGAGGTGGACAGTCCCGGCGAGTCCCCCAGCTGGGCACCCCAGCCCAAGAGCCCCAAGTCCCCCTTCCAGCCTGGGGTGCTGGGCAGTCGCGTGCTGCCTTCCAGCATGGACAAGGACGAGAGGTGAGGGGTCTTGGGGCATGGGGGTCCGTCTCTTCCCAAGCTCAGGCTGTACTTCTGGAGAGGTGCTCGCATAGGTTTTAGAGCTGAATAGAAGGGAGTTTCCACTTTTTAATTTTCTCCAGCAGCAGAAGCGTTGTTCATGTGAACTCTCAACACTCTCATACCTCAAAAGGACATCAGAGGCGGGGGAAGGAGGCCAGGAATGAGGCCAGCTGGCCTCTCCTCTTCCCCTGCCCCTGCCAACTCCTGCACAGAACGCCAGGGCACCATTGTTGGAGAACTACTGCTCTCGTTTAGCCCTCTCCAGACCGACGGGGAAACTGAGGCATTCTCCCTCCTCTTACCCTTCGGGGAAGTATCTTTATCTTCAGCGATCTGGGGGACCTGGGAAGGTGGATCAAAGGGCACGGCCAGGTTGAATGAGATCAGTTTCACTCCCTTCGTGAAACAGCTGTCCCAATCCTGGGCTTGGCCTGCTCTGTGTAGAAATGAGCACGAAGCAGCTTCTGCCCCCCAAGAGGCTCTCAGACTGGGGTGTTTCAGCATCTGGAGGTGGAAGTTAAGAACAGGGGATCGAAGGTCACACAGCCAGGGTTTAACTCCAGCTTTGCTGCTTAAGAGCTGTGTGACCTGGGAAAAGGCACTTGACCTCCTGAACCTCAGTTTCTTCATCTGTAAAATGGGTTTTCTAACCTCCTAACCTTCCGGGGATGGTCATGAGGATGAAACAAGAGTGTGTCTAAAGCCCTTTGCCTGAGCCCTGGGATGTAGAAGTACTCAGTGAGGCAGAGTGGAAATCTTATGAGCACTGGTAACCCATGAAAGTTAGGGATTGTTCCTGATGCTAGAGTTGTAATGATAGTCTAAGTGCTGGCTGGATCAGAACGAGGGTGGGTAAGCTATGGCCCACAGGCCAAATCCAGCCCCCATCTGTTTTTGTAAGTAAGCTTTGTTGGAACACAGCCACATGCATTCATTTTTGTACTGTCTATAACTGCTTTAGTGCTACCGCTGCAGAGTTAAGAAGTAGCGCAGACACCCCACGGCCCACAGAGTCAGGAATATTTACTCTCTGGCCCTTTCTCTGACCCCTGTGATGGAGGGAGGCAGAGGAAGGGCTCCTCATGCACACTTGAGGATGGGCGGCAAAAAGACTTCCAGCTCGGTGCAGTGGCTCACGTCTATAATCCCAGCACTTTGGAAGGCAGAGGTGAGAGGATCTCTTGAGGCCAGGAGTTGGAGGCGGTAGTGAGCTATGATTGCACCATTGCACTCCAGCCAGGACCACAGAATGAGACCTTGTCTCGAAAAATAAAAAAAGAAATAAAGAAAAGAAAAACAATTAGCTGGCTGTGGTGGCACATGCCTGTGGTCCCAGCTACTCCAGAGGCTGAAGTGGGAGGATCCCTTGAGCCCAGGAGATGGAGGCTATGATTGTGCCACTGCACTCCAGTCTGGGCAATGCAGTGAATCCCTGCCTCTCTAATAAAAAAAAAAGAAGCTTCCAAGAGCAGGAGATACTTGAACTGAATCATGGTGGACAATTGGGTCTTAGCTGGACCAAGGGCAGTGAGAGGGGATCCCAGGCTAGAGCCGCTGCACATGCAAAGGCCTGGAAGCCAGATGGACCTGGGAGCCTCAGGCAGTGCACAATACATTAGCACGGAGTGGGCTGTGGGAACCTGAAGGCGAGACATTAGAGAGAGACAGGGCCATAGCTGAGACAGTGCCTCCCTGCTCTGGTAATGCCAGAATTCCGGCTCCAAAGTCTGTGGAGGGCTCTAGCATTTCTCTGTGGCTGGAGGAACCCCCAGACCAGGGTCTCAGAGGCATCTCTGGAGGCCTGGGCTTGTGTCTCCACCATTAGGCAAAGCTTGGCTGAGGTCTAGAGTACCCTAGACCCTCATCTGCCCAGGGGGCCCTCTTATTCCTCATTCCTAGACTGGCAGGCATAGCAGTTAAAGGCCTGCCCCTAGACTCCAGAGCCACCTCATCTCTCGTCCCCTTAGGTGCAGACCCCGACCGTACCGCCAACCAGGCCAGCATCTTTTCTGACCCCTCCAGGGCCATGGGTCTCAGGAGCTTTCTCTGAGAACAGAATCAGTCACGTCCTGTGTGCATGTGTGTTTGATTATAAAAGCAGTACATCTTCACTGTAGAAAATATGAAAATAATACAAAGGGGAAAAGAAAATCATCCACGATCCCACCGTGCAAAGACCACTACTGTTGATACCTGGGCATCTCTCCTTCCATTTTCTTTTTCTTTGTAACATAGCTGAGAGCACAACGTTTTTAGAGTTTGATTCCCCTGCTCCGTGTTCTATATGAATATTTTCCCGAGCCTGCTTACAATCTTCATAAACGTGATTTTTTTTTCTTGAATAAAGTTTTAAACAATGATGACTTTATTGTTTTTTGTTTTGTTTTATTTTTTGTTTTTGAGAGAGGGTCTCACTCTGTTGCCCAGGCTGGAGTGCAGTGGTGTGATTATAGCCTCCACCTCTCCAGCCTCAGGTGAATCCCCTGCCCCAGCCTTCATGAGTGGCTGGGACCATAGTTGTTTGCCACCACGCCTGGCTAATTTTTGTATTTTTTTGTAGAGACAGGATTTCGCCATGTTGCCCAGGCCGGTCTCGAATTCCTGGGCGATCCTCTGCCTCCCAAAGTGCTAGGATTACAGGCATGAGCTACCGTGCCTGGCCTGACTTTATTGTTTTTTATTAAAATGATGTGTTCTAATTATAAGAAATTCTGAGAAAACAGAAAACTGCTAAGAAGAAGGTAAAAAAATAAATAAATAAAACTCAAAAATAGTACCATGTAGATGGTGGCTACTCAAATGTATTCACTTTGAGAAAATTCATTGAGCTATGCACATTTTGATTTGAGTACCTTTCTGTGTGTGTTCTTCCATTTTAAAATGTTTAAACAGGCCGGGCGCGGTGGCTCACACCTGTAATCCCAGCACTGTGGGAGGCCGAGTCAGGCAGATCACAATGTCAGGAGATCGAGACCATCCTGCCTAACACAGTGAAACCCCATCTCTACTAAAAATACAAAAAATTAGCCGGGCATGGTGGCAGGTGCCTGTAGTCCCAGCTACTCGGGAGGCTGAGGCAGGAGAATGGCGTGAACCCGGGAGGCAGAGCTTGCAGTGAGCCGAGATCGCACCACTGCACTCCAGCCTGGGTGACAGAGCAAGACTCCATCAAAAAAAAAAAAAAGCTTAAACAAATCTCACCTCCCCAAAACGATTGACATTCGATAAACAAAACGCATCTCTGTTTGTCTTATGGGCATTGTATTGTTCAGAGTTCTCTGGAGAAACAGAGCCAGTCGTGTGCGTGTGTATGTGTTTGTGTGTGTGTGTGTAAATAATACAGTTGACCCCTGAACAAGGCAGAGATTAGGGGTACTGACCTCCTACCTAGTCAAAAATCTGCATGTAGCTTTTAACTTTCTAAAACCTAACTACTAATAACCTAGTGTTGACCAGAAGCCTCACCCATAACCACATATATTTTGTATGTTATATTTTATATATTCTTACAATAAAGTAAGCTAGAGAAAAGATGTTATTAAGAACATATAAGGAAGAGAAGATGTATTTCCTGTTCATTAAGTGGAAGTGGATCATCATAAAGGTCTTCATCCTTCCTCCTCATTGTTTTCCCATTGAGCAGGCTGAGGGGGAGGCGGAAGAAGAGGGATTGGTCTTGCTGCCTCAGCAGTGGCAGAGGCAGAAGAAAATCCAAGTGGACCCACACAGTTCAAACTGTGTTGTTCAAGGGTCAGCTGTATATACATGTACATATATATGCATGCACGTGTAGACGCTTGTATGTATGTATAGAGATTGGTTTTAAGGAATTGGCTCATGTGATTGTGGAGGAAGGCAAGTCCAAAATCTGCGGAGTAGACCAGCAGGCTGGGGGTGCAAGGAAGAGTCCAAGTCCAGAAGGCTTCCCTCTTCTTCCTGGAAGGCCAGTCTTTTTCTTTTCTTTTCTTTTGAGACGGAGTCTCACTCTGTTGCTCAGGCTGGAGTACAGTGGCGCTATCTCGGCTCACTGCAAGCTCTGCCTCCCAGGTTCCCGCCATTCTCCTGCCTCTGCCTCCCAAGTAGCTGGGGCTACAGGCACCTGCCACCATGCCCGGCTAATTTTTTTTTGTATTTTTAGTAGAGACAGGGTTTCACCCTGTTAGCCAGGATGGTCTCGATCTTCTGACCTCGTGATCCGCCCACCTCGGCCTCCCAAAGTGCTGGGATTACAGGCGTGAGCCACCGCACCTGGCGAGGCCAGTCTTTTTCTATTCAGGCCTTTAACTGAATAGATGAGGCCCTTTCATATCACGGAGGGTGGTCTGCGCTACTCAGTGCCTACTGATTTAAATGTTAACCTCATCTAAGAAAAAATGTCTTTGCATAAACATCTAGAATAACGTCTGACCAAATATCTGGGTACACATTAGGTTTAAATTGATGCATAAAACTAACCATCAGAGACACTTACCTGGATAGAGAGAAGGAAGGATGAATAGCTCTTTGCATGACAAGTGGATGGATGGAAATCATTTTATATAAGATGAATTTTTTGTTTGTTTGTTTGCATTTTGTGGAGAATGGGGTCTCACTGTGTTGCCCAGGCTGATCTCAAACTCCTGGGCTCAAGCTATCCTCCTGCCTCTGCCTCCCTAAGTGTTGGAGTTACAGGCGTGAGCCACTGTGCCCAACCAAGATACATTTTTATACCTGCAGATTATCTCATAGAATGGATATACTGTGATTTATTTCAGCGGTCCCCAACCTTTCTGGCACCATGGACCAGTTTTGTGGAAGACAATTTCTCCACAGACCGGGGTACAGGGGGTGGTTTTGTAGTGATTCAAACACATTACATTCACTGTGTACTTTATTTCTATTATTATTACATTGTTATTATAATGAAGTAATTCTACAGTTCGCAGTAATGTAGAATCAGTGAGAACCCTGAGCTTGTTTTCCTGCAACTAGACGGTACCATCCGGGGGTGACAGGAGACAGTGACAGATCATCAGGCATTAGATTCTCATAAGGAGCCCGCAACCTAGATCCTGCGCATGTGCAGTTCACAATAGGGTTCACGCTGCTATGAGAATCTAATGCTGCTGCTGATCTGACAGGAGGTGGAGATCAGGTGGAATGTGGTGATGGGGAGAGGCTGTGAATACAGACGACCTTCACTCACTCTCCCACCACTCACCTCCTGCTGTGTGGCCCCTGTTCCTAACAGGCCATGGACCAGTATTGGTCTGTGGCCCAGGGGGTTGGGGACCCCTGATTTATTCAATATTCCCCATTGTTGGACACTGGTTAATTTCTACTGCTCGCTTATCAGTCCCGTTAATATGGGCATCTTTGGCCGGGCACGGTGGCTCACGCCTGTAATCCCAGCACTTTGGGAGGCCGAGGCGGGCGGATCACAAGGTCAGGAGATCGAGACCACGGTGAAACCCCGTCTCTACTAAAAATACAAAAAAAAATTAGCTGGGCGCGGTGGCGGGCGCCTGTAGTCCCAGCTACTCAGGAGGCTGAGGCAGGAGAATGGCGTAAACCCAGGAGGCGGAGCTTGCAGTGAGCCGAGATCGCGCCACTGCACTCCAGCCTGGGCGACAGAGCGAGACTCCGTCTCAAAAAACAAAATAAAACAAAAAAAATACGGGCATCTTTGCCACCTCCGAGTGCTTGCCACCGCCCCACCTGGGCCCAGGGATAGACAGTCGGGTACCACTCAGTCCTGCCTGCGAGGAGCCCACAGTCTGGTCTCAGCTAGTCTCTTACTGGCTTTGTGGTTTCAGGTCGGATGAACCCTCTCCCCAGTGGCTAAAGGAATTGAAATCCAAGAAGAGGCAAAGTCTTCATGAGAACCAAGTTTGACCAGGTATGAAGGGGCTCTGCCGGGGAACCTGGGAGGAACCCTGCAGTCACAGAAATGGGGAACTCAGGGTGGCCAAGCCTTAGAGACCGGGGCTGTTGTACCCAAGGAAAGAGGCTGTGCAAGGGGAGAAGTGAGGGGTGGGGAGTGTTCAAGAGTTCCTGTACAGAGGATGGTGATGTCTGTTTCCATTTAGGGAGGAAACAAAGCTGAGCTGCCTGGAGTGGGTGAAAGGCACCAGGCCAGGAGGCAGGTGACCGGGGCTCTGGGCTCATGTGTTTGGCTGGCCCTTCTAGTTGCATCACCTTTTGTTAATAAAACAAAAGGGCAGGACATCAGAGGTTAGCTTAATTAGAAATGGTTACTTTTTTTTTTTTTTTGAGACGGAGTCTCGCTCGTTCGCCCAGGCTGGAGTGCAGTGGCCGGATCTCAGCTCACTGCAAGCTCCGCCTCCTGGGTTTGTGCCATTCTCCTGCCTCAGCCTCCCGAGTAGCTGGGACTACAGGCGCCCGCCACCTCGCCTGGCTAGTTTTTTGTATTTTTTAGTAGAGACGGGGTTTCACCGTGTTAGCCAGGATGGTCTCAATCTCCTGACCTCATGATCTGCCCGTCTTGGCCTCCCAAAGTGCTGGGATTACAGGCTTGAGCCACCGCGCCCGGCCTTTTTTTTTTTTTTTTTTTTTTTTTTGAGATGGAGTTCCACCCTTGTCGCCCAGGCTGGAGTGCAGTGATGCAATCTCGGATCTCAGCTGACTGCAACCTCCGTCTCCCGGGTTCAAGCGATTCTCCTGCCTCAGCTTCCCAATTAGCTGGAATTACAGGCGCCTGCCACCATGCCCAGCTGATTTATATATTTTTTGTAGAGATGGAGTTTCACCATGTTGGACAGGCTGGTCTCGAACTCCTGACCTCAGGTGATCCGTTCGCCTCGGCCTCCCAAAGTGCTGGGATTATAGGCGTGAGCCACCATGCCTGGCCAGAAATGGTTACAGTTTTTATGGGGGGAATGTTTCATGTACAGCCTATGTAGTTAAAAATCAATTTGAAAAAATATACATTAAAAAAAATCACGATTAGATAGGCCCTGGTGTAAGTTGCAAATGACTGAACATCATGAACTTCAGTTTCCTCATCTGTAAAATGGGTTAGCAGTGTCCACACCGCCAGGCTGTCCTCAGGGCCCACTGAGAATGCACCTGTGGTGCTTGACCAAGCGCTGCCTGATGGTACATGCACCATCGAAGTCAGCATTGATGTGATGAGCACGAGAGACGCACCATCCCTTATCCACAAAATTCCAGAAAGCTCTGCAAACAAAGCTTTTCCTAACGCAGTGGTGAAACCTGACCTGAGTGAATATAATTCTACTTGGACTCTCTTTTCCCCACTTTATATGAATGTTCATAATACATTGCAGGCATATTATCTGCTTGATTATGCTGGTGTTACATGTGTGTATATATACATATATGTACATATGTAATGATTATATATGTATGATGCACATGTGTGTGTATAAGAAAGTCTAAAAATTATAAATTCCCAAATAAAACTATGCTCAAGGGATTTGGATAAGGGATCGGGACCTGTGTTTATTTTGTGTTTGGTGCAGTACATGTAATATCTCACTTAAGCCTCCAGCAACAACCCCTTCGAGGAAACTGAGGCTCAGAATTGAGACTGGAATCCTGATCTGACCCTAAATTTCATGTTGGTTTCATGGTATTCCGTGACTGCCACCCTCCTCACCTCCCCTTTCCCCCCAACACAAAAAAAAACCTATTTTCTGACCTTAGGCTTCTAGGGGTCTCTTTATTGGAGAATATCAGGCGAGGTTTTAAGGCCTGATGGTAGAGAGAAATGGAGCCAAACGTTCCCACCGCTGACACCAGGACTGTCCCTTCCTCTCCAGGCAGGGAACCCTGCTACGTCTACTGAACAGAAGCCTTAACCGTCAGAACCCGCAGACGGGGCCGAGCTGCTGCCGTTTCTTCCTGCACAATGCTTACGTGCCTGGGCCCTTCCCGTTGGATTGAGAATGCTATCCAGTGCCCCCGTCCTCGCCAGGCTCTCCCTGGATCCAGACGGGAAGACCCAACCTCCAGGAGCACTCGCTCATCTCCCCAGGCAGCACTTCAGGCTGGGAAAGGAGCCAGGCTGCCCAGAAATGTCTACGTGGGTGGTTTTGCTTTTTATGTAAAAATGTGCATTTCTACCTACTTTAGACACCTTCATCAGCCCCAAGAACATCAGCACGAGGCTGGAATTGCCTCCCCAGGTTCTGAAAAACACCTGAGTTTGTGAAAGCACCTCCTCAGCCGACCCAGGGCAGGTCTTTTTTGGGAAGGACATTCATTTCCAAGGAAGATCACACTGTTCATTTCCTGCTGTAGTCTCGATGCAAGGCATTACTGCCGAGTTGAGGGGTTTTATTCTTTTTTTTTGGTGAGTTCCTTCTTCCCGTCGAGGAATCAGCAGTTCCAATTTTTAAACGTATCCTCCCTGATTGTGTGTATTTCTCTTTCTAGTGGGGCTGTGTGCATCACTGGCCTGTGTTACTGTATGTCATTTTTGTTGGCTTTAGAAGGCGATAAAGCAATAATTCAGCTAATTTTCTTTGAAACTTGATATGTATGTATGTGTTTACGTTAAAGGAGAGGAGGAAAGATGTGTGAATAATTTGTTCTGAAGTATCCAGTCACCTCAGGTTATCTTATCCCTATCCAAGCTGTTTAGAAGTTATAATTGTCACTCTTGTATATATTTCCCTGGCTTCTTTTTATTTGAGCTCTGGTTTCTGTAGGGTGACCTTTGCCCCTTGGCCTTAAGGGTTCATAAACTGCAGCCCAAGTGGTGGTGCCTTTGCCACTGAATCATCAGACCCGCCCTAGGAATCTTTTTCTCCAGAGTCTTCTTTGAACATGACCTGGGCTGCTGGCATGGAGGAGTTGTTCCAAACTGGCCTCAGAGCAGATGCATGAATGAAGGGTACTTTTTATTTTGCTCACCTCATTTTCCCTCATCGAACTCCACCTGACCAAGTGCTTGTTTCGGTCCAAATGTGGGTCTTGCTGAAAGCCCTTCTCTGGAGGGGAGCTCCCCAGCCAAGGACTCTGGACAGAAATGCTGGGTGCTAGGTGACAAATCATAAAGCTGGCCCTGCCTCCTTTTTTTCTTGCTAGCGATCAGCTCATTCCGGGGAATCCCCAAGACCTCTGGGGGCTCCAGACACTCTCTACCTTGTCTTTGTTTTTGGAAATGCCCAACACCAGACTCTTCCACTTCTGAGTCCTAAGGCTCTAGCAGATACCCCAGATGTGCTTGGCTGGCTACCTGCTATGCCTGGACTTGCCATAGTCTATGTGCCAACCTTGCCTGGGAGATCCCCATCATGAGATGCTTGGGCAATTCATAGAGAGCCTTGGCATGGGGTAGAGTTTCCTAGTAGATCCATGCACAGCACTCTGGCTAGATACGGAAGTGGGGGGCATGTGTGCCCTCTACTCCCTCCCCACAGTTTCCTAAGAGGTGAAAGTCTTTCTCGATGAATCCATTATTTGCAAATGCTGTCAAAACATGCTTCCCTTTTCCCTGGCTACTTCTCAGGAGTTCATTTGTGTCTCCATCTCAGCTTCCTCCTTCATCTCCCTTTACCCCTCTTCTCTCTCTTAATGGGTGGATGGGCATGGATAGAAATCCTCTGTTTCTCTAGGTCAGGACAAACACCTAGGCCCTGGTGAGGCGGTTGTCGTTCAGCACCAGGGACAGCAACTGCAGGGCTGTGAGGCAGGAGCCCACCTTGTGTCCTGTTCAATGAGCTTTGGTTACTGAAGAGCAATTGCCGGACCATGCCACCACCCAGCCTTTTACACCTGGGAGCCTCATGCATCTGGGTTTGGGCGTTTGGCCCTGCTTGATGATAGTTTGTTTTCTCGTCATTCCCTGAATTAGTCATCTAGTCATCTGTGGCCATTTGGGGATTAATTCCTGCAACTGCTTCAGTTGAATTCTTTTTTAAAGATCCAGTTTCTGTTTTATAATAATTTAGATCTTATGGCTTTCTAAGTCAATAGGATCCCCTTTAAAAAATACCTAGTGTTGTGTTTTGTTTTGTTTTTCTGAGACACGGTCTTGCTCTGTTGCTCAAGTTGGAGTGGAGCGGCACGATCATAGCTCACTGAAGCCTCTAACACCTGGGCTCAAGTGATTCTCCTGCCTCAACCTCTCAGGTAGCTGGGACTACAGGTATATGCTACCATGACCAACTAATTTTTTAATTTTTCTGTAGAGACAAGGATCTCACCATGTTGCCCAGGCTGGTCTCAAAATCAAACTTCTGGGCTCAAGCAATTCTCCCCCCTCAGCCTCCCAAAGTGTTGGGATTACAGACATGAACTACTGCATCTGGCCTAAAACACATTCCTAGTCTTTTGATGCTGACTTCTTGTCTTGGCTGATGTCTGTCTTTCCTTCAGGTGGAAAGGACCCCTTTGTACCATCTCAAGCAGTAGGAAAGGAACTGCTCTTACGTATATTGATGCTCCTCATGCAAAACTCTCAATTCTTAAGTAGTCATGTCTCAGCTCAAGGATATCAGACAGGAAGGAAACACACTTGAAAATGTGATTGACTGGAGATTTTTTTCCCTAATCTCTCACACCTTAATTGAAAAAATAATCTATTTAATTCTGTATTAATTAGGATATACAAAGTTCACCCTCCTTGAAAGTGACTAGGGCAAGCCCTGAAGATCTTCCTCACCTCCTTTTATTTTTCTGTAACCTTGTCTCCTCCAGCACCGCAGGATAGACAATCACAGTGAGTCAAGAATGACCCTCTTTCATGCGGGCTCCGCCATGACCTCTGAACCCGGCTTATGATCAGTGCAATGAAGTTAGAAGTAACTGATGATTGGGAGCCTTTGCAGATAGCTGGCAAGTGGGTAATTTACTTCTCCCTATTCTAAATGGAGTGCGCTGTCTTTGAGGCTAAGCAAGGGGGTGTTGTACACTAGTTTCTAGACTTTGCTTGGAGACCCCTTTGGAAATCCGTCTTCTTTTTAATCTCACTTAACATGCCTTAATAATCTGTGTGCAATGGAGTCATCCACTCCTCATCCAACCCTCCTCCCCGGGGACTTTGGCTGTCCTCAATGAGAGTCTCATGCAGAATGGAAAATCCTCCATGTGTACAATCTCTCACCCCTCCTCATTTCTCTTCCTCCTCACCTCCACCACCCCTTTGCACATCAGCATTTTGACAGCTGGTCTTCTGAGAAGCCCGTGTCTTTTTCCTCTTCAGTAGATACCCTTCTTCATGGTCTTTTGCCTAATGAAACAGAGGCCTTTGGCCTTTGAAAATCCATGACGAGGCCTCAGAAATCAGTATTGTGGAGGATTACTCCATGCCACCAGAGACACTCTGGTGAAAGAGAAACCTCGTGGTCTTTAGGATGTTGGGATTTTGAGTGGTAGCCTCAGGATTCAGGGAAAGGACAATCGGATGGTGGTGTTTTCCAGGGGGATGAGCCAAATCACGTGGTTTCAGACACTTGTGTTTTCCTTTGTGCCTCCCTGGAAGGGAGGCCAACTTAAGGGTATCGCCAAGAAGCCAGAATTGAAATAGGCATGAGCCTGTGGTTGTCAACTTTACAGGCTGGGCAAGGGATTTAGAAAGACCCGTAGCGTGATTTTCCTAAAAGAGACCTCAGCTGCTCCGACCTGGTGCTGATAGCTGCTTTGTCGATCTATGCTTTAATATTTTTCTTTATAATATGTCCCCAGATGGCTCCTGGAACTAGTCATAATTACAAACTGTAAAAATCCCCCCTCCCCAGTGTAGACATTTAAACCAGAGTAAGTGATGGGGAGACATTCTGTGGTCTCTGAATGTGCCTTCCCCCTCACCATGTGTTAAAACACAAAAGCCGAAGTTCCATGGCATCTTGATTCCATGGGGCTGGAGGGTAGGACCCCCTCCACATCTAGAAGGGGATCTGTTTGGGCTCGGTCCCGTTAGCGAGTAGGGGACCCTTGCTGTGTGCTGAGAGGCTGCTAGGACTCACCCAGTTGGAATTCTGGGCAGGCTCAAGAAGTCTAGAGCCACGTAAAAAGCTGGTAGGCACGAATGTGCCAGGTATTTGCCAGCCTGTGTCTCCTTTTGCACCCCCCAGTCCAGAGTTTTCTTTGTTTTGACTAAATTGGCTCCTGCAGGGGGAAGGGCAGAAAGCTAGGCCCTCTGCTCTGGGAAGTCGGCCTGAGGTTTCTGGCAAGTTAACCCTTAAAATCGACACCTCTCAGCCCGCCCTCCCCTTTGGCCTTCCCAGAATCTCCTTCAGTGGTTGCTCTCCTACCTGTGCCATAACATCAGCTTCCATGACTTGGACTGGCACTTCCTTGACAATCCCTGTTGGTATCACACCGGCTACAAATTATGCTGTTTTCTAAGGAATTTGAACTTTTTTTCTTCTTTTCTTGAGACAGGGTCTTGCTCTGTTGGCCAGGCTGGAATACAGTGGCACAATCATAGCTCACTGCAGCCTCCAACTCCTGGGCTCAAGCAATCCTCCCACCTCTGCCTCCAGAGTAGCCCAGATGACAGGCGCACACCACCACGCCCAGCTGATTTTTTAAATCTTCTTTTTGTAGAAACAGGATCTTGCTATATTGCCCAAGCTGGTCTCTAACTTGGTCTCAAGCGATCCTCCCACCTCAGCCTCCCAAAGTCCTGGGATTACAGGCATGAGCCACCATGCCCAGCTGAATTTGAGCTTTTTAATAATCTCATTCCACATAGCCTTATAGATCCTGTAAATAGGGGGGTCACAAAAGTAATATATTGTGTTATGGAAGATAATTTTGTACTGTGCTGTTTCCTAAATCACAACAATATCCTAAAGTCAAGCACTTCCCAGATGATCGTGATCCTCAAAACGCTTTGTAAGATGGGGTAGGGCGTGGAAATACATATATATACACACAGACACACACACACATAAGTATAGTATATATTTTCCTAACCTTTCTTCTGGGTCCTTCCTCAGATCTTTGAGTCGCGATAGAAAAGGAACTTGAGTTCTTTGTGTAGGAAAGTTAAGCTTCCCGCCTGCGGTGTTCTTGCAATTGCCTTACGAATTCACAAGCTCTAGGAGTTCTGAACGGAAGGCAGACAAGAGGCACTTTATCCAATCCCAGAAAGAATCTCTACCCGTGGGACTGAGAATTCATCTAGAAAACCTTATATTTTTAATGTAAAAAAAAAATGGGGCTTACCAGACCTCACAGAGTATTGGACGTCTACAAGTGCTTTTATATTTTGTAACTGTAAAGAGGTTTCATATGCACAGAAGAGCAGTTGGAAATCTGGTCAACTGCAATAAAACAAGATGACCTTTGCATGTACAAAGATGTTGCATTCAGACTATGAAAATAGCAAATAAAACTTTGGTGCAAGCTGCATTGGAGAAGTCGGTGCGTCCATGTGTGAATGAATAGAGTCTCCGATGCATGCAGGCCCTGACTGGGGCTGGCTGAGTCAGTCTGTCCTGTGCTGAGCTGTGGGCCGGCCAGCAAGAGGACAGAGTTGGGGTCCTGGGAGAGGGTGTCCATGCAGAATTGGAGGCCATGGAAACAAGGCAAAATTTCCATTCAGACTGACAGGGGTTGAGTCCTCCTTCTGCCACCTCCTGGCTGTGGGATTTGCTTTTAAGCATTGGTTCTCCTTAGCTATACAATGGGAGTGGTGATTGGGACATTTGCAGGTAAGAGTTTAAGGCGGTGGTTCTCAACTGGGTGTGTTGTGCCCTCCAGAGCACGTCTGGCAATGACAGGAGGCATTATTGGTTATCACGAGGAGGAGAGAAGATGCTCCAGGAAGTGAGTAGAGGCCAGGGATGCTGCTCAGCAACCTACAATGCACAGGACAGCTCCCACCCCGACCCCACCACAAAGAATGACCCGACCCCAAATGGCAGTAGTGTCAAGGTTGAAAAGTCTGGATTGGGGAGATGTGGTACATCAAAGTGATGAGCGCGCAGTAGGTCCGCAAGATCCTGAAAGATGTGATGGGAGGGGGAGCCACGCCATCCCCACCTCTGCCTTCCTCCTTCTATGCCAGCTGGTGGCAACTACATCCCAACTCGGGGTCCATACCAATTGCTTTCTGTCACCTTCAGCAGGAAGTAGCCCCTTGGCTTGGACTGTCCAGAGTAGGCAGGATGCTGGGAATAAAAGTCAAAAATAACAGATACTGTGCGCAGTGCTTTGCTTATATGACCTCCCAAAATGGCCCAAGTAGAGAGAAGGTTCTCCATTTATGGGTGAGGAGACAGTAGCTCTGAGACCTTCAGGAACTCGTTCAAGGTCACACGGATCTGTGTGACTCAGAGTCCGGCTGTCATCCACAGCATCTCACCACCATCTCCCTCTAGGAGGTACAGGGTAACTGGGTTTGTTTGTTTTGTTTTGTTTTTGTTTTTGTTTTTGAGATGCAGTCTTTCTCTGTCACCCAGGCTGGAGTGCAATGGTGTGATCTCAGCTCACTGCAAACTCCGCCTCCCGAATTCACGCCATTCTCCTGCCTCAGCCTCCCGTGTAGCTGGGACTACAGGCGCCACCCCACCACGCCCAGCTAATTTTTTGTATTTTTGGTAGAGACGGGGTTTTACTGTGTTAGCCAGAATGGTCTTGATCTCCTGACTTCGCGATCCGCCTGCCTCGGCCTCCCAAAGTTCTGGGATTACTGGTGTGAGCCACCGCGCCCAGCCTATAACTGGGTTTTATGCTGACTTGAGGATTTTAGCCAAAAACAAACACCAACAACAACAAAAGAAAACCTTGTTAACTCACTCCTTTGCTCCAGTATAATTTTATTCATAAAATAATCACTTATTAGATATTGATTACAGGCAAAATTATACTTTGTTAGACACTTAAATTCCTGGAAGCAGCTGGGCATGGTGGCTCATGCCTGTAATCCCAGCACTTTGGGAGGCTGAGGTGGGTGGATCATAAGGTCAGGAGATTGAGACCATCCTGGCTAATACGGTGAAACCCTATCTCTACTAAAAATACAAAAAATTAGCCAGGCGTGGTGGTGGGCACCTGTTGTCCCAGCTACTCGGGAGGCTGAGGCAAGAGAATGGTGTGAACCTGGGAGGTAGAGCTTGCAGTGAGCTGCGATTGCGCCACTGCACTCCAGCCAGGGTGACAGAGCGAGACTCTGTCTCGAAAAAAAAAAAGAAAAAAGAAAATTCCTGGAAGCTGGGTGCAGTGGCACGTGCCTATAGTTCCAGTTACTCAGGACACTGAGGAGAAAGGATTGCTTGAGCCCAGGAGTTTGAGTCCAGCCTGGGCAATGTAGCAAGATCCTATCTCTTAAATAAAATTTAAATGCCTGGATCTACCTTTTCTTTGGTCATAAAGAAGTTGACTGTGATGGTCACTTTTATTTCTATTGAGGCTAAGCGCCCAGGTCGTGGAGCAGGCCAGCCCCTTCTGTCTGCTGTGTGATCCTGAGTAAATGAGTTCACCTCTCTGAACCTTTCTCCATGGATAAAATGGAATCACAATTCCTCCCCTAAAGTTGGCTGGATGAGAGTTCCACACATTGCTTATGAAGCTGACACAATGCCTTGCATGTAGTAGGTGTTCAGTAAATGGTAGCTATTACTCGTGAATGTCTTCTGCAGGAAGAAAGTCAGTCAGTTCTGTGACAGTATCCTATGGAAACGGGTGGGTGGATCTGTGCCCAAGTTGGAGAGTATGTTTAGGGTGATCTGACTTAAAATTTAGGCCACATGGCACATGGAAAATGGAGAGTGTCTCAGGTCCCTCACTTTGAGAACTAGAATCTTTCCAAAGGTTTCATGTACCCCAATAGGAAATGGTGACCCCAAGAAACCAAAGAAAGGGAGCTGGTGGTTGTGGGGAGACACCGGAGAGCTGCACACCCTGCCCCTCGCCCAGTGCTGCTGGACTTCCCACAAAGCCAGTGAGGTCCGTCTGCCCCCAGGAAGTCATCAGAGGCTGTGGCTGAGGAGACAGGCACTGGGGGCCTCCGTGGACCCGCTATTGGAGTGAAACGGCCTGGATGAAATTGGGTGGACAGGGTGCTGCCTCAGCAGGCTGGGATGTGCTGGGCTGTCAGAAAGTGCTCATAAATAGCATGCCCCTTGCAAAAGCAGGCGAGTCTGCAGACGGCCGTGGATCCTCTGTTCTTCCCGAGGCTACAGCAACAGGTTCATTCTGGGATGGGCTGGGGGTGGGGAGAGAAAAGCCACCCTGGCAGGCCTGGACCTTTGGTGGTCTCTGTGGGACGTGCATGGCTGACCGCCTGCAAAAAAACCAGGGTCTCCCTTAAGGGTCAGGTCCCAGTGAGAGGACCCTGACAGCGCAGCTGGGGGTGGAACAGGGGACCCTTGTCTGCAGTGGCCAGGGTCCAAGCCCCTGGACATGTGCTTAGGGCAGGGGACCCTCCAAAACAGCCCCTCCGAGGGAGGGGAGTGGGCACACGTGGTACCTGCCAAGTCCCCTGAGAGTCCCCTGTGAGCTGGACCAAGCCCTGTTTCCTGCTGAGGCTGGGACAGACAGAACAGACAGCCCGCAGGCTGTGCATGGTTAGGCCCGTGTCCAGAGTATATGGGCTGTGCAGCTGGGCATGCTGGGGTGGCCGTGCTGGGGTGGCCGTGGGTGGGTAACAGTTGGATGTGGGGTGTAGATGTAGGTGCCTTGTGTACCACTGTGGATGTCTGAAATGGGCAGGGGTGTGTGTGTGTGTGTGTGTGTGTGTGTGTGTGTGAGAGAGAGAGAGAGAGAGAGAGAGAAACTGTCCTGTGAGCCCACGGGTGAAATACGACTGATAGTGACCATAGAAACTTTTGTGAGTGTGTGCACGTATGTGTGTGTGTGCTGACAAACAGAACAGTCCTGTGTGTGTCCATGGGTGCAACAATGATAAGCATGCTTCCATGTGACTGCAGCAGGGGCCTGTATTGCATGTCACCATCCCTGTAGCAATGAAGGAGAACTGTCGGTGTCTGGGTCTTGAAGCGGCTGGTACACAGTCGTATTCAATAAATGCTTAAGGAATGAGTAACCGAACGCAGGGAGACTGGCCCAGATCAAGTGTCCAAGGACCTGGTCTTACAAACGCTTTCTCTAGAGGTTTGTCTGTCTATCGCCTGACATTTGGGGTCTCCTGTGCCTCCTGGTCACTCAGCCCAGAGCCTGGCACTGTGTAGGTGCTCATGGAATCTTTGGTGAAGTAACCAGTGAACAACAGAGTTCCTGGAGTATGGAGGTGGGAGAGACCCCTGTAGAGGAAACCCCCTGAAGCCCACCCTTCAGCCAGGGTCTGGGGATGGGACATCTGCAGAGAGCTCTGGGAAACCTGGGTTTCGAGGAGCATCTGGATCGGGGGAAAATGGCACGGGCTTTGGAGCCAGACCCGACCCAGGCCACTTCCTCTGTGTGCTTGAGGAAGTGGCCTCACTTTGCTGAGCCTCAGAGTTCCCCTCTGTCCAATGAGGTTCCTGATCCCACTGTCTCAGTCCACCACGTGGCCCATGGTAGGTGCTCAATGGACGTTTGCTGAATGACTGAATGACCGAATGTCGATCATAAGTTATGGCCATGCCCTGTGGGCAGCAAGGCTCTGTAGCTCATCCTGGACTCCAGTCACAGCAACACCTGGCTTCTCCCAGGTGGATCCAATGACCCATTTTCCTTTGATTTGAAGCCAGAGGTATTCCTGGGGAGATGGCGGAACAGCATGGAGCACCCGAGCAGGCTGCAGCTGGCAAGAGCCATGGAGGCCTTGGGGGCAGCTACAAGGTACTGGGCAGGGAGGGGGTGAGAGGGCTGCTCCTGGGCCTCAGGGTCATCTTCCCAGCCAAGCAGCACCTCTGCAGAAAGGAAGACCCATCCTTCCAACCACCCGGGCCAAGACAAAACGCTCCAGGTGGGTCCTCTGACTGCCACCCTCCTGTTAGAAACTTGCTTCATGACTTTGCCACATCCCCCCTCCTCTGCAAAACGGAAATGGTCACCCACATCCTGCCTGTGTCAATGGATCAGAGAGGCTCGGGAGTTTCTGGAAACACGGCTCTGAGCTCTGACTCGCCTGTGTGACCTCAGCCTGGTGTCTTGCCCTCTCTGGGGAAAAGGGCACAGGTTTTGGAGGTTCTCTGGACCTCAACAGCCCCATCTTTGAAATGTGGATGGTGCCCAGACATCATGGCCAGAGTTGGTGTAAAGGCTAAAAGAAATGAGTGAAGCCAGCTAGCAGAGGGAGGCGCCCTAGAAATCTGAGAGAAGGTTTGAATGCGTTGGCTCTGCCCTTTCCAAACCATCTCCGGGGGCTTTTTGGGAAACTATTCCAGACAGAGTCTAAGGATGGGTCGAATCCCAGTGCCTCCTCTTAACTTGCTGTGCAGCCCGAGGCAAGTATCTTACCCTTTCTGAGCTTCTTTGATCCCTTCTGTAAAATGACTAGAACAGATGTTCCCTGGGGATCTTCTACAAAGTCAGTTTGTGTTTCCAGGCAGGTGAGAGAGGCAAAACCTTGGTCTGCCTTTGCAGCCCCTCTCCGCCTAGGCTTGGGGCGGGCAGAGGTCTTCCCAGAGATTGCAAACAGGTGTTTCATTTTGTAAAGGGGGAAATTTCACGTTAAGGAAAATACAGATTTCTGAATTTTTCTCTTGAAAAAATTGGAACTGGGACCTCATTCCCTCATTACCAGAAGCAGCTTCATTTCCCCACCAACCTCTCGGGTTATTTCAGTCCGCTGGGCTCCCTACCTGGCTCCTGCCGGACATTAGAGTTACAATCCCTAGTTTTAATTGATCTCACTGAAGTTCCTGAACGCGTTTCCCTCCATGGCCATTAGAGGGCAGTGCAGGCCCGCTTCGGTGCTGGCTCCAGGCTGGAGAGATGCAGAGAGGATAAAGCAGATGGTACCTCCCTCTAATGCCCCAAGGAGGGGCAGAGGCTGGAGCCGGGAGCCCAGCAGAGGTGGGATGCTTAGGACGCTGCTCTTCTAGGTGATCGTGTACGAACTAGAGAACTTCCAAGGCAAACACTGCGAGCTTTCGGCCGAGTGCCCCAGCCTGACCGACAGCCTGCTGGAGAAGGTGGGCTCCATCCAAGTGGAGTCCGGGCCGTGAGTACCTAGACCCCCAGTCCCTCGCCACAACCCTGAGCCTTCTGGGAGTGTGGAGGCCCCAGTCTGAACTCTAGATCTGTTGTGGGGCTTTTGACAACTCCCCTGCCTTCTCTGGCCTCATTTTCCCCATCTGTAAAATGAGAGTTGAAGAATTCTCTAGAATCCTAGATATCTGCAGCAAATCCCAGGATACCTGAGGTTGGAAGAAAAACAGCAAGGACGACCTAGCACCTAGCTCAGTGACTGGAACATGGGATTTAATATTTATCATTTTAATAATCATTGTAACACCTAAAATTTAACATGCATTATGTGATTGAATCCTCATGACCCCGTGAGAGAGGTGTCATTCTTATTCCCACTTTATAGATGGGGAAACTGAGGCCAAAGTGGGTAAGTGTCCCATCCATGTCCACAAGGCAGGCAGGTATCCCGCCTGGGCCCTGAATTCCCGCCTTTGGATTGCAAGTCCAGGCTCTGGCACTAACCACCTGGGTGATCTTCGGCAAGTTGCTTCACACACCAGGCCTCCGTTTGCTCATCTGTGGAATGGGGATAACAATGGTACATATCTCAGAGAGAGTTTTTACGAAAATGAATGGAATGATGCAAATAAATACATATTAAAAACAATATAATACAAAGAAGAAGAAAAGGAAGAGGAAGAAGTCGCTGTCACCTATGGGTACTTATTGTGTGCCAGGCATTGTGCTAAAGACTTTTCTGAGTACCTTGCACGGAGGCTAGATTCTCCGCAACATTCGCTAGGATGGTTTTCCGGCCCAGAGTCTCAGACAGTCCCTGGTATGTCCTAGCAGCTCCTTTAATTACAGATCCAGGAATTAGCAGTAGGGTTGGAGGGAGGGTGCAAGGTTCAAGGTCAGCAGCTCTTGGATCCTTCTCTCACTAAACTTGAATGCTTCCTCAGCTGCAGCAAAGGTGACCCAGGCAGGCCTCTTCCTCCCTCAGGTGGCTGGGATTTGAGTCTAGGGCCTTCCGCGGGGAGCAGTTTGTTCTGGAGAAGGGGGATTATCCTCGCTGGGATGCCTGGTCCAACAGCCGTAATAGTGACAGCCTCCTGTCCCTCCGGCCTCTGAACATTGTGAGTATGGTTCCTGCCCACCTCTGGGTGTTCCTGGAAGCAGGGTGCACCGGGAGCTTTTCAGGCAAGCTCACTGCACGAGCTGGGCTGAGGGCTTGGCCCAGATGGACCTGGCCAGGGAAGGGCCCTCATATTTCTGATCTGAACAATTGTGTGGGACAAGAAGTGGGATATTGAATGGACATTGGGTTGGGAGTTGAGACACCAAGACTCACATCTTGAATTAAACCAGCATAGCACTGGGACTTTTCTTTGTAACCCTATTAAAACGATGAGCCACGTGGTCCAGTCACAAATCAGTATTGTTATCAAAGAAATGCAGTCTAGGAAATAACTTCAGAAAGTAGCTTCAAAATACTTTAAGTTCTCTACTTGTGTTTCTCTAACACCTGAAAGGGACACAGTCACAGTGACACTATTAATTAATTAATTTATTTATTTATTTATTTACTTATTTATTTATTGAGACAGACTCCTGCTCTGTCGTCCAGGCTGGAGTGCAGTCTCTCTCTCTCTCTAAACATTTTTTATTTATGTATTTTTATTTGATTTTGAGTTGCAGTCTTGCTCTGTCACCCAGGCTGGAGTGCAGTGGCATGATCTCTGCTCACTGCAACCTCTGCCTCCTGAGTTCAAGTGATTTTCCTGCCTCAGCCTCCTGAGTAGCTGGGACTGAAGTCTCCTGCCACCATGCTGGGCTAATTTTTGCATTTTTAGTAGAGACGGCATTTCGCCATGTTGGCCAAGCTGGTCTTGAACTCCTGGCTTCAAGTGATCTGCCCGCCTTGGCCTCCCAAAGTACTGGGATTACAGGCATGAGCCACCATGCCTGGCCCACAGTGACACTTTAAACACCACCCTTCTTCCTCCCCTGCTTCACTCACATCCAGTAGCTGCACCAACCCTTTCTCTTTGTCACGTAACTGAGTCCTCCTTAGAGGGCAATGGAAGAGGGGAAACCGGGAAGATGAAACTGGCATCTGGTTAGGAAAGAGAGAAAGCTCATATGTTGATACTTTTGATCTCCGTCCACCCTCTCCAGGCCTCAGTTTCTCTACCATTTGAATGATGGGATTGAGCAAGATCTGAAAATTCCTTTTCAGTTTTATCATCTATGGCTCTAGATTCCTAAATCGACCAGCTTTGGAGGATTCTCCCTGTCCCTCCTACAGTGAATTTGGGGGTGGAGGCATCTCCTGAGTCCCTTCTCTCCTGCAGCGGGTTTGGGGGTGGGTGTTATTTTGTGGTGACTTGTTGATTCTTTCCGGCATCTGGAGCCTCCTTGACCTCTGTTCTGGATACGGGAGCAGCCGCTCACCCCACGATATTGCCCTCAGGATAGCCCAGATCACAAGCTTCATCTGTTTGAGAACCCAGCTTTCAGTGGCCGCAAGATGGAGATAGTGGATGATGACGTGCCCAGCCTTTGGGCTCATGGCTTCCAGGACCGTGTGGCGAGTGTCCGCGCCATCAATGGGACGTAAGGGACCCAACCCTCACCCTTGCCCCATCTTCTGGTCAGCCACACCTCTGGCTCCAAACAGAATCAGTGCCCATACTTTCTTGCATGATTGATGTTCCCTGCACTCCTGACCCATTGAGATTTCTTTTTTTTTTTTTTTTTTTTTGAGACGGAGTCTGGCTCTGTCGCCCAGGCTGGAGTGCAGTGGCCGGATCTCAGCTCACTGCAAGCTCTGCCTCCCGGGTTCACGCCATTCTCCTGCCTCAGCCTCCCGAGTAGCTGGGACTACAGGCGCCCACCACCTCGCCCGGCTATTTTTTTTTTTTGTATTTTTTTAGTAGAGACAGGGTTTCACCGTGTTAGCCAGGATGGTCTCGATCTCCTGACCTCGTGATCCACCCATCTCGGCCTCCCAAAGTGCTGGGATTACAGGCTTGAGCCACCGCGCCCGGCCCCCATTGAGATTTCTAGGCAGCCTTGACTTAAATCAAGTGAAATCTGTTCTCTCCACCTGTTCCCATCTGAGTCCTCCTTTTTTTTTTTTTTTTTTTTTTTTTTTTTTTTTTTTTTTTTTTTTTTTTTTGAGATGGATTCTCACTGTCTCCCAGGCTGGAGTGCAGTGGCGCGATCTCAGCTCACTGCAAGCTCCGCCTCACAGGTTCACGCCATTCTCCTGCCTCAGCCTCCCCAGTAGCTGGGATTACAGGCGCCCGCCACCAAGCCTGGCTAATTTTTTGTAGTTTTAGTAGAGACAGGGTTTCACCGTGTTAGCCAGGATGGTCTCGATCTCCTGACCTCGTGATCCGCCCGCCTCAGCCTCCCAAAGTGCTGGGATTACAGGCGTGAGCCACTGTGTCTGGCCCCTTCCTCCTTTTCTAAACATCCCCATGCCCTTGAACTGATTCTTGAAATATTCTTCCCCCTCATAACTCTTGTTCTTCTTACCAAGGGGCCCAGGATGTGTGCAGCTATTGAGGTGTGACACAAGTTGTACAGAGGAGAGCAGGCTTATCACCTCCCTCTTTCTAGGCTTAATATCACCGTTAATGCAGTCTTAGGATCACCTGCTTTTTGTAGGTGGTTACATCTCACTTGTGGGCTTGGAATCTGGGGTTGGACCTTGAGGGACACCACCCATCCCTGATAATAATTTATTCAATAATTTTTACTGAACATGTACTATATGCTGGTATGCAGATACAGAGAACAGCAAGAATGACACATATCCTCTGCCCTCAAAAAAATTACATAGTCTGGGGCCAGGATCACCTCAGGTCGGGAGTTCATGAGCAGCCTGACCAACATGGAGAAACCCTGTCTCTACTAAAAATACAAAATTAGCCGGGCATGGTGGCGCATGCCTGTAATCCCAGCTACTTGAGAGGCTGAGGCAGGAGAATCGCTTGAACCTGGGAGGTGGAGGTTGTGGTGAGCTGAGATCATGCCACTGCACTCCAGCCTGGGCAACAAGAGCGAAACTCCAGCTAAAAAAAAAAAAAAAAAAAAAGATTACATAGTCTGATAGACAGACAAAGTAACAGGTATTCGCAACGTATTGTGACCAGGATTGTAATGGGATCACAGGATTGTGATGGGATCAGGATTGTGATGAGATCAGGATTGTGGGATGCACAAGGGGCTCTGGGAGTCCCAGTGAGGTACTCGATTCAGCCTGCAGGAGTCTGGAGACATCTAAATTGAGCTGTAAGGGATGCAAGTGGAAAAAAGGGGGAAGGAGAAGGATGAGGTGAGGAAGAACATTCCAGGCAGAAGGAATCATGCATACAAAGCTCCCCCCCGCCACACACACACACAGCAGGTTCTGGGAAAGTAGAATAAGAGAGGCTGCGGTGTGGAGTCGTCAATGGGATGTTGAGAGATAAGACTAGAGATGCTGTGGGAAGGGTCCTGTGAGCAGGGTAAGGAGTTTGGATTCGTCCCAAGGGCTCTGGGGAGCTTAGGGGGAATGTAGGCAGGCAGTGCACGGTCAGATGCTGGCTGGAGGCAGGGTGACTGGAAGCAGACCGTCCACATCTCAACCTTGGTCTCCCGGCAGGTGGGTTGGCTATGAGTTTCCCGGCTACCGTGGGCGCCAGTACGTGTTTGAGCGGGGCGAGTACCGCCACTGGAATGAGTGGAACGCCAGCCAGCCGCAGCTGCAGTCTGTGCGCCGCATCCGCGACCAGAAGTGGCACAAGCGGGGCTGCTTCCTCAGCAGCTGAAAGTCACCCAGACCTCAAAGACCCAGACCCACGCTTCGGGGGCTGCAAGGGCAAGAAGAGGAGGCTCCAGGGCTGGGGCGAGGGCCGACCTGTCCACCCTTCCCTGGAATCTGCTCAATAAAGCCTGGGGTTGGTCCCCCGCCTGCCATGTTCCTCGGCATCACTTCCTGAGGGAGCCAGGCCTGGGGCAGGACCTGTGGGAGAGGCCTGCTGAAGGAGCCTGGGGCTTGAGAGTTCTGAGACTCCCAGGAAGGGGCTGTGAACTTTGCCCATATCCTAGGCTCTAATCCTTTCAGGCAGAACCATGTGCCCCTACTGCCCTGATCTTGTGTTTATCTGCTGGTGTGTGTTTCCACCTGAATGTCTGTCCATCTACCCACCCACTCATCCATCCATCCATCCACCCATCCATCCATCCATCCATCCACCCATCCATCCATCCATCCATCCACCCACCCGTGTGCCCATCCATTCATCTACTCACCCATCCATCCATCTACCCACCCACCCACTCGCCTATCCATCTATCCATCCATCCATCCATCCACCCACCCACTGGCCTATCCATCCACCCACTCACCTACCCATTCATTCATCCATCCATCCACCTACCACCCATTCATCCATCCATGCATCCACCCATCCATCCATCCATCCACCCATCCATCCATCCATCCACCCACCCACCCGTGTGCCCATCCATTCATCTACTCACCCATCCATCCATCCACCCACCCACCCACTCGCCTATCCATCCATCCATCCATCCATCCATCCATCCACCCACCCACTGGCCTATCCATCCACCCACTCACCTACCCATTCATTCATCCATCCATCTACCTACCACCCATTCATCCATCCATGCATCCATCCATCCATCCATCCACCCACTTACCCATCCATCCATCCATTCATTCTTCCTTCCATCTTCCTATATTTATTCTTTCCATTAATTCATCCATTTTTCCTTCCACTCACCCATCTTTCTATCCTTTTATTCACATATCCATCAATTTTGCTTTCAATCTACTTGTCCATCAATCTGTCCATCTGATCTTCCTTCCTCCCTCCCTCCCTCCTTCCTCCCTCCTTCCCTTCCCTTCCCTCCCCTTCCCTCCCTCCCTCCCTCCCTCCCTCCCTCCCTCTCTCCTTCCTTCCTTCCTTCCTTCCTTCCTTCCCTCCTTCCTTCCTTCTCTCCTTCCTTCCATTCATCTATCCATTATTTCCCCTTCCACCTCTCTGTGGGTCAGTTTCTGTTGTCACTAATGTATTCAGCAAATGCCATGCCCTGTTCAGTGTATTCAGCAAATGCCATGCCCTGTTCAAGGCCTAAGGACACAGCACAATGTCCTACCCTCCAGGTTTTCACCTTCTATGGGAGAGACAGAAAGTAAATAAACAGGTCGATTAGGGCTATAATGTTGGGAGGTGGTAAATACCAAGAACAATAAAGTTGGATAAAAATGTGGAAATGATGGGGGTGATGGCCAGAGAACTCTGTGCAGAGGAACCGAGACCTCAGTGAACCACCAGAACATTCCAGGCAGGGAAATAACAGGTGCAAAGGCCCTAGGTAGGAGTGTGCTGGCCTAACAGGAAACAGCAGGTCTGGAATGGAGTAAAAGACTGGGGGTAGGGGTGAGAGAGAACAGGATTAGGTCATTTAGGGCTTTGCAGACCATAGTGGACTTTGCTTGTTCGCTGAGGGAGGTGGGAGCCACGGAGCATTTGAGCAAAGTGAGCCATGGTCTGCATTGGGATTTAATAGGATCACTCTGGCTAGGGTGCAAACAATACACTTAGTGGCCAAGGAGGGATGCAGGGAGACTGGTTGGGAGGCTACTGCGGAGAGCCCGGTGAACTGTGCTGGTGTGGTCCACCTGAGCCTCTCTCTCTCATGCCTCAGTATCTCTGTCCCCTTGCCCAGAGGCCTTCTGCAGCCTTGCCTGGGGTACTGAGTGCCCATCCCACCTCCCCCCACTGACCACTGCTCTGGGCCCCCGTGGATTCATCTGGGCAGTGGGAGTTGCTGGAGAGCTGAACAGACACTGGGGCAGTGCCAGGCATAAATGAAGTCATTATGTATGTATGTATGTATTTATTTAGAGACAGAGCCTCACTCTGTCACCCAGGCAGTGGCGCAGTCTCAGCTTACTGCAACCTCCATCTCCTGGGCTCAAGCAATTCTCCTGTCTCAGCGTCCCAAGTAGCTGGGACTACAGGTGCACACCACCACACCTGGCTAATTTTTGTATTTTTAGTGGAGACGGGGTTTCACCGTATTTATCAGGTTGGTCTCAAACTCCTGACCTCCGGTGACCCACAGAGTGCTGGGATTACAGGCGTGAGCCACCATGCTCGGCCATAATTGAGTCTCTTCTGCCCCCAGGTAGGAAGAGGAGGGGCCTTCTGTCTGATAGCCAGCTGACAGCAGACTTCCTGCAGGCAGGCCCCGGGACCACCCCTCACCCATCCAACCTCCACGAGCCAACTCTGCATCATTTCCCTGACTTTGTTCCCCTTCTGTACCCGGAGCCTGTCTCAGGCACCTGCAGCCTCCCAGTGGGTGATGCAGCTGGTGTGTGGGAGGCCTATGGGGGCCTCAGGAAGGCATCGAAAAGGATAGAGTAATTTTCAATTACTTTAACCTGCATATTTTACAAACAAGGTGAGAAATCATCTTGGCTTTTTCCGAGTGTATGGGAGACCTGGGCTGGGCATCAGGATCAGATGGAGCAGGGGTGCCCAGCAATGAGACAGATGGAAGGCAGGGGCTTGGCATCCCCATTGTGGAGATACAGCACCCCTATTGCCCACCCCTTTCTCCCCTCTGGACCCACCCCTTCCTCCCTTTCTCAAGGAGAGGCCTTGTCATTCTTTATTCTTTTTTTATCTTTTGAGATGGGGTCTTGCTCTGTCACCCAGGCTGGAGTGCAGGGGTGTGATCATAGCTCACTGCAGCCTCCAATTCCTGGTCTCAAGCAATCCTCCTACCTCAGCCTCCTAAAGCACTGGGATTACAGGCCTTACACCACCATGCCCAGCTAATTTTTAAAATCTATTTTTTTGTAGAGGTGAGGGTCTTGCTGTATTGCCCAGGCTTGTCTCAAACTCTTGGCCTCAAGCACTCTTCCTGCCTCAGCCTCCCAAAGTGTTGGGATTACAGGTATGAACCAGGTGCCATCCAGTCTGTTATGCTTTTTTTTTTTTTTTTCCTTTTTTTAAAGCAGAGACTCACTCTGTCACCCAGGCTGGAGTGCAATGGCTCTGTCTCGGCTCATGGCAACCTCTACCTCCCAGGTTAAAGTGATTCTCCTGCCTCAGTCTCCTGAGTAACTAGGATTACAGGTGTGTGCCACCATACCAGGCTAATTTTTGTATTTTTAGTAGAGATGGGGTTTCACCGTGTTGCCCAGGCTGGTCTCAACTCCTGACCTCATGATCCACCCATCTCGGCCTCCCAAAGTGCTGGGATTACAGACGTGAGCCACTGCGCCCAGCCTGTCATGCTTTATAAATCAATGCTTACATCATCTCATTAAACCCTAAGAATGTCATTGGGAGGGAGGTGTGGTTATTAATTCTATTTCACAGATGAAGAAATGGGCTCAGGAAGGCAACATCACCTTCCTAGAGCCACACAGATAAGAAGTGGTAGAACTGAGACCTGAATCCTGAGTATTGACCCCAGAAAATCCATTCCTGAGTGCCATACACTCTGATGTATCCATAAAGGACAGGAAGTCACCAGGGAGATAGAGTTGAAAATAACATCAGCAGTTGCAGCAGAAACAACGGTAATAATAGCTGCCACTATAGAGCTGTGGCCAAACCCCAAGCACGTTATTAAGTGCTTTAGAGTTTCATCTTGACTCTACAGACAGGCAATAGTGATCCTCATATGCAGCGAGAGAAACTGAGGCCCAGAGAGCTGAAGCAAATTGTCCCAAGTGCCACAGCTCTTAAGTGATGGGACCAGGACTCACATTCAGGTCTGTCTCCAAAGCCTGTTTCTCTGTATTCATCAGCTGTTGATGCTGTGGTCGGCCGACCTAATGCCACTGCTGGTGTGGGCAATGACTTCGTTTATTGAGCATCTACTATAGTCTAGGCACCAGGCCACAAGCTGTCCATGCCTGATCTCAGTTAACACCAACAGGGCCCATGACTGGCTCTTGGGTAACAGGAAGGCTTACAGGGAGGCTGGCTCAAGTGTGAGTCAGTGAGCTCACTCACCATGCCCACTCCCAGGCCAAATGCAGCCCCGGGGTCTGGAGTGGGGTTGATTCCAGAGGTGGGGTTCAGCTGCACTGCCAGATTCATGGCAGCCCCAGGCAGTCATTGATGTCCAAGTGACTCTATCCAAAGCCTCACACCCATAATAACCCATCTGTGCCAGGAAGCTCTTGTTCTTCACACGTACTCCCATACATTGTCCTATGCAGTCGTCAGCTCCAAGAGGCTCAGAGTGGGGAAGCCAACTGCTGAGGTCACACAGCCAGGGAGGGGCAGAACTGAGATTTGACCCCAGGCCTGTCTAACTCCAAAACCCTGCTCTTAGCCCCAACCTAGACAAAATTGTCTTTTTTTTTTTTTGAGACAGAGTCTTGATTTCTCGCCCAGGCTGGAGTGCAGTGGCGCGATCTCGGCTCACTGCAACCTCCGCCTCCTAGGTTCAAGTGATTCTCCTGCCTCAGCCTCCCAAGTAGCTGGGACTACAGGTGCACTCCACCATGCCCAGCTAATTTTTTTGGTATTTTCAGTAGAGATGGGCTTTCACCATGTTGGCCAGGCTGGTCTCGAACTCCTGACCTCGTGATCCACCCACCTCGGCCTTCCAAAGTGCTGGGATTACAGGCGTTAGCCACCCCGGCCTGGCCCTCATATTTTGTCTTCTGCAGGGCAGAACCTTAGAGTGACAGTGAAGCAAGAATATCCCTCAATTACAAGAGAATGAGGTTTAGTGCCAAGAGATCACTTTACCAGCTTAATTGAGAGGCAGTGTTGCTCAGTGATTGCAGGCAGTAGAGTCAAGTGATCAGAGGAAGAGTGACTGAGTTAGGCCCTTGATTTATACCACCTGGTTTCCTCTCCAGGCTCCACCACTCATTGTGTGCCTTTGGGCAAGTCACTTAACCTCTCTGTGCTTCCTTTGCCTCATCTGTAACATGGAGATAATAATGCTACCTATCTCATAAGGTTGTAGCAGTTAGTAACCTGAGTTTACTTTGCAGAAAGGGCTTAGAACAATGGGTAAAACCAATGATGTGCTCTGTACGTGTTCACCATCCTCTTCTCATGATCATTTTTTTGATGATGAGAAGTAGGGCAACAGACAGGCTTCCAGAGCTCCGTTCCAGACAGAAGATGCTGGAGACAGGGTCTATAGTTGTATGGAGCAGAGAGACTTTGCAGTTACTCAATAATGGAGGTTTATTCTACAGACACCTGTGGAAACAGGGAAATTAGAAAACTAGGCTACATGGCCACACTCAGAATCCAAGCGAAAGCCCTATAAAGAGGCTTCATGGTGGGGGCAGGGAGCCAGGACCCAGACAGTGAACAGGGATCATGGAGAGAGGAACTGGAGCCTGAGAGCTCTCGGGAGCTGGGCAGCTGGCTCTGTGGTCACCCCCCTAGGGATCCACCATTAGGGGACCTCAGCAAATGCATCCCCAAGTCTTGACTCTCTTGGGGGGACCTTCTCGCCATTCCCTGTTGCCAGCTTCCTCTTTCCCTTGCCTTTCCCCCGGACATCTTTGATCTGCTGCCTGGATTGTAGCAGATGCTGGCTGTGCTTTTCCTACCCTGTAGACCTTACAATGTTGCTGTGTGAGGACCACTTCCACCAGCCAGTATCCACATGTCTGTGTGCCTGGAAACTCTCTCCTGTGCCTGGAGAGGTGGGAGGCAGCTATAATCTTGGGGGAATGAATACCTACTAGGAGCAACCTTCTTCCAATGACTAACAGTAGCTGGGGTATCAATTCCCCAACTCCCCAGGGCTCAGGTGAGAACTTTACCAAGCATTCTTCACCATTTTGGAAATTAATGTCACCCATGACAATGCTACATAAGTGTATGAAAATGTCTAACACATATTAAGTTTAATATTAACTTCCTGTCCAAATGTATGCATTATAAATAGGAGTAATTGCCTAACTGCTTTCTTATATCATCTGTTTGAAGCCTTTACATACCAAAATACATATTGTTACACATTCTATCCTTATTATTCTTTTATAATACAGTTAGAGTTAGGACATTTTATTATTCATTTATTTTAAGCATGCATGTAGATGGGTTACATTATCAATTTTATTTCAAGAGAGTAAAAGGGCTGTTACAAAAAAGTGTCATAAGAAGGGAATGTTGTTTCTGATAGGCTATGAGAACATCTTTTGATGATCTCAGAGCCTCCTTCCAGTTGTGACTCTTTTGTATCTAAAAGTTAAATATTGTTTGTCCAAGGGGAACACCAAGACCTATTCTCCTCATGGGAGCAAGAAGATGAAGTGGAGAGGAAGGTTTGAGTCCTTTCTCTCTATGTATCTGTCAGGCTATGCTGCAGTAACAAACAGCCCCCAATTCTTGGTGGTTGAAAACAATGAAACTTATTTCTCACTCATGAAAGAAGTCTAGTGCTGGTCAGCAGGGGGCTTTTCTCTACAGAGTCACTCAGAGACGCATGCTGGTGTAGGCTCTGCCATTTTGCAATGTTGCCATCTCAGGATAGCAGAAGAGAAGAGAGCACTGCAAAGTGTGGCTTCTGTAATAAGATGATTTCACCTGGAAATTACACCAGTCATGTTTGTTCAGAATCCACTGACCAGAATGAGTCACATGACACCTCCTAATTTTAAGAAGACCCAGTGGTAACCTGCTCACTAATACACCCTGAATTGCCTGCCTTCCTTTCTCTGGCTCACTTCCCCACTCCCTACTTCCTGATGCTCCCTGGGATCACTTTCCAAATAAATTATATACACCTGAACTTGTTGTCTTAGAGTCTGCTTCTGGTAGAGCCCAAATGAAGACACTCCTGCTCTTTATCATTAATTAATTCAACCAGTCAATACATATTTCCTGAACACCTACTATGTGCTAGATCCTATGTAGGCACTGGGGGCACAAAGATGACTGAGCCTCGGCTCAGCTCTCCACGACCTAGCTCATTGGCTAGGTGAGCAAATTGCCCAGGTCTCACATCAAAAGCAAAGATTGGCCAGGGGCAGTGGCCTATGACTGAAACTCTAGTACTTTGGAAGGCCAAGGCAGAAAAATTGCTTGAGGCTCAGAGTTCACAATCTACCTGGACAACACAGCAAGACCCTATCCCTAATTTTTTTTTAATTGGCTGGGCACAGATGTGTATGCCTGTAGTCTGAGCTACTCAGGAGGCTGAGACAGGAGGATCACTTGAGCCCAGCAGTTGGAGGCTGCAATGACCTGTGATAGCACCACTGTGCTCCAGGCTGGGCAGCAGAGCAAGACCCTATCTCAAAAAAAAATTTTTTTTTTGAGACAGAGTCTCACCGTGTTGCCCAGGCTGGAGAGCAGTGGCGCGATCTCGGCTCACTGCAAGCTCTGCCTCCCGGGTTCATGCCATTCTCCTCCCTCAGCCTCCCCAGCAGCTGGGACTACAGGAGCCACCACCATGCCTGGCTAATTTTTTGTATTTTTAACAGAGACAGGGTTTCACTGTGTTAGCCAGGATGATCTCGATCTCCTGACCTTGTGATCCACCCACCTCGGCCTCCCAAAGTACTGGGATTACAGGCATGAGCCACCGCGCCTGGCCAAACCTATCTCAAATTTCTAAAAAGACAAAGCATTTTGAGATCGCAAGAACCTATGGGCTGTAAGTTGCACCATGGTGGGGACCCTATCTGTATCACTCCCCACTGAGTTCATAGGTGACACATTTGCCGGAAGTAGAAATGAATAATGAATGGGTAGAAAGAAACAGGCACGATGCTGACAGTCTCTTGGCACCTACTTTGAGTGAGGGAGTGAAAAGAAATATAAAAGTCTTTTAAAGCATTGCCATCCGCACAGATGTAGTAAAAATGAATAGCATAAAAGCTATAGTTACTGAGCGCTTTCTATAATATTTGTAAGAGCCGCTACTGAGGGCTTCATATGATTGGCTTATTTTATAAAGGGTATAATTACAAATACTGTAATGTCCATGGGTCAAAATATTTAATTCTTTGCAAGTGTGAAGGAGAAGGAAACTGAAGTAAGAGAAGTAGGATAGCTGAGGGTTTTGGAGTCTACAAATCTCTGAATTCAAATCTCAGTTCAACTCCCAGCTCTACCACTGTGTGGCTGTGAGCCTTTGGACAAGAAAGTCTCCTCTCTGAGCCTCACTTTGCTTACCTGTAGAAATAGGAATAATAATCAAACATCTCCCTAGCACGTTTTACCACTTGTATCAGCCAATGGGAACCCCGATGGCTTCCTCAATGAGAATAATAGATTGGTGCAAAAGTAATCGCGGTTTTTGCCATCAAAAGTAATGCCAAAAACCCGCGATTACTTCTGCACCAACCTAATACATGGTGCAGGGACCAAGTGTTGGGGGACAGGCCCCCCAAAATCTGGCCATAAACTGGTCCCAAAACTTGCCACAAACAAAATCTCTGCAGCACTGTGACATGTTCGTGATGACCATGGTGCCCACACTGGAAGGTTGTGGGTTTACCGGAATGAGGGCAAGGAACACCTGGCCCACCCAGGGCAGAAAACCGCTTAAAGTGGTTCTTAAACCACAAACAATAGCATGAGCAATCTGTGCCTTAAGGACATGCTCCTGCTGCAGATAACTAGCCCAACCCAGCCCTTTATTTCGGCCCATTCCTTTGTTTCCCATAAGGAATACTTTTAGTTAATCTATAGAAACAATGCTTATCTCTGGCTTGCTGTTAATAAATACGTGGGTAAATCTCTGTTTGAGGCTCTCAGCTCTGAAGGCTGTGAGACCCCTGATTTCCCACTTCACACCTCTATATTTCTCTGTGTGTGTGCCTTTAATTCCTCCAGCGCCCCGACCAAGCTGGTCTCGGCACCAAGGACCTTATTTCTGATGGGGAAATTGAGGCCTGGAGGAGAAAAACTTCACTAAGTTCCCAGAGTTCAGTAGGAAGCTTTATAGTTTAAAAGTTAAGAGCGTTTATCTTGAAATCAGACTGATCTAAGATCAAGCGCTGGTCCTACCACTTCCTGGCTGTGTGACCTCGGACAAGTTACTTAAGCTCTATGAGCCTTGGCTTCCTAATCTGTATTAGGGGACATTAATAATACCTACTGCAAAGATGATTGTGAGGATTGAATTAATGAAACCAGACACTTTCAGGGCTCAATCCGTAAAGCCTAGTCCTGCTACTCACTGGCTGTGCAAATTTGGGCAAGTGGCTTAGTCTCTCTGAGCCTCAATTTTCTCTTTTATAAAATGGAATGATCAATAAATACAATACTTCCCTCTTGAATATGTTGGGAGGATTAAAAAAGGATGAGTATGGACAGTACCTGACTCGTGTCAAGCTCTCATACTATCTAAATGTTAGGAATTCTTTCTTATTTATAAGGACACACCCAGGTCTTGAATTCATGCATTTATTCAACAAATGTTGACTGAGGTCTATTATGGGCTGAACTGTGTCCATAAAAGATATTCCAAAGTCCTAACCCCCAGCACCTCAGAATGTGACCTTCTATGTGGAAATAGGGTCTTTGCAGAAGGAATCAATTTAAAACGAAGTCATCAGGGTGAAGTTACCTAATGAAGTCACCTAAACCAACATGACTGGTATCCTTATAAAAGCATAAATTCAGACACAGAATCAGCCACGCACTAAGGGAAGATGACGTGAAGATATAGGGAGAAGATGGCCACATAATTAAAGTGATACAACTCTCATCCAAGGAACACCAACGATTACCAGCAAACACAGAAGACTGGGAGAGACAAGGAAGGACCCTCACCTAGGACCCCTGGAGCAGGCATGACCCTGCTGCCACCTTGATGTCAGACTTCCAGCCTCCAGAATTACACAATAAACTTCTGGGGGGGTTTTGGACATTTTTATGGTAAAATACTGCATAACATAAAATTAGCCATTTTAACCATTTTTAAGAGTACAGTTCAGTAGCATTGTTATGGGACCATCACCACTATCCATCCCCAGCTTTTTCATCATCCTAAACAGAAACCCTGTACCCATTAAACGACAGCTCCCCATTCCCCCATCCTCTCAGCCCCTGGTAACCTCTATTCTGCTTCCAGTCTCCATGAACTTGCCTCCCCTAGGTAACTTATATAAGTGGAATCATATAATATTTGTCCTTTTGTGTCTGGTTTATTTCACTTTGCATAACTTTTTCAAGCCTCATCATGTTGGAGTCAGAATTTCCTTTCTTTTTAAGGCTGAATAATATTCCATTGTATGGATAGACCACATAGTGTTTATCCATTCATCCGTTGATGGACATTTGGGTGGCTTCCATCTTTCGGCTATTGTGAATAATGCTGCTATGAACATGGGTGCGTAAATATCTCTTTAATTCCCCGCTTTCAATTCTTTTGGGCACATGCGCAGAATTGGAATGGCTGGCTCATATGGTAATTCTATGTTGGATTTTTTTTTTTTTTTTTTTTTTTTTTGAGACAGCCACACTCTTTTCCATAGTGGCAACACCATTTTATATTCCCAATTTCTGTTGTTTTTAAGTCACTCAGTTTGTGACACTTTATTATAGCAGCCCTGGGGTTTTTTATTTTTATTTTTATTTTTAGTTATTTATATTTTTTGAGACAGAGTTTCGCTCTTGTTGCTCAGGTTGGAGTGCAACGGCGTGATCTCGGCTTACCGCAACCTCTGCCTCCTAGGTTCAAGTGATTCTCCTGCCTCAGCCTCCCAACTAGCTGGAATTACAGGCATGTACCACCACGGCCTGCTAATTTTGTATTTTTAGTAGAGACGGGGTTTCTCCATGCTGCTCAGGCTGGTCTCAAACTTCCGACCTCAGGTGATCCACCCGACTCGGCCTCCCAAAGTGCTGGGATTACACGCGTGAGCCACTGTGCCTGGCCAGCCCTGGGATTTTAAAACAAGTATCTACTATGTGTCAGGCACTGGGCTCTGGCGATACCATGGTAAACCAGGGGGACAACTTCTTTGCTTTTGTGGTGTTTATCTCCTCATTGGAAAGGCAGAAAATAAATGAGTAACAGAATGTTGGGTGGTGATGAGTGCTGCAAAAGGAACAGCTCAGTTAGGGGGCTAGGGCCTGTGCGCGTAGTGTGTGTACATGTGTGTGCATGCATATGTGCATTAAGGAAACGAGAAACAGGGGAAAGCAGGTATACTTGACCCAGTCTCCAAGTCTCAGATTGGATCAAGACACAGCCTGGGCTGCAAGTAAGGTGTGTGCACTAAAGAAACATGAGTAAAGGCCAGGCGCCGTGGCTCACGCCTATAATCCCAGCACTTTGGGAGGCCGAGGCGGGCGGATCATGAGGTCAGGAGATCGAGACCATCCTGGCTAACACAGTGAAACCCCGTCTCTGCTAAAAATACAAAAAATTAGCCAGGCGTGGTGGTGGGTGCCTGTAGTCCCAGCTACTCGGGAGGCTGAGGCAGGAGAATGGCCTGAACCCAGGAGGCGGAGCTTGCAGTGAGCCGAGATCGTGCCACTGCACTCCAGCCTGTGTGACAGAGCGAGAGTCCATCTCAAAAAAAAAAAAAAAGAAACTGAGTAAAGGCTGGGCACCCACGTGGCAGCAACAGGGCCAGTGGTAGGGATCTAACAGCACCTCACTCTAGGTCAGTGGTTAAGAAACAGGCTGGGTGTAGTGGCTCATGCCTGTAATCCCAGCACTTTAGGAGGCCAAGGTGGATGGATTGCCTGAGCTCAGGAGTTCGAGACCACCCTGGGCAACAAGCCAAAACCCTGTCTCTACTAAAATAAAATAAAATAAAATAAAATAAAATAAAATAAAATAAAATAAAATAAAATAAAATAAAATAAATCAGCTGGGCCTGGTCGCACACACCTGTACTCCCAGTTACTAGGGAGGCTGAGACAGGATAATCACTTGAACCTGGGAGGCAGAGGTTGCAGTGAGCCGAGATCTCACCACTGCACTCCAGCCTGGGTGACAGAGAGAGATTCCGTCTCAAAAAGAAAGAAAGAGAGAAAGAGAAACAGCCAGGGGCTTTGAGAATAAAATGCACTCTCCATAATTGTCCTCCCTGACCCTGCAACACCAGGCCCTGCCTACCTTGTCCACCTGGCACAGGCTCTATTTGTCACATGGCATGCCTTAGCTTTGTTAACCTGTTTTCAGGTCTTCTCGAAATACACTATGCTGGTTCCTTGTATATGGACCCTTTCTACTTGGACCTGTCCCCTGACCCTATTCTTCCTCTTCTCCATCCCTGAGGGATGCGCTACCCCCCAAGAGCTTTTCTGAAATGCCTGGGCTGGGGTAGGTCCTCTTCCTGACACTCTCCCCTAGAACAGAGCTTCTCACCAAATGGATGCCCGGCAAATATTTGTTGAATGAATAAACGGGTAGATGAATGGGCTGGGCGCGGTGGCTCAAGCCTGTAATCCCAGCACTTTGGGAGGCCGAGACGGGCGGATCACGAGGTCAGGAGATCGAGACCATCCTGGCTAACACGGTGAAACCCCGTCTCTACTAAAAAATACAAAAAACTAGCCGGGCGAGGTGGCGAGCTCCTGTAGTCCCAGCTACTCGGGAGGCTGAGGCAGGAGAATGGCGTAAACCCGGGAGGCGGAGCTTGCAGTGAGCCGAGATCGCGCCACTGCACTCCAGCCTGGGTGACAGAGCCAGACTCCGTCTCAAAAAAAAGAAAAAAAAAAAAAAAAAAAAGATGAATGAAGCCCAGGCTCTGCCAAACCACCCTTCTTTACTTGTTCTTCCCCAGGTCCACAGAGATGTTCCTCTGTGTCTGCCATGCCTCAGGGCCTGACTGAGCGCACCAGTGAACCCAGTGTGCCCCCAGCGCTGGCAGCCGGACAGCTGATGCATGCAAAGCGGGCATCTCCTTGCCTAGCCGCCTGACCGCACTGGCGCGGCCGAATCTGAAAGCTAATGACATTATTGTGCAGAGACACAATGTCTGTGGGCATTTGCTGACCCGAGCTTTGGTGAGAGCTTAATCCAGCATTCTCACCCTGCTTTTTGCAGGAACACAGCAGTCACTCATCTTGGCACTGGCACTTCTGGGGAAGGTATAAATGCCACCTCCCGCTGGCTGAGCTTCACAGCACTCGCAGGGGCTGGTGTCACCGGTAAGATTGCCTCCTTTGCTTGTCTTCCCTTCTTTCTGTCATCCTCACCCCTGCCAGAAAGCATGGGAGCACCTGGATTCTGACAAGTGACTTTGGGCAGAGACTTCAATGCTGTTAACCTCAGTTTTCTGGTAAACGGGAAGGGGGTCCAAAAGGCTTCTTTTTTTTTTTTTTTTTTTTTTTTTTTTTTTTTTTTTTTTTTTTTTTTTGAGACGGAGTCTCGCTCTGTCGCCCAGGCTGGAGTGCAGTGGCGCGATCTCGGCTCACTGCAAGCTCCGCCTCCCGGGTTCACGCCATTCTCCTGCCTCAGCCTCCCGAGTAGCTGGGACTACAGGCGCCCACAACCGCGCCCGGCTAATTTTTTGTATTTTTAGTAGAGACGGGGTTTCACCGTGGTCTCGATCTCCTGACCTTGTGATCCGCCCGCCTCGGCCTCCCAAAGTGCTGGGATTACAGGCGTGAGCCACCGCGCCCAGCCCAAAAGGCTTCTTTATTGTGAAGAGAAGGTAGGTGGGTCATCCAGCACAGTGCCTGGCACACAGTGGGTATTGCAGCAATGTTCTTTATTATTAATATTAAACAGACTATCAGCATCCTTGTTTTGTCAGTCGCTGAGGAGGAGAATGTAACTGAGGGTTTTGCAAGAATCAAACCAGTGACAGTTCAGCCTTGTTTCTAGGTGGGTGAGTCCGTTTTCCTCCACATCTGCAATTCTGGGCCACCCACTCTGTGCCCAGTCTCTGAGAGTGCTAGGGGGAGGATGCAGCCTCAGGTATGTGACAGCTCCCAGCAACAGGTTATTTCAATGCCACTAAAGCATGGTAGAAATGACTCTAATAATGCCACAATTGCTGCCATTCGCTGCATGCTGAGTGTGTTCTGGGACCACGGCCAAGTGCTTCCGGTTTTATACATTACATAATTGAATCCTCACAACCTGTTCACAGGTATTATTAGACATCATTACTGCCCCCATTTTATAGAACAGGAAGTTGAGGCATAGGGAGAGGATGTGACCTGCCCAGAGTCTCAATTCTGGTAGGCAGCAGAGACTGCTCCTGAACTGGACCAACTGAGCTTCTTCAGTCTGTGAACACTCAGGACCCGGAAGCGATAGGGCAGAACCTCAGGCACTCTGACGAGCCCAGAGGGCTGGTTTCTTGCCGGAGAGCAGTAGGTTTGGCTCCCAAGGTGCTTAACTGAATTTCTTCCTCCTGGGAAACATCCAGTCTTGGCCTTTCGTGTGGAGGCGGCTTCTGGAAGCTGGGCGTTATCTCTGAAGAGGAAGGCCAGGCTTCCTCTCTTACCCCTGAGAAACACAGCCTGCTTTGACCACCCCTCCTGCAGGAAGCGGGAAGAGGCTGACAATTTTCCAGACTTTTCTGATGTTCTCAATAGCTAAGGCAGGTCTATCCTGCTGCCTGCCACAGTGCCTGGGTTTCTACCATTGCACCCATTTCTTCCCTTTCTTGTAACATGGGTTCTGTATCAGATGATTTCACTAATGGGGGCGTAAAACCAGTGGCAGAGAAGAGAAGTCTAGGTACCGGGATGGGGAGAGGAGTCCCAGAGAGAGGGTGGGAGAAAGAGCAGGGGGATAGGGAACTTTGTGGGTTCCTAAACTGGGCACCACCACACCACAAAATACAGCCAATGCATAGGCTTTGTTTGTTCCACACAATTTTATTTAGGAAATTTCTGCATAAAGGCAGAAATTCTGGGATTGACTGTTCTATATTCTGCATGGTATCCATTGTCTGGGGTTGAGTGTTGGGGACCCACTTGGGACCTCATTTAAGCTCAGTTTTTCACTGCCCCCCACCCTTTTTTTGAGTAGACCTCATTTTTCCCTCCTCCTGGAGCTGGCCTGGATAGATATAAATGAAGCTAAGGACAGAAGTTCAAGTAGCTGCTTATGGACCCCACAGCTCTGGGACAGCCTGAAACCAGGGGAAAAAGAAGAATATTTGGGGCCAGAGAGGAGTGGTCCCAAGTCCCCACAGAGTGAAAAAGTCAGTGGCCCCTCCAGGTCCTCACTGCTGCTTCCCATGTCTTCCAGGTCATTCCTGCACGGGACAGTCCACCATGGCCTCAGACCACCAGACCCAGGCGGGCAAGCCACAGTCCCTCAACCCCAAGGTGGGTACCTCTCGGAGGAGGGGGCATGCAATGCTCCTCTCCCAGACTTAGTTGCCCTTCTGTAAAATGGGCTTGGCATCTTTCTTCACAGGTACCCCCTCTCCACCCCTGCCCTTCTGGGACTCAGTCTCCCCTACCCACACACTTGGGGCTGATTCTGAGAGTCCCTCCCCAGCCCATAGCTGGCATGCTGGGATTCCCAGTACCAGCCTCCGGCTTTGGAGACTTCAGTTTCTCTCCCTTACCTGTTTTCCCACACCCTACTGTCCACAGGGCTCCCTGAAACTGGAGTAGACCCTCATTCTCAGTCAGAGGTGGGATTAGTAGATGGAAGGTTGGTGTGAGTCCTGGCTCTGCACCTGCTGTGTGACCCGGGCCAATTATTTGATCCCTCTGAGCCTCCGTTCCATCTCTGTAAAAGGAGGAGTCAGATTTATTGCATAGGAAAGTTGTAAGAGCCAAAGAAACCAGGCTCAACCTAACACCCGGCCCAGGGTGCGCATCCACCTAACACCACCAAATAATCCCTTCTTTGATTTCTCGTCCACCTGCCCGCCCAAGGGCAGCAGGATCTTATCACAATGTCAGAGGCTTGTCACACCGAGTCTGCCCTCAAACCTCTATCGAGGAGCACCCAGCTGGCTGCCCTCCTGTGCCTCTCTGCTTTGGTAACCCCAGGCACAGGTTCCTTCAGGAATGGCCCGTTGGTCTGACTTGGTGCCTCCTGGGCCAGGGAAGCCTGAGCAGATGCAGCCCCTCACCTGCTCACCCCGATCTGTCCCTTATGGGGCTTACTTTCCAGAAGAAGGACAGACAATAAATAAATGAATATATGATTTTCAGTAGTGAGAAGTGCTACAAATAAATGTAAACTAGGGGAAGGGGCTCCTGAGAGTCGCAGTGGTTGTGTTAGCTCAGGTGTTCCAGGAGGGCCTCTCTGAGGAGGTGACTTTGAGCACACACCTGGGTCAAGTGAGGAAGCGGCTATGTAAAAATTGGGGGTGCCTTTGCGAGGCCGAGACGGGAGGATTGCTTGAGCCAAAAAGTTTGAGGCCAGCCTGGGCAACATAGTGAGATCCCATCTCCACAGAAAAATTAAAAATGGGGGTGAGGGTTGATGACAGCATCCAGACAAAAGGAACATCAGGCACAAAGACTCCAAGGTGGGAATGAGCTGGGTGAGTTTGGAAAAAAGCAAGAAGCACTGTCCACTAGACCTATGATGTGAACCATATAGGTAATGCAAAATTTTCTAGTAGCCACATCATTAAAAGTAAAAAGAAACAGGTGAAATTAATTTTCATATTATATTTTATGAAACCCAATATATCCAAAAGATGAGCATGTTAATGTATAATCAATATAAGAATTATTAGGCAGATATTTTACATTATTTTTTCCATTCTGAATTTTCAACATATGATGTGTATTTTACACTTAGAGCACAGTATAAGTAATAGTATGGACTAATCATGCGTGCTCAGTAGCCATATGTTACTAATGGCTGCTGTGTGGGACAGTGCAGTTTTAAAGGATTAGACAATTTGTAAAATGTTGCCCTCCACTCTATCGATTAATAATAACAACGCTAGTGAGCTCCTGGGTCCTCTGAGCTTCTGGGCTTTCAGATGCATGGAGAAACTACCCTTCCTCACCTGCCTAACCCTCTTCAGGTGGGCACCCCAGGCCTGCTCCCTCAGAAACTGCATTTGATCAAGATCCCATTGTTACGTGCACAGGTTAGAGTCCGCAAAGTGCTGCTTCAATTTCAGCTGCATCAGACAAGCCTGGGCTTCAGTTTCAGCTCTTCCACTTATTCACGTGGGATCTGTAGCATGTCTTTTAATTAACGTAATTATGTCTCCCACAAGCAGCACAAATACTATGTGGTAACCACCCACAAGCCCTTGTCTCCCAGGCTGGCGTAATAATAAACTAGCCCCGAACTTCCATATTCTTGATTCCCCATTTTACAGATGAGAGAACTGAGGCCCAGAGTATTGAATTGCTTTTTAGGTTTGCACAACTGGATGTAACAGAGGACACAATGGAGCCCTTGTCTCCTGATCCTATCTCTGGCCGAGTCAATGACCATAAAGGGCTGGGTCACCGATTGTAAAGGCTGGATTGAGCCCATGGAATTCACCTCTAAGCCCTGTGGGGCACCCCTTTTCCTTTCTTTGTGTCGCTAATCCCAGGCCTGGGAGTCAGGGCTATGTTTATCCAGCCTGTGCTGACCATGTCGATTCTGTAGCTTCCCCGACTGGGAGTGTGCTGACCTGAGCCCATCTTTTCATCCAGGGGCAGTTTGCTGGGGAGATGTGGCTGAAAAAGCTCTGCCTCCAAAATTCTCACTGGAACCATGAAAGGTGGCAGCTAGCCTCATAGTTAATTTGGATGTGGGAGATGTTGGGTGGGTCTCTTCACTTTGCAGAGCTTCAGTTTCCCTGATGGGGATCTCGTGAGCCCCCTCCCTTGGGCTGATAATACCAGGTGAGACAAGGGGAGTGAAGTCCTCTTAAGAAGTATTTCAAGGGGGAGCTCATAGGGACACCTGAGAATTCTGTGGAGGCTTGGAGAAAGGGCCCAGGTGTGTGTAGTTTTATGGGTGAAATGGAGGTAAGGGGTGTATATGAAGGTACCGGTGCAGCTCTAACGGGAGGAGGAGAAGCTCAAACGCGTGGTCTAGCACGTCAGTACTCCTAATTTGGTCCATAAGCCAGTGGCACCAGCATCACCTGGGAGATGATTGGAAATGCAGAAGCCAGGGCTGCACCCCAGACCTGTTCCCTCAGAAACTGCACTTATCCAGATCCCAGGTGCTACATGCACCTGTTAGGGTTCGCAAAGTGTTGCTTCCATTTCAGCTGCATCAGACAAGCCTGAGCTCCAATTTCAGCTCTGCCACTTATTGGAATCTGTACAACATCTCTTAATTAACATAATTATGTCTCCCACAAGCCGAGCAAATACGGTGTGCAAATTATGCTCCCCTGAATCCTTCTAACAAACAATATCACAAGGCAGTTTCTGTCTTTGTTTCTTTTTCTTTTTATTTATTATTTATTTATTTATTTATTTATTTTTTGAGATGGAGTCTCGCTCTGTCGCCCAGGATGGAGTGCAGTGGCCGGATCTCAGCTCACTGCAAGCTCCGCCTCCCGGGTTTATGCCATTCTCCTGCCTCAGCCTCCCGAGTAGCTGGGACTACAGGCGCCCGCCACCACACCCAGCTAGTTTTTTTGTACTTTTTTTAGTAGAGACGGGGTTTCACCGTGTTAGCCAGGATGGTCTCAATCTCCTGACCTCGTGATCCGCCCGTCTCGGCCTCTCAAAGTGCTGGGATTACAGGCTTGAGCCACTGCGCCCAGCCTCTTTTTCTTTTTAAAAAAATTAGAAGTGGGATCTTGCCATCTTGCCTAGGCTGGTCTGAAATTCCTGGGCTCAAGCAATCCTCCCACCTCAGCCTTCCAAAATGCTGGGATTACAGGTGTGAGCCACCACACCCAGCCTGGGTTGTCTTTATTTCCCATTTTACAGACGGGGAGACTGACGCTTAGAGAGGACAAATGCAGGCTCAAGGTCCCACAGCTGCTTATAGCCAGAGCCAGGGCTGTTTGATTTTTATGTTTGGTTTGTCGCTCTGGAGGTGAACCCTTCAGCATCCTTTGGGTTCTCTGAGCTCCCTCCCCACGTCTACCAGCCAACTGTCACTTCTCTTCATCATGATGAGGGTCTGAGTCTCGCTTCCTGTTGCAGATCATCATCTTTGAGCAGGAAAACTTTCAAGGTCACTCGCATGAGCTCAATGGGCCCTGCCCCAACCTGAAGGAGACTGGCGTGGAGAAGGCAGGCTCTGTCCTAGTGCAGGCTGGACCGTAAGTACCTGGGTGGCCTCTCCTGGTCACGGACTTTGGGTGAGGTGATCAGGTTGTGGACTGGAGGAATCTACCCTTGCTGTTCTCCTGTCTGCAATCTGGGGATCAAGTTTTGGGGACTGACAGTGTATGGAGATAATTCATGCTTTGCAGTCAGATAGAGCTGGGTTCAAATCCAGGCTCCACCACTTCTAGGCTGTGTGGTGTTGGACCAGGACCTTCCCCCTCTGAGCCTCAGTTTCCTCCTCTGTAGGATAAGGATGACCATGTGCTCTGGGGATGAAGGGAAAGGGTCATGTAGAAAGCCTGATACAGAGGTCAAGGCAGGAAGATGGACATAGTGACTCATGAAGCTTTTAGAACTGCCAGTCTCTGGCTCCAGGAGTGTCCTCAATCCTGGGAGGTTTAAGGCTGGATGTCCCAGCTCTGCATCCACTCCTCCCTTCCCAAATCCTGACAATACTGGGTCTTTACAGATTTTTTGGCACACTTGGGGGCCAGGTCTGTATCCAAGAGAGAAGGGGAGCTGAATGGTTGACTCACCTTATGTCATGTAGCTGAGCATAGTCTTATGTGAGCCTGCAGAGTGTCTGGGACACAAACCACAGCTTCTCTCGTCACTCCTTCTCTGTCAAAGCCTCAGGATGTAGAAATGTCCACTGGTGGCCAGTAAGTCAGATACAGCTGGAGATCCTAAGGTGAGCCATACCACACCTCAAGGTTCTCAGGGAATTCTGCAGAGTTCCACGGCCCTACATGGGTCAGAACCTGAAGATGTGCAGAACACAGCTAAAGCAGTGGCTATGCCAAGCCTTGGTCATCTGACATGCTCAGGGAATCTGTTGTGTCTAAGAGAATCCCTTTCTGGATAACTGAGATTTGACTGTTTAAGCGTCACATCTGATTTTCAGCTGCCTTTTCAAATATTTTGATGAAAAAAACTTTCCCAAAGAGATTTTACACTCTTCTGCTTTCTTTTTAAAAAAATATAACATTTAATTTTTTTTTTTTTTTTTTTTTTTTGAGACGGAGTCTGGCTCTGTCGCCCGGGCTGGAGTGCAGTGGCCGGATCTCAGCTCACTGCAAGCTCCGCCCCCCGGGTTTATGCCATTCTCCTGCCTCAGCCTCCCAAGTAGCTGGGACTACAGGCGCCCGCCACCTCGCCCGGCTAGTTTTTTGTATTTTTTAGTAGAGACGGGGTTTCACCGTGTTCGCCAGGATGGTCTCGATCTCCTGAGCTAGTGATCTGCCCGTCTCGGCCTCCCAAAGTGCTGGGATTACAGGCTTGAGCCACCGTGCCCGGCCAACATTTAATATTTTTATTAACTATCATTTATTGTTTAAAACTAAGAAGATAGGGTTTAAAGCAAAAAACCGTATGACTTCTGTTCACTACTCAGAAGTAACCATTATTAAGATTTTGGTATGAATTTAGATTTCCTTCTCTCTTTCTCTCTCTGTTTCTCTCTCTCTCTCTCTCTCTCTGTGTGTGTGTGTGTATAATCAAATCAAACTTGGATCATACTAAACATGATGTTTTATTACTCACTTTGGAAATTTTACAAGGTAGCATGAACTCTCTCCATGTCATTAAATAGCATTTTATGTTGGTGCTTTTCAAAGTCGTTTGAGGAAAATTCACATCAGATTCCCAGAAGGGAGATGCTTTAAAATGGAGGTTCTCGGGCCCCATGTCAGTCCCACTAAATCAAACTTAGCTCTAGAGCCTGGAATCTGCATTTAACAAGCTTACCTGGTGATAGTTACACCAGTTACATTTGATAACCCACATCCTATGCCATTACTTACCATGGCTTTGTAACAGTCCATGATTGAATATGCCATATCCAGGCCCCGATTGTAGGATAAGTTTTTCAGTTACTGGATATTATAAACAATGCCACAATGAACATCCTTATTCAGATATCTGTGATCCCTTGACAACTGTTTTTGTTTGTTTGTTTGTTTTGTTTTGTTGAGATGGAGTTGTAGCTCTTGTCACCCAGGCTGGAATTCAATGGCACGATTTCAAGTCACTGCAACCTCTACCTCCCTGGTTCAAGCAATTCTCCTGCCTCAGACAACCGAGTAACTGGGATTACAAGCATGCACCACCGTGCCTAGCTAATTTTTTGTATTTTTAGTAGAGACAGAGTTTCACCATGTTGGCCAGGCTGGTCTCGAGTTCCTGACCTCAGGTGATCCGCCCGCCTCAGCCTCCCAAAGTGCTGGGATTACAGGCATGAGCCATGGCGCCTGGCCCCTTGACAACTGTTTTCTAAGGACCCATTGCCTAAAGTAGAATTGCTGGATCAAGACTACTCTTCCAAAAGAGGATAATAAACATGATCTCCTCTTCCATTAATAACTTAGATTATTCCTCTGAACAGCCATTATTGCACATGCTGAAATGTTTGCCTCTGCACTGGTTGGCCCCAGAATGCTAATCATTTTGAGATTTGTGGGTTTTTTTCTCCTATTTTTTGCCTTCCTCTATTAGCCATGCCCGACCTGAAGGCCATCCCTCCCTCCTTAATGTACTATTTTTCTTCTAATGTGGATCTACAAAACCAGAGTTTGGGCGGAGTCTAACAACAGGGACAAGAGAAGAAACAGATCCAAAGAGAGGGATTTGGGCACAACCGAGGGGGTCTGGGGTCAGTTCTCAGTGGTGAAGGCTGACTATGCATCTCTCTCCCCAGCTCCACTTGCAGCCGTGCCATACCTTGAAATCTGCCACAGTGGGAGCATTTACACCATGGAAATTGGCAAACGCTGCAAATCAAGAGTGTTAATTTTTGTTTTGTTTTTTGAGAGTTGGCTGTTAACTTACCAGCATACTATTGGCTTTAGTGCATGACGTCTATATATTGGTATTTGTTGCGGGCTGTTATTTAGACCGCCTTCTTATTTCTTAACTGTGTTCCAGGTGGTTAAAGGCAACATAGCACTGAGTTCTGGTTAACTGGGGGGACTGTGCGCTTGGATTTGCCGTGCTAAGGTTCGGGTGGGGCTATTACATCTTGCCTGGTTGGGCAAGAGTGAACCCCAGGGGCCAACGTGAGTAGCCAGGATCCTGCCATAGGAAGCTTGGAGTGGAACTGACCTGCCCCCTTTCTCTCTGTCTCCATGGCAGCTGGGTGGGCTATGAACAGGCCAACTGCAAGGGCGAGCAGTTTGTGTTTGAGAAGGGCGAGTACCCCCGCTGGGACTCGTGGACCAGCAGCCGCAGGACAGACTCCCTCAGCTCCCTGAGGCCCATCAAAGTGGTGAGCCCCCTGCCATCATCCTACTTTCTCTCTCTGCCCATCATCCTACTTTCTGTCTTTGCCACCTTGGAGCCGGAGGTCCTGAGACCAGGAAAGGGCCTGCCCCTCTAGCATTGTGCCCCTTCTGATTGGTGAGGAACCTCCTCACTGGGTGACCTTGCAAAAGTCATTTTACTTCCCTGAGCCTCAGTTTCTTCATCTGTAAAATGGGCATATTGGTATCTACTGTCCTGAGATTCCAATGTGCTTATTAGCTTGAGGGTTGTCACGCTGCGCAACTCCAGGGGTCTCCAATCACAAGACTATGAAATGCCCCAGAGGGCACTATTCACATTCTGTTTTACGTGGTTGGTGCCCCCCACCCCGCAGGGTTGGGCAACTCCCATCACAGAGTCATTGCTCAATAATCAATAGCCATCAGAAATACAAGAAATTCTGAGTTCAGGACTGGAGGAGAAGGTGGTTTAGCTCTTCTTCAAGACTCGTGCCAGTGTGAGTTTTCAGTGCTTCTGAGATCCCGATTCTTACTAGTGTGTGAGTGTGTAAACTGTCGGGGAGGGGACAGGGCCCATCACTGCTCAGTTACACTCCCAAACCCTCCAAGCCCAGCCTAGCTCCTCCCAGGACCTACTGGAAGGTTGGAGAACACTGGACTTCACACCCCACAGACCCAGGTTCCCATGTTGGCTGTGCTGCTCCCATCTGTGTGGCCTTGAGCACGTCATTTGACCTCTCTGTGCCTCATTTTTCTCATCTGCCAAATGGCATAAAAGGATTTTATGTCTAAGGGATAAGGGTTTTCTTATCTGAAAATCTTATCTTAAACTGAAAATGTTTAAAGGATTAGATAACTAAGGAAAATGTTACAGGAACAGGAGGATGGGAAGAGATGTAGAAATGAAGAAAAATCAAAATATCTCAGGTGCCTATTAGAGGCACAATTAGCCTGTGCATGTGTGTGTGTGCCTGCCTGTGTGTGCATGTGTGTGCACGTGTGTGTGTGCGTGTGTGCCTGTGTGTGCTTGTGTGTGTGTGCGCATGTGTGTGTGCACGTGTGTGTGCATGTGTGTGTGCATGTGTGTGTGCGCATGTGTGGGTGTGCGTGTGTGTGCGCGCCTGTGTGCCTGTGTGTGTGTGCATGTGTGTGCCTGTGTGTGTATGCCTGTGAGTGTGCCTGTGTGTGCATGTGTGGGTGTGCACTTGTGAGTGGGTGGTAGATTGTAGCTGCCATTTATAAAAGAGAAACTTGAGGCATAGGAGGAAAAAATGACATTTCAGAATCAAATATTCCCCAAAGTGTAGCATTTCAGAGTGTCTGTTACATGAAAATGGCCCAGTAGAAACTTAACAAATGGCTGCGATCCAACAGCAGTTATCATAGACACGTGGTAGGTGCACTGGGCAGAGAGTGATGTGTGGGACATGCGGATCCCAACTCTGGGGCATGAGCATGGGGTGGGAAGGCCAACCCTGGGCCCCGTCACCCATACTCACTTCCCCACATCCTCTGCCAATAGGACAGCCAAGAGCACAAGATCATCCTCTATGAAAACCCCAACTTCACCGGGAAGAAGATGGAAATCATAGATGACGACGTCCCCAGCTTCCACGCCCACGGCTACCAGGAGAAGGTGTCATCTGTGCGGGTGCAGAGTGGCACGTAAGCGCATTGCCAGCCCTGGCTCACCCTGCCCCAGGAACTGAGACTCTGGGGTCCTAAGTCCTGCTCTGCCCTGTGTACACTGGTGATCTTGCACACATCAGTGTACTCTGCTGACCTCTGGCTTCCCACTGGAAAGTAAATGGGAATTCTCTGCCCACAGGTGGCTTACAGCCCCTGAATTTCTCTCTAGAGCTGCCTTTGGGGAAATGGCCTTTGGAGTGGAGAAACCTTGGCCTTTACCTCAGCCCCAGTGAGCAAGACATGTATGTCAGAGGGGCAAGTTGAGGCAGAGGGAGGATTAGGTTGAGGCAGGAGGGAAGGAATGAGTTGAGTAGTCTGAAAGCTGAGAAGCAGGAGGACCAGCCCATGCTGACTTTGACCGCATGTGTCCCTAAGTTTGGGAACAGGAGGTGTCATTTTCCTCTGAATGGAAGTTCCTGGGCACATCGACCCTGGCCATCAGCAATGGGGGATTTCTCATGGTAAAAAATTTGGATTCCATGGGGGGTCCACAGATGAGCTTTGGGCAGCAGTGTGTTGGAAATAGCTTATATCAGCCCTTTTTTTTTTTTTTTTTTTTAAATTGAGATGGGGTCTTGCACTGTCGCCCGGGCTGGAATGCAGTGGAACAATCTTGGCTCACTGCAGCCTCCGCCTCCCAGGTTCAAGCAATTCTCCTGTCTCAACCTCCCAAATAGCTGGGATTACAGGTGCCCACTACCAAGCTCAGCTAATTTTTTTTTTTTTTTTTTTTTTTTTTTTTTTGAGACGGAGTCTCGCTCTGTCGCCCAGGCTGGAGTGCAGTGGCCGGATCTCAGCTCACTGCAAGCTCCGCCTCCCGGGTTCACGCCATTCTCCTGCCTCAGCCTCCCGAGTAGCTGGGACTACAGGCACCTGCCACCTCGCCCAGCTAGTTTTTTGTATTTTTTAGTAGAGACGGGGTTTCACCATGTTAGCCAGGATGGTCTTGATCTCCTGACCTCGTGATCCGCCCGTCTCGGCCTCCCAAAGTGCTGGGATTACAGGCTTGAGCCACCGCGCCCGGCCGCTCAGCTAATTTTTTGCATTTTTAGTAGAGACGGGGTTTCACTGTGTTGGCCAGGTTAGTCTCAAACTCCTGACCTCATGATCTGCCTGCCTCGGCCTCCCAAAGTGCTGGGATTACAGGCATGAGCCACCGCGCCCAGCCTGGAACCGACTCTTACATTTTCAGAATTTGTGTGAACTGATTGACTAATCATTGGTAGCTTGAAACCAGCCACAGTGGGTGCATTTACAGCATAGAAATCAGCAAGTGCTATGAATTAAGGCTCTTTCCCCCCAACAGAACCAGTTTAGCCAAACATACTGGCTTCTTGGGGTTTGTCAAACTCCTAAAGTGGTGTGCAAAGTTCTGTGCTCCTGTTCTCCTTCATTCCCTCATTCCCTTCATTCATTCATTGATTCATTCATTCATTCAATTTCTCAGTGCTGTCATATGCCAGGCATTGTGTTAGGTGCCCAGGGTGAAGGAGATTAAAGAGATCTGGCTTCTGCCGTGTGTAGCCAACAGTCTAGAAGGGGCAACTGTTAATAATTTAAGAATCCACATAAGTCTAAGCTACTTCCTTGGAGAAAAGATTCTTGAGCTGAGATCTCAAGAAACAGTAGGAATTGCGGGGGTAAAGAGGCCAAGCAAGAGCGTCCCAGACAATGAGAGCAGCATGTGCAAAGGCCCTGTGGTGCATGTGGGGGGAGCCTGGTAGGTCTGAGAAACTCTACAAAGGCCACTGGCTGGAATGCAGAGATGTGGGAGCATAAGAATGCGAAGGTAGTGCTGGAGATGTCCACAGAGACTGGCCAGGCAGGTCCTTGCAGGCCAGGCCTGTGTGCCATTTTCTGGAAAGAAGACCAGCACTTTCATTAAGTAGCCCCTGGAACCTCTTTCATCAGAAGGCCCCTGGAACCTCCCCCAACTCTTCTTTGGCCTTGCAGCTGGGCTTGGAGGTGGGATAGCAGTGGATGGAGATGGTTCAAAGGTCTGACTTATTCTAAACTTCAGTGAGCTTAAGATACCACCCCCTTGCTCTGACCCCAGTACCAGGCCTTCAGTCAAAATTTGCTTCAGGAGGCAGTGAGCTCCCCATCAAGAGAAGGAAGAAAGCAGAGGCTCAGTGCTGGAAGGGTGGGGTGGAAAGGGTGTCCTGCTTACTCCTGGGAAGTGGCAATGGTTGGGAGGCTTCACCCTTCCTAGTGGCTTAGGGATGCTCTCTCCCCTCGCTTCTCTCTTGTTTCTCTTCCTGTTCCCCCGGTTCACCCTCCCCTCACCTCTCGTCCTGCAGGTGGGTTGGCTACCAGTACCCCGGCTACCGCGGGCTGCAGTACCTGCTGGAGAAGGGAGACTACAAGGAGAGCAGCGACTTTGGGGCCCCTCACCCCCAGGTGCAGTCTGTGCGCCGCATCCGCGACATGCAGTGGCACCAACGTGGCGCCTTCCACCCCTCCAACTAGTACCCTCCCCACCATGCCTCTTTCCCAGGACCCAGACCTGCTGCCCAGGAACCCTCCAGACCAACCAGAGAGTGAATAAAGTGTGACTTGCAACTTGTCTGCTGTGGGTCTTTGATCCCCCCAGCAGCTGGGGTGTGTGTGTGTGTGTGTGTGTGTGTGTGTGTGTGTGTGTGAGAGAGAGAGAGAGAGAGAGAGAGAGCGAGAGAGAAATGAGAATCAGCATGTATCTGGGCTAGGAGTAGGGCAACAGAACCCTTATTGAATCTTACGGTTCTGCAGCTGCTTAGCTGTGTGACCTTGGACACAGTGCCCAACCTCTCTGAGCCTTTATTTCTTCATCTGACTTGAAATTCCCTTGCCTCTGAGTGGCTGGCTTGGTTGAGCTCCTGAGCCCCCTGTTACATGCTGGTTGCTGAGCACAGTCATTCTCAGGGGCATGTGATGGGTGCCCCCGCCCTTAAAAATGTGTTCACTGCCCACCATTCTCACATTATCACATTATCCCCTTGAGTCTGGGAGTCTTTTTTGATTTGCAAGAGAAGCCAAGAACCCTGAATCCCCCACTCCAGCCCAGGGAGAGGTCAGAATGCCACGTTTGTGAGTGTGTTCATTCATTCATCATATGGCTGCGGGCAACTGTTAGTAATTTAAGAATCTACACAACATCTAAGCTACTTCAATGAGGAAGAGACTACTGAGCTGTGAGGATCTTGGCTGTAGCCAGGCTCAAGGTGATGCAATGATCTGGGAATGAAGGCTGGTTTATACTGCTGTTCTGGGCCATTGGCCAGGGATAGAGGCTCAGGCAAGTCCTTTTGCCTTCAGAGCTTTGATGCTTCTACTCAGGAAGATGGGAGAGAAACAGTACCTTCCTAATGGGATTGCGACAAGGCTGAAACGAAATGCTGCAGGCCTTCTGTCTTTAGACTCAGCTTTTGTTGGTTAATATGCAGTGCAAATATCTGCTTCCTAGGTGCAGCCTCTTGCCACTTTGTTTTTGGTATCTCTTGATACCATTTTAAATTTTAATGTAGTCAAACAGCAATATTTTCCTTTAGGGTTTATGCCTTTCACATCTCCTTGAAGAAATTCTTTCTTCTTTCTTTTTTTTTTTTCCCAAGACAGAGTCTTGCTCTGTTGCCCAGGCTGGAGTGCAATGGTACAATCTTGGCTCACTGCAACCTCCGCCTCCCGGGTTCAGCAGTTCTCCCGCTTCAGCCTCCCGAGTAGCTGGATTACAGGCATGCACCACCATGCCCGCCTAAATTTTGTATTTTTAGTAGGGGTTTCACCATGTTGGCCCGGCTGGTCTTGAACCCCTGAACTTGTGATCCGCCTGCTTTGGCCTCCCAAAGTGCTGGGATTACAGGAGTGAGCCACTACGCCCGGCCAACCTTGAAGAAATTCTTTCTAATCCCTGGTTACAAAGAAATTCCCCAATATATTTTTTTCCCTAAACTTTTAAAACTTTTGCTCTTCACATTTGCGTTCTTAATCCTTCTGGAGCTGATTCTTGCATGTAGTGTATGGTAGAGATTCAGTTTCCTTTTCTTTTTTTTTCCACTTTGGACATCCGATGTCCTAAAATCATTCATGAAGGAGTCCATTTGCTGCACTGCGGCGCAGTCACCTTGCTGATCCATCCCCTTCCCCATAGATGGGGTGATTTTATGGGCTGTCTTTTCTGTTCCTATAGTCAGTGTATCCCCGCACTTTGCCACTTTATGTTCATGACTACTGCTTTGTAGTCAGTGTTGAGGTCCCTAAAACAGGGGCCCTCAAACCCTGGGTCTCCCATGGCCGGAAATGGGGGTTGCACAACAGGAGGTGGGCATTGCAGCCTGAGCTCCGCCTCCTGTCAGACCAGCAGAGGCATTAGATTCTCACAGGAGTGCAAACCCTATTGTGAATTGTACATGCAAAGGATCTAGGTTGCATGCTCCAATGAGAATCTAACGTCCGCTGCCCACAGCCCATGAAAAAGTGTCTTCCACAAAATCGATCCCTGGTGCCAAAACATTTGGGGACCACTGCCCTATAACATGATTCTTCAGGAATGTTTTAGAAATTCTCGCCCCTTTAGGACTCCATTTAGAAGCATCCCCTCACATTTGGAAAAGTGGAAAACCTTGTTGAATGAACTAAAGTGGTTCAAATGATTATCATAAAGGTAGAAACCAGTAAGTGCTCCATATACATCATGGAATACTATGCAGCCATAAAAAAGAATGAGTTCATGTCCTTTGCGGGGACATCGATGAAGCTGGAAACCGTCATTCTCAGCAAACTGACACAGGAACAGAAAACCAAACACCGCATGTTCTCACTCATAAGTGGGAGTCGAACAATGAGAACACATGGACACAGGGAGGAGAACATCACACATTGGGGTTTGTCAGGGGTGGGGAGCAAGGGGAGGGAGAGCATTAGGACAAATACCAAATGCATGCAGGGCTTAAAACATAGATGATCGGTTGATGAGTGCAGCAAACCACTGTGGTACATGTATCCCAGAACTTAAGTAAAAAAAAAAAAAAAAAAAAAAAAAAGTCGGGCAAGGTGGCTCACGCCTGTAATTGCAGCACTTTGAGAGGCTGAGGCGGGCAGATCATGAGGTCAGGAGATCGAGGCCATCCTGGCTAACACGGTGAAACCTCATCTCTACTAAAAATACAAAAAATTGCTGGATGTGGTGGCAGGCACCTGTAATCCCAGCTACTAGGGAGGCTGAGGCAGGAGTATTGCTTGAACCTGGGAGGCGGAGCTTGCAGTGAGTCGAGATTGCGCCACTGCACTCCAGCCTAGGCAACAGAGTGAGACTCCATCTCAAAAATAAATAAATAAATAATAAGTTAAAATAAAAAAAAAAAGAAACCAGTAAGTGCTCAATAAATGTTACTATCATCTATTTCTTCATTCATTCTTCAACCATTACCTACTGAGTGCCTATTTGGATACTTGACTTAGTACCTGGATGATGAAATAATCTACAACAAACCCTCATGACACGAGTTTATAACAAACCTGCACATGTACCCCCGAACCTAAAATAAAAGTTAAAAAAACAGAATCCACACAAGTCTAAGCTACTTCCTTGAGGAAAAGACTCCAGCTGAGATCTCAAGGAAGAGTAGAAATTACAGGGGTAAAGAGGCCAAAGAAGAGTGTCCCAGATGAGAGTGGCATGTGCAAAGGCCCTGTGGTGGGAGGAGCCTGGTAGCTCTGAGAAACTCCACAAAGGCAGGGTGGTGGCTGGAATGCAGAGATGTGGGGGCACATGGAAAACCTTGTTAAAGCGGTTAAAATGATTATCATAAAGATGGAAACTAACACATGCTAAATAAATGTTACTTTCGTTCATTTCTTTATTGATTCTTCATCCAAAACTTACTGAGTGCCTATTTCACTCCTGGAACTGGGCAGACTACAGATACAAAGTAGTAAGACAGATTCCCTGTCCTTAGAAGCTCTCACTCTGGGGGCATTGTAATAGTTTGAGAGTAGAGCAATGGTGATTATTATGGATTGAACGAGAACCCCCCCAAATTCATATGCTGAAATCCTAATCCTTAGTACCTTAGAGAATGTGACCTTATTTGGAAACTGGGTCATTGCAAGTGCAGTTTTGTTTTAAATGATAGGGTCTCACTCTGCTGTCCAGGCTGGAGTGTGATGGCACAATCATAGCTCACTGCAGCCTCCAACTACTGGGCTTTCAAGTGATCCTGTTGCCTCAGCCTCTGGAGAAGCTGAAACCACAGGCGTGCATGACCACACCTGCTAACTTTTTTATTTTTTACGTAGAGATTTGGCGGGGTGGGGGTCGGGGTGTCTCACTGTGTTGCCCAGGCTGGTCTCGAACTCTTGGCCTCAAGCAATTCTTCAGTCTCCACCTCCCAAAGTGCTGTGACTGTAGGTGTGAGCTACCATGCCCGGCCAAATGTAATTAGTTATATTAAGAGTGGATCATACTGGAGTAGCGTAGGCCCCTATTGGAATGTGACTGGTGTCTATGAAAACGGGAAACGTGGAGACAGCCACGCACACAGGGAGAATGTCATGTGAAGATGATGCTGGGGTTCTGTTTCTGTAAGGCAAGGAGTGCCGCAGATTGTCGGCCACCCACCAGAAGCTAGGAGAGAAACACGGAGCAGATTCTCACTTGCAGCCCCCAGGGGAACCCGACTCTGCCAACGCCTTGACCTCCGACTTCCAGCCTTCCTGGGGACTTCCTAGAGAGTGCCCTGTCCGTCCTCCCTCTTCCTCCCTCTCTTTCTCTCTCGCGTGGGGGGTGCTCTGCACGTCCACCCTACTCACCTCCCCTCTGAGTTTACAGTTCCCTCCTCTCCGGTCTCTGCAGGACCGGGCGGACCCTTTTTATCGGGCCTCAAGGTTCCACTTCCCCTGCAGCCACCAGGTGTCAGCAAAGCTTCATCCTAGGGGTTCGCCGGGCGGCCCGAGCTGCGCAGGCCCTGATTGGAGGCAAGCGCCGTTAGTCACAGGCGTGGGCGAGGCCTCCGAGCCTCGCCGCCCTCGGTAGGGAAACTGAGGCTCAGAGAACCCGGAGCCCAGTCTTGTCCCCGGGCCGCCTCCAGAGCCCCGTGTCTTTCTGCAGCCTTGCTTTCCAAAACTTGTTGGGAGGGGGAGAAAAAAAATCAAACAAATCCAGCAACCATTCTTTGTCTTAGGAAGGTGATTCCAAGATTCCGAAGAGCTTTCTCACCCATGATGTCACTAGAAGCCGCGGAGCAAAGCCCGCCACTCAGACATGTGACAGAGCAACCGCTCAGTGCTTCAGTTTCCTCTAAAATGGGAGCAATAATAGTGCCGCTCAGAGGATTGCAGTGAAGAGTCCAGAAGTTGACGCTTATGAAGTTCAGGGCGGAGCCACACAGCAAGGCCCTGGGTAAATAAGTGCAGTGTGAGAAGTGCTCAGAGGTGCCTGTGGGGGACGGGGTGGGGGCAGGGAAGGCTCCCGGGAGGAGGAGGCTTGGGTTTTGTAGAAGGAGTAGGAGTTTGCCAGATGGCCTGGATGGAAACCCCTTCCGCATGTTCATTCACCAATTCACTCATTCATTCCTGTCACAAAATTACAACACATTTAGTTTAAAGGCCTTAATTGACCTTTTTTTTTTTTTTTTTTTTGAGATGAAATCTCGCTCTGTCGCCCAAGCTGGAGTGCAGTGGCACAATCTCAGCTCACTGCAACCTCCTCCACCTCCTGGCTATTTTTATTTTTGTATTTTTAGTAGAAAGGGGGTTTCAACATATTGGTCAGGCTGGTCTCGAACTCCTGACCCCAGATGATCCACCTGACTCGGCCTCCCAAAGTGCTGGGATTACAGGTGTGAGCCACCGCGCCCAGCCCTTAATTGACTTCTATTTGCCATTCTAGAATTGGGCAACACCTCATTCTGTAAAATAGAATTATGTGTCCAGATGAGTTGAACAGAAGAGATTTCCTTACAGACAGCAACAGGCAGAAGGAAGAAGATACAGAGAATAAAAAAACAGAATGGTCCTTTCAAAGTTACTTTCCTTGTAAAGGTTAAATCCTAGGGAACTTCTTTCTCCTGCCGGCTGAAACTGGAAGGCTGGGCAAACACCTTGGTTTGGGCTTGCTGGTGTGGCACATCAGCACGAGTCACTCCATTTTGGTTTGGTCGGTGGGTCCTAGGCCAGGAGCTCAGTCCAAACCAATGGCCTCCTATAAACTTGAGCGCTCCCATCTTCCTCCTGCCGCCCTTGTTCTGCTTCCCTCTTCTTCTTTGCTCTTTTCTTGCTCTTTCTCCTGGTCCTCTGGTTTCTCCTGCTCTGCACCCCCACTTTTCTCCAACCTCCACCTTCTCTCCTTCCTCTCCTCCTCACTCTCATGTCCCCAGATGCAGCCACTCAGCCAGGCCCCAGCGTCACCCCCTAGCGTGATGGGGTAGAGGGATGGGCAGCTGGAGCAGGTGGGCTTATGAAGGTGGACAGACCACTGTCTCTAAGCAGCTGCGGAGGGCCTGCCTGACCATCTGTAGGAGCCTTGGGTTTCAGGGGACTAGTTCTTGGTGTTGGAGAGCTGGACTCAGCAGCCAGACTAGTCCCTGGGAAGTGGGCTGGAGCCTGGCAGAAACGGGGAGGAAGCCACAGGGCAGCCCTAAGAGAGGCAGTGGAAACAGCCCCAAGCCAGGCAGTGGAGCCAGAGGCCCCTGAAGTCAGGCAGGGCTAGAGTCAAGTCCCAGATCTCCTACTCATTGACCCTGTGACGGCAGGCAAATGACCTTACCTCTCTGAGACTCTGTTTCCTCATCTAACCAAGGGCCATGGGGTTTTTCCCCATTGGTAATTCTCAGACACCTGGTCACCGACCTGATACGAAGTAGTTGCTCAATAAATGACAGCCTAGTTGCCTTTTCGCTCTTCATTCATTCATTGGATAGTGATTGGGGACTCTCTCCTGTGCTGCCCGCTGCTCCAAAGCAAAGGAGCCTGCCTGTCAAGCCTACCTTGTCACTTGTTGCCAGGAACTCCTGCTCCCTCCTAGGGCAGCCCCTGGTTAATGGAGCTGAGAGAACGCAAGATGCTGAGCCGTGGGGTGTGCAAGAGAACCGGGAGGGAGGCTTTATGAAAATCAGGGTCCAGGTACAGCCCCAGGCCAGGTCAGCTCACAGCGGGCAGACAGGTGAAACTGGAGGAAATTGGAGATACAGCGGGAGGGAGGGAGAAAAGGTAAAACCTCTCACCGCCTCCTCAACGCCTAAAAAGGTCTGAAGCTTGCTCAAAGCTAAGAATTTTAAACCCAAACTCAGACATCAGCCAATACTAAATGTTTGCAAGGATTGGGGAACAAAAACTCTAAAGTGCTTCTGCAGTGATGTAAACTGGTGCCATCACTTTGCAAAAATTAGAATTTGACAAATTCTAATAATGTTGAAGATGCAGAAATCTGGAGGCCCAGCTATTTCTTCACTGGGTGTTTACCCTGGAAAATCTCTCCCACATCTGTACCAGCAGACAGGTTCAGGATGCTCAGAGCAGCGTTGTCTGCACTAGCAAAAAACTGGAAACAACCTACCTGTCCCTCAGAAGGAGAATGAGTACTAATCAGCATGCAATAATATTATCATGCAACAGACAAAAGGGATACACAACACCTTACGTATTCAACATGGGCATGTCTCAGAAATATTGCTGGAGGTAAAAAAACAAAACAATAACAACAACAACAACAAAAACAGGCAAGTTACAGAACAATATTTGGTATTTATAAGAATGTTTCTGGCGGGGCGCAGTGGCTCACGCCTGTAATCCCAGCACTTTGGGAGGCCGAGGCGGGCGGATCACAAGGAGATCAAGACCATCCTGGCTAATACGGTGAAACCCTGTCTCTACTAAAAATACAAAAAATTAGCTGGGCATGGTGGCAGGCGCCTGTAGTCCCAGCTACTTGGGAGGCTGAGGCAGGAGAATGGTGTGAACCCGGGAGGTGGAGCTTGCAGTGAGCTATATGGCGCCACCGCACTCCAGCCAGGGTGACAGAGCGAGACTCCATCTCAAAAAACAAAAAAAAAAAAGAATGTTTTTAAAACACACATTATCTGTAGTGAGGGATCAGTTTTTGTGTTTTACCTTTTTTGATCCCTTATAGACTGAAAAGTTGGTAGAATATAATAAAAATGAAAGACCAGAAATGCAAAATGAAAAATACAACAATCATCCCCAATTTAAAATTTTTTAATCAACAATTAAAACAGGCCGGGCGCGGTGGCTCAAGCCTGTAATCCCAGCACTTTGGGAGGCCGAGACGGGCGGATCACGAGGTCAGGAGATCGAGACCATCCTGGCTAACAAGGTGAAACCCCATCTCAACTAAAAAATACAAAAAATAACTAGCCGGGCGAGGTGGCGGGCGCCTGTAGTCCCAGCTACTCGGGAGGCTGAGGCAGGAGAATGGCGTAAACCCGGGAGGCGGAGCTTGCAGTGAGCTGAGATCCGGCCACTGCATCCCAGCCTGGGCGACAGAGCGAGACTCCGTCTCAAAAAAAAAAAAAAAAAAAAAAAAAAAACAATTAAAACAGACTGTCAAATTATTAAAAGTCTTCTTCTTCTTTTTTTTTTTTTTAAAGAGATGGCGGACGTCTCACTATGTTGCCCAGGCTGGTCTTGAACCCCTGGACTCAAGAGATCTTCCTGCCTCACCCTCCCAAAGTGCTGCGATTACAGGGGTGAGTCCACCATGCCCAGTCAAAAGTTTCTAATCTTACTCTCAATTTCTGTGTTTATTTCATCGCAGATTGATAACAAACAATTACCACCGACCAGACTTTGAGTAGGTGCTGGCAAACTTTTTCTGCAAAGAACTAGGTAGTAAATAGTTCACATTGTGGGGGGCAACATGGTCTCTGGCAACTACTCAACCCTGCTGGCATCACATAGAAGCAGCTGTAGGTAAATGAATGGGTGAGGCTGTACCTCTGTAAAACTTTATGTCCACTGAAATTTGAATTTCATTGTCATGTATTACACAAATATTTTTGTTACCTTTTTACATTTTAAAATTTATTTACTGATATTTTGGGGGGTAGATGTGATATTTTGATACACATACGCAATGTATAATGATCAAGTCAGGGTAATCAGGATACCCATCCCCTCAAACATTTATCTTTTATCTTTTCTTTGTGTTGGGGACATTACCCAACGCAATTTTTCTCTTCTGGATATTTTGAAATCTGTAAGACATTATTGTTAACTATAATTTCCTTGCTGTACTATTGAATACAAGAACCTTTTTTTTTTTTTTGAGGCAGGGTCTCACTGTGTCGCCCAGGCTGGAGTGCAGTAGCGTAATCTCAGCTCACTGCAACCTCCGCCTCCTGGGCCCAAGCAATCCGCCCACCTCAGCCTCTTGAGTAGCTGGGATTATAGGCACGTGCCACCACACCTGGCTAATTTTTGTATTTTTTTTAGAGACAGGGTTTTGCCATGTTGCCCAGGCTGGTCTCAAACTCCTGACCTCAAGCAATCCACCTGCCTCTGCCTCCCAAAGTGCTGAGATTACAGGCATGAGCCACCATGCCCGGCCTGAATACAGAACTTATTTCTTCTATCGAACTGTATTTCTGTACCATTATCCAACTTCTCTTTCATTCTTCCCTCCCCACCTTCCCTTCCCAACCTCTGGTAATCACCAATCTATTCTACCTCCGTGAGATCCACTTTTTAAGCTCCCACATATGAGTGAGAACACGTGAGTTTCTTCCTTTGATTTTTTTTCCCCATTTAAAAATGTGAGAAGTATTTTCAGCTTGTGGGTTGTATAAAATGAAGTATTCAGCCAGATTTGTCCTACAAGCTATGGTTTGCTGACCTTTCCTTTAGCTTATCTGGCAATAGACACAAATAAACATAATGTTTGTTTGTTTCTTTTTTCAGGAAGATCTAACACAGCTGCTGTCCAATTTCTCTTTTCTAAACAAAACGCTAATGATTTTGATTGAGTTACATAATTTTTTTAAGTATGCATGTAGAAAAAAGACTGGAAAACATGCCAGGTTTATTTAAAATGGTGAGTTTGTAGTATGGGCCATTTAGGCAATTGTTACCATTTGCTTTGTGCTTTTCTGTATTTTTTATTTTAATTTCCAGGAAGTTTCTCTTTTCATCATCGTGAGTTCTGGAAGGGTGCTGTGTTCTGTCCCTCTCACTCCTGACTGGCAGTGACTCTAAAAAACCCCCCACCCGTGAGGAGGCCTTGGAAAGTAGAAGTGGAGATGTGGTCACTGCTCTCAGGGGAGGCTGAAAGCGCAGTCATCAGCCCTGGGAGGGGGGTTTCTGCACTTCCTTGGCCATCTCTGACCTCTGGGGTGTTTCACGTTTTTCTGGCAAACAGGATCATTCTGTGGAGTGAGTCTCAGGACCTTGGGATGGGGGAACAAAACTTTCTTGCTTTTTTGGTGCCCCCTGGGTGAAATAAGAAAACCACTAGGGGTGAGTCTTCAAAGCAGAGACAACCCAGGTGAGCAGAGTGGTGGGGAGGGTTTAAAAAAAAAGGTGGAGAGGAGCACTTTCTGTCAGATAAGACCTCATCCAGTGGGGAGAACCATGCCTGCTCAGGATGGGATGCCGGCCTCAGAATCCCCTGGGACGTGGACTCCACCCCACCCATCTTCTTCAGCAACGGAATTGGTTTCTATCAAGGTGGGACCGAGGTGCTGGGCAGGTTGACCATCACCTCCCAAGTGATGAAGCAGCTGGCTGGGGATGTGGATGGGAAGGAGCTCACAGGCTGCCCGAAGCTCCTCCCAGCACGAAGCTGAAAACCAAACCCTTCTGCCCCTAAGAGGCTGTCGAGTGCTTCCTGACTCCTCTTGTGAGAAAAGAGACTCAGCGAAGCAGGGTTAATATTAGTGAGTCCCCAAAGGTATTCCCAGCTGCTCTGAAGCTGTGGTTCTCAGCGTGTAAGCCACAAACCAGCATCACTGGCATCACCTGGGATCTTGCTGAAAACGCAAGTTCTGATCAGGAGCTGTGGCTCAGACCTATAATCCCAACACTTTGGGAAACTGAGGTGGGAGGATCGCCTGAGGCCAGGAATTCGAGACCAACCTGGACAACATGGTAAGACCCCATCTCCATAAAAAATAAAAACTTAGCTGGGCGTGGTGGTGCACACCTGTAGTCCTAGCTACTCAAGAGGCAGAGGTGGGAGGATAACTTGAGCCTAGGAGTTCAAGGCTACAGTGCGCTATGATCTCGCCGTTGCCCTCCAGCCTGGGCAAAAGAGTGAGAACGTGTCTCAATAAATAAATAAAAAGAAATGCAAGTTCTCGGTCCTACCCTAGACCTACTGAATCACAATTTGGGAGGGAGGGGTGTCCAGCGATCTTCACTTAACCAGCCCCTCCCAACTGTAAACCCAAGTTTAAGAACCATTGCTTTGCCAAGATGGTCTTGCTATGTTGCCCAGGCTGATCTTGAACTCCTGGGCTCACATGATCCTCCTGCCTCAGCCTCCCAAAGTGCTGGGATTATAGGTGTGAGCCATTGCACCTGGCTACCATTGCCTTTGGGTTTTGTATTTCTTTAAATTGTTCACCTTTCTGCATCTTTCTTTCATTAAAATAAGTGGGTGATATGTTCATTTACCAAGACCAGTTTATAGTTAATGCTGCTTCTTCATAAAGTTATTCTTTTTTTCACTAAAGAAGGCAACATTGAGTGGATTGGGCATACATTTTCTTTCTCTCCATTAATCCAGGAATGAGGAAACATCAACAAGGTGGCTCACGCTGCCATTTCCTGAGATAGCAGTTTCTGTCCAAAAGATTGGTCCACATATTGGTCAAATCCTCCTTTTCTTCCAGGCATACTTTATATTCATCATTATATATATTCAGGAGGGAAACTGTATTCTTCTTTCTAGAGACAGGGTTTCACTCTTGCCCAGGCTGGAGTGCAGTGGTGCCATCAGAGCTCACAGAGTCCTGATCTCCTGAGCTCAACTGATCCTCCTGGTTGAACCCCCCATGTAGCTGGGACTACAGGTGTGCACCATCATGCCTGGATAATGGTTTATTTTTATTTTTTGTAGAGGTGGGGTCTCTCTCTGTTGCGCAGGCTGGTCTCAAACTCCTGGGCTCAGCTCAAGCAATCTTTCCATCTCGGTCTCCCAAAGCGCTGGGATTATAGGTATGAGCCACGGCACCCAGCCTTCAATTTTTCTTTAATGTTGGTTTCCCTGTTAGAATGAAAGCTTAGTGAAGCACATCTTGTTCGCTATTGCGTCACCGCCACCGCGTACCATGACAGGCTGACAGGAGGCATTTATTAAGTGATTGCTGGCTGATTTCCTCACGCTCCAACCTATCACCACCTGTGGCTTACTCCCATTTTCTACGGGAGCCCCTGAGGCTCAGAAAGGGGGAGATGATTTGCTCAAGGCCATGCTGGTGGAAAGAGGAGGAGGAGGCAGGACAGAAAGAGCAGATGGAACAGGTACCCTTTTGGTTAGCCAGAGGGGACATTTTTGGACTTAGTGGGAAGAAAAGTGTCATTTTGTCCTTTTGTCTTACGAAGCTATTTTCATGACATTCATTTGGTATTGAATGAAATAAGCTGAATTTTACCACTGATTGTACATGTGAGTTGTCAGCGAACAACAACCACCACAATAAGTCTGGGAACTCCGGGAAAATCTGATGGGGCCATGGGAAATGGTCCGCTCTTCCTTCATCGAGTGGTGGCCGATGCCAATCTCCTGGCATGGCCTGTCGGACTTCTAGGATGCACTGTGCATGGTGGTGAGGACTCCAGGCATCTGACCGACAAGGCCGGCAGGAGGTGAGGGCCTTTTCCAGAAAAGGGGGTCACATATGCAAAATTATCAAGGTGAGAAAAACTACTGGGCGAGAGGGAGTGGAGGTGGCTCTGCATGCATCTGATGTGGCTTCTGCAGGGTGTGGGAACAAGAATGGTGGCAGGTGAGGCTGGCAAAGCAGCAGGGCCCAGGTTGTGGAGGTAAATGTTGGTCCTGGAAAGGAGTGTGGGCTTGCTTCTGAGGGCACTGGGGAGCCATGGGAGAATTCTGAGGAAGGGAGTCACCTGGCACAATTGGCCCTGGGGAACATTCCCTCTGTCTAGTATGAGGAGTTGGGGAAAGAGGGAGAAGGCTAGAAGCTGCTCCCTTTGGTGAGTGAGAGACGCCAACCACCTGTGCTATCCAGGCGGGGGCATGCTGAGGATGGGGCAGGATTTCCCTGGTGCCCCCATTCCTTGTAAGGGGGACCAGGGATCACAGCAGTCTCAGTGTGCAATGTGGTCCCGTCTTTTGCACCTTTCTTTTCTTTTGACACAGAGTCGTGCTCTGTCACCCAGGCCAGAGTGCAGTGGTGCGATCTCAGTTCACTGCAGCCTCTACCTTCTGGATTCAAGCAATTCTCGTACCTCAGCCTCCTGTGTAGCTGGCTTTATAGGTGTGCGCCACCCTGCCTGGCTAATTTTTTGTATTTTTAGTAGAGAAGGGGTTTCACCATGTTATTAATGGCTGGTCTGGAACTCCTGGCCTCAAGCAGTCTGCCCACCTCGGCCTCCCAAAGTGCTGGGATCGCAGGTGTAAGCCATAGGGCCCAGCCTGTACTTTTCAAAGCACATTTGTAAATTTCTTATTTCAGACATCTTTTGATTAGATACAAAATGTTGCATATACAGTGGAAGCTTGCTGGGTACTTCCCTGACACCATTCCCTTTTCTCCTCCTACTTTAATTTTTGTAGCTTTTTTTTTAATTTAAGTACATGTGCCTAACCACAAACAATATATAGTATTGTTTCCACACTTTCCATAAATATTAAATTCTATGTATCATTTAGTAAATTGCAATTTTCTCTTCAACATTATGTTTCCAAGGCCGGGCCAGGTGACTCACGCATGTAATCCCAGCACTTTGGGAGGCTGAGGCAGGTGGATCACTTGAGGTCAGGAGTTTGAGACCAGCCTGCCCAACATGGTGGAACCCTGTCTGTACTAAAAATACAAAAATTAGCCAGGCGTGGTGGTAGGCGCCTGTAATCCCAGCTACTCAGGAGGCTGAGGCAGGAGAGTTGCTTGAACCCAGGAGGTGGAGGTTGCAGTGAGCTGAGATCATGCCACTGCACCCCAGCCTGGGCAACAGAGTGAGACTGTCTCAAAAACAAAAACATTATGTTTCCAAGACTTACAGTTGACTCTTGAACAAAGAGGGAGGGAGGGGCACTGACTCCTTCATGCAGTCAAAAATCCCCCTGTAACTTTTGACTCCCCCCAAAACTTCACTTCCATTGAACAGAAGACTTGCCAACACCATGAACAGTGGAACAACACGTATTTTGTATGTTGTAGGTATTCTATATTGTATTCTTGCAATAAAGTAAGCTGGAGAAAAGCAAACGTTATTAAGAAAATCTGAAGGAGGAGAATATGTATTTACTATTCGTTAAGTGGAAGTGGATGATCATCAAGCTCTTCCTTCTGGTCATCTCTATATTGAGTAGGCAGAGGAGGAGGAAAAGAGGAGGCTTTGGTGTTGCTGTCTCAGGGGTGGCAGAGATGGAAGAAAATCCAGGAATAAGTAGACCCACACAGTTCAAACCCATGTTTGAAGGGTCAACTGTATATTGCCACATATCGTAGATTTAGATCATTCATCTTAGCTGGTGTACAGTGTCTCACACATAGGTATAATGCAAGTTATTAATCCGGTCTCATTTTGTTGTTGTTGTTGTTTTGAGATGGAGTCTTGTTCTGATCTTGGTTCTAGTGGCGTGATCTTGGCTCACTGCAACTTCCGACCCCCGGGTTCAAGTGATTCTCCTGCTTCAGCTTCCCGAGTAGCTGGGATTACAGGTGCCTGCTACCACACCTGGGTAATTTTTGTATTTTTAGCAGAGACGGGTTTCACCATCTTGGCCAGGCTGGTCTCGAACTCCTGACCTTGTGATCCACCCACCTCCCAGTTCCGTTTTGATGGACATTTGCGTTGCTTCCAGTCACTGCTGCTGTGCACCATGCTGCCGTGAATAGCCCACATGCGTCGGGAGCTATGTTACTTCACCTCTCCTTGAGGGAGCTGTGACCCTGCGGAGAGCAAGAACTCTGCAACTGGGCTGACTGGGTTCGGATCCCAAATCTGTAATTTATGGGCTGGGCAACTGAGCAAGTTACTTAAGGACGCTGTTTTTTCATCCAGAAAAGTGGAGATACTAGCAGTACTTCCTTTAGAGGTTGTTGTGAAGATTAACCTGTTAGTGTCAGTGAAGCGCTTGGTACTATAAGGTGTTTAACATAATTATTATGCGGCTAAAACTTGAGCATGGGGCTGTTCTCACTTATTTGTGGGAGCTAAAAATTAAAACAATTGAATTTATGGATATAGAGAGTAGAAGGATGGTTACCAGCGACTAGGAAGGGTAGGTGGCAGGGTGAGGTTAGGAGAGAAAGACATGATGGTTAAGGGTACAAAAAATAGAATGAGTAAAATGTAGTATTTGGTAGCACAACAAGGTGGCTATAGTCAATAATAATTTAATTGTACATTTAAAAATAACTAAAATATTATAATTGGATTGTTTGAAACACAAAGGATAATTGCTGGAGGAAATGGATACCCAATTTACCCCAATGTGATTATTATGCATTGCATACCTCTATCAAAATAGCTCATATGCCCCATAAATGTATACATCTACCGTGTATCCACAAAAAATTAAAAGTGGAAGCCCCTGCCGCCGCCAACTCCGTCGCCAAGTGAGTGAGGAAGAAGAGGAGCGCAGTCAGAGCGCGGCAGCAGCTGCAGCGGCGCCGAGGCGGGTACCAGCCCAGAGAGACCCCCCAGCACAGGCGGCGCGGTGCTGAGCTGGCGCCACCAACCGAGCGAGAGGCGGCCCCGACTCCTTCTCGTCCTGAGCCAGCGGCCCGCGGCCCGCGACCCGCGACCCGCGACCCGCGCACACACTGAGTCAGCCGAGACCCGCCTCCCGCCCGCCTGCAGGCCTCGTGAGGGAGGCGCAGAGCTGGGCGGCCTAGAGCGGTGGCGGCCGGGAGTGCGTCGGGCCCGGGCGGAAAGTGAGGCGGGCAAGCGCGCGGTGCCGGCAGCCCCCGGGGACTAGGCGCGGGAGCAGGGGCGGAGTGGGTTGCGGCAGGGGCTTGCCCCCGCCCCTCCCTCCTCTCCGGCGGCGGGAGACGGAGTGACCTGCAGAGCCTGGAATGTGGCCGTGGAAATGGAAACCATGGAGAGGCCGAAGCCCACCTCAGATTACCTGATGCAGCTGAAGAACGACAAGAAGCTTATGAGCAACCTGCCCATTCTGTGGGATCTTCAACCACCTTGAGCAGAGACTGAGATCTGGAGCGTTTGTGACTTGCCTGTGTCTGGAGACAAGTTGGCAGCAGAGCTGGAGCAAGACACTTGCTTCTCCCCTCTGTTCCATTTTGTGGCGTGTCTCCACAAGGGGAATTGGAGGGAAAAACCTGGAATATTTCCATATGCTAAAAAGCTGCTGCTGTTGCCTCAAGTTGTGAAGAAATGAGCAGAGTACGGAAAGACATGGACAATGACACATTGAATGGCAGTACAGAGAAAAGGAGTGTAGAATTGCCTGATGCTGTGGGACCTATTGTGCAGTTACAAGAGAAACTATGTGCCTGTAGAAGAATACGCAGATTTTAATTTTGTTGGGAGAATCCTTGGACCTAGAGGACTTACGGTCAAATAGCTTGAAGCAGAAACCGGATGTAAAATCATAGTCTGAGGCAAAGGTTCAATGGGGGATATAAAAAACGAGGAGCGGCTGGGCGCGGTGGCTCACGCCTGTAATCCCAGCACTGTGGGAGGTCAAGGCGGGTGGATCACGAGGTCAGGAGTTCAAGACCAGCCTGGCCCAGATGGTGAAACCCCGTCTCTACTAAAAATACGAAAATTAGCTGGGCATGGTGGCGGGCTTCTGTAATCCCAGCTACTCGGGAGGCTAAGGCAGAGAACTGCTCGAACCCGGGAGTTGGAGGTTGCAGTGAGTCGAGATTGTGCCACTGCACTCCAGCCTGGGTGACAGAGCGAGACTCCATCTGAAACAAACAAACAAACAAACAAACAAAGGAGGAGCAAAATAGAGGCAAGCCCAATTGGGAGCACCTAAATAAAGAGTAAATGTACTAATCACTGTGGAAAATGCTCAGAACAGAGCAGAAGTCAAATTGAAGAGAGCAGTTGAAGAAGTGAAGAAATTATTGGTACCTGCAGCCGAAAGAGAAGACAGTCTAAAGAAGATGCAGCTGATGGAGCTTGCGATTCTGAATGGCACCTACAGAGATGCCAACATTAAATCACCAGCCCTTGCCTTTTCTCTTGCAGCAACAGCCCAGGCTGCTCCAAGGATCATTACTGGGCCTGCTCCGGTTCTCCCACCAGCTGCTCTGCCTACTCCTACACCAGCTGACCCTACCCTAATGCCTTTGATCAGACAAATACAGACCACTGTCATGCCAAACGAAATTCCTCACCCAACTGCAATAGTTCCTCGAGGGCCCGAAGCTGGTTTAATCTATACACCCTATGAGTACCCCTACACATTGGCAGCAGCTACATTAATCCTTGAGTATCCTATTGAACCTAGTGATGTATTAAGTACGGTGGCTACTAAAGTTCGAAGGCATGATATGTGTGTCCGTCCTTACCAAAGTATTGTGACCGCAGACCGAGCTGCCACTGGCAAGTAACCTATGACCTTCTGACCTCTGAACTCTTCACCCAATGATGACCTGACCATGCCTGCCTGCTGATCAGTTAACTGGTCATCGCCTTTGCTTGCCTGTCCTTGGTGCAGCGAGCTGAGGCACTTGTCTGTGTGTCTTACCATCTAACCAAACAAAAGACAAAGGAATTGTTGTCCTCCAACTCAGCTTTTTTTTTTTTTTTTTTTTTCTTGTTTGGGTGAACCTGCACTGAATAGCAGTAAAGGAATAAACCCTAATTCATCCCACAGCACCAATCATCTTTTAAGATCCCACCCTAAGCGAATGGTAGGAAGGCCTCTCTTAAGAAGGGGAGACAGATGGCCCTTGGCTAAATGGCAGAGGCAGTTACTGTGAAAGACTTCTAGGAATCTTTTTCTTCTCATAGCAAAGTCAAAGCTGTCTCTGAATGTGCTGTGTGATGTTGCATCATGCATGAACCTTCGGTCAGAGATATCACTAGTGAAGTGATTTCAAAAAGTATTCAAAATTCGATAGGCTGTTTAGTCACTACAGTGCCCTCAAAGGGCAGAAGTTGCAGCCTTTTTTATATTGCCTGCCAAAATTTGAAGTATTAGAAGAAAGTGTGCCATGAGAGAAAAACCTAAGGAGTTTTGAAAAGTAGTGCAAGTAACAAAACTGCAATACTACTTTTAAAAAGATAAATATCTGAGTTAAAATTACTAAATCTTTATTTTATACCTTCTAAAAAAAATATGAGAGGCCGGGCGCGGTGGCTCACGCCTGTAATCTCAGCACTTTGGGAAGCCAAGGCAGGCGGATCACGAGGTCAGGAGATCCAAGACCATCCTGGCTAACATGGTGAAACCCTGTCTCTACTAAAAATACAAAAAATCAGCCAGGCATGATGGCAGGTGCCTGTAGTCCCAGCTACTTGGGAGGCTGAGGCAGGAGAATGGGGTGAACCCGGGAGATGGAGCTTGCAGTGAGCCAAGATCGCACCACTGCGCTCCAGACTAAGCGACAGAGCCAGACTCTGTCTCAAAAAAAAAAAAAAAAAAAAAAAAAAAAAGAGAACAAGGTACATGCATTATGTGTCGCATGTCACATTACTGAGCAAACTGTTCAAGCATTTTTTTAAAACCTCCCTGTATAGAAAAAAATCATTAAGGATGTAAAAGCCATGCTTGCCTATTTGCTGTATACACGTAATGAAATTGTAGATGAAGTGTAGTGCATTGAAACAAATGAACGAAAAGTAGATACTTTTATTATACAAGGGTACTGGTGCAGAAAATATATATATATTTTTGGAAATATAGCTTTTTTTTTTTTTTTTCTTTTGAGTCGGAGTCTCGCTCTGTCACCCAGGCTAGAGTGCAGTGGCGTGATCTCGGCTCACTACAAGCTCCGGCTCCCGGGTTCACGCCGTTCTCCTGCCTCAGCTTCCCGAGTAGCTGGGACTATAGGCGCCCGCCACCGCGCCTGGCTAATTTTTTTGTATTTTTAGTAGAGACAGGGTTTCACCGTGTTAGCCAGGATGGTCTGGATCTCCTGACCTAGTGATCCGACCGCTTCGGCCTCCCAAAGTGCTGGGATTACAGGCGTGAGCCACCACCTCGCTGGGAGTGGTGACCTTCTTAATTTGAGAGCTCTTCCATCAGGGGGCTCCCTAAGGGCATCTCTGTTCCTAGCGGGGAAGCCCTCAACCCACTTTGCTCTCCTTAGCCTGAGACAGGCAACTTTCTCCAGCTTTTACTCTTCGCTGAATTCTCACGGCGGGGTTTGGGGGTATGTTCAGGGTCAGGAGCGACGTTGGGGGCCCGGCCCGCTGGGCGCTGTTCATGGGTAGCTGGGACCAGACAGAGCAGGGGCTTCATCATCACCTGCGGGGACATGCATTTCCGGGGCCACCCCAGACCTCCCGGAGTATGCTGATTGACACTGTCCAGTTTGAGAACTACTATGTCCAGGGAGCAGAGGCCTCCCCGATGCCCCTTGGGTAGTATCCGGCCCAGGGCTTTTCTGGATGAGAGGGATGGGCATGAGAGCGCATGGAGCTGGGGTCGGGAGGTCGGGGCACCGAACAAGGCGGAGGCCGACGGGGAGGTGGGGGAGGAAGAGGAGTCCCTCCTGGCCATCCCGAGGGGAGGGCGACAGTAGAGATTTGTTCGGGAGGCGCGGGACGAGGCTGGCTGCTAGGACTGTGCACTGAGGAGCACCGACAGTCAGGGACGCTCTCCGAGTAGATCCTCGAGGAAAGAGCAGCGGACCATGCTCGAGGGGGAGGAGCCGGGAGGCGCGCGGCGACCTTTGCGGGCTGCTGCCTTGCAGGGCGCTGGTGGGGCGCGCGGAGTGGGGGCTGCCCCGGGGCGGCTCCGCCAACTTGGGGCGCGGCGGGCGGCGGCGGCAGGCACGCATCCCATCCGGGTCCGGAGTAACCGCCGCCGCTGCCAAAGCTCACCAACATGGCGGACCTGGAGGCCGTGCTGGCCAATGCCAGTTACCTGATGGCCATGGAGAAGAGCAAGGCGACCCCGGCGCCCGCGCCAGCAAGAGGACCGTCCTGCCCGAGCCCAGGCACCAGCTGCTCCGGCCCGCGCCGGCCCCCACGCCGCCGCCCCCAAGCGGCTACCGGCGACCCCCTGTGTCCGCAAGGTTCGGGCGCTGAGCCGTCGCTGTCCCGGTGAGGGTGGCACTGCGGGGCAGGCGATGCGGGGCCAGCCTTGTCGTTCCAGTCTCTGAAATGGGGCATCGGAGAGCCGGTGGGGGACTCCGGGAGAGAGCGCTCCAAAGTGCCCAGCGCGGCACCCTGCGCGCAGCGAGCTCCCCTGCCAGGGGCTGGTTATGACTTGGCTGAACTAGCTCCATCCCTGTGGCTCCCTCCCGCCCAGCCCTGTCCTGTGCTCTTCCATCCCATGGTTCTACCTGTTGCTTTGGTGTGGTCCCCGTTGACTCTTTGCCTGTCACTCCTTTGGGCTCCATTCTGGTGGTTCCTTCTTCCTGGGCTCTGCGGTCCCCCTTTCCAACTCCATCCTCTCAGCTCCCTCTGGGCCGCTTACCTGGGGACTGCAGGCTTGTTGGTTATTGTCCGAGGTAAACTGCTGTTTTCAGTGCTTGCTCTTCTTGAAGTCACTAAGTCTAGTCACCTTTTGAGGCTCTTCTATTTTGTGCCCAGGCAGGATTTTGACCCACTCAATATTCTTTTTGGTGTCAAGTGTGTCCCCTGAGCTGCTTTCCTCAACTTGCAGATCTACTGGTGGCACTTTATTAAAAAATTGAAACGGGAGTCACACTTGAACGGATGATTCCGGACAGGAATTTGTTGTTAAATTATCAAAGGAGGGCCCGATTGAATTGGCGAGGGGCTCGGTGAGGTCCATACCAAGTTTCAGTTTTCTCTCAAATGATTTATTATTAAGGAACTAGTAAATTTTTTTGCTGGTTCATATCATCAGCACTTCCCCAGAAAAAGTAGTTCGTCAGGTTAATGTTGAGTTTTAAATAGTGTATCAAGGCTTCAGCGATGGATTTTTTTTTCTCTAGCTCCTTTTTCCTAATTAACACCATCATGAGTTGTGCAGCTAATGCGGTTCCTTGATGCTAAATAGCTCTTGGAATTGATGCCTAAAAGAGGCATTTTCTTTATGGTGAATTTGAACCATGCAATTCTGTAAAGTATTGGAATCTACACCAAAGTTACTGTCCATTTGAAATCATCAGTCCGTCAAGCGTTAGGCGCCCGAGATTGCTTAAATGTTACCTAATGCTAAGTGATCATCATATGATTTTTTTACAAGTCCATCTATGAGCCCTATGATACAGAGAATACCAGTCCGCTTGTTATTTGTTGTGAAAAGCTAAATTGTGCAAATGAAGACTTGCTTGCTGGATATTTTTGGCCTCTTTTTCCTCCTTAGCCCAGGCCTCTTGTTGGCTTTGCAGGGTGTGCTACTCTTTGATAGGCAATGCCAAGTAGTGAAAATCAGGGAAAAGTGCAAACCTGTCTGCAATGTCATGAGTTTAACACCCGTATTCCAGAGTGTAGCAGATCTGAAGCTAATTGAAAAAATCAGTGCTGCTTAAAATTTCCGGCAAGTGGGAAACTTACTTAGAGAACAAGAACTCCTATATCAAACCTAAATTTCACCGAAAAAACTGTCCATTTCTATAAATGTGGTAGAAAAAGGCTTAATTCCTTTTTCTCTTGCCTTTCCTAGTGCTCCCCCCCACCTCCACCCAAAGGCAGGGAGTCCTAAATATGTGGGGTTTCTACATATACAATTGATAAATCTCAACTCATGGGCAGTTTTTTTTGGGGAGGAGTAGAATATAATATTACTAAAGTTAGGAACTTCTGTTCAGTTTTTTTTTTTTCCTTGGTATTTGGAACGTAATGTGACTTTTGCTTTTTTAGTGTCCCTCTTAAGAACGTACTTATGTGCTTAGGGTGTTCACTTCCTTGCATGAATGCCTTTGTTTTTCAGTGGTATTCTTTGGTAATGCTTTCTTTTAAGGCAGAGTGACAGCCAGCATATTTCTCATGACATTTTAAAATTGAGAAATTACCTTGTGATCTGCCCGCCTCAGCCTCCCAAAGTGCTGGGATTACAGGCGTGAGCCACCGCGCCCAGCCTGGAGAGGAATATTTCAAGTTATGCACCAATCACTTAGTGATTGAAGCTAGAAAATTACTGAATAAATTCTGTGTCCACTAAAGAAGAAAACTAGGCCACTTGCAGTGGCTACACAAACAGAAAGATGCAAACTATGATATCACTATGGAGACTATGTTTAGCTAGATCTTCAAAGGTAATCACTAACAAATTATTGTAACACTTACCAAACATCATGTGTTCTATGCATTATCCTATATTCTATATTCATTCTTTGTTATTATTCTATATTCTATGCATATAGAATAATTAAGAGTCATCTATACGCTATTTGTTTGTAGTTAAATAAAAACTTCGAGCAATTACACTTTAAAGCAAACGTGCTTCTTGGCTCAACTCTGTGCATTTCACACTAGTCTACGAGCTCCATGAAGGAAGGGGCTGTGGCTGGGTTTATCATAGTATCCCCTTGCCTGGCTCATAGAAATTGCTCTACAACTATGTACTGAGTTAATGTCATAAATGGTATCATAAATGTCCTTTAAGAACTGTCAGTCCTCCTAGAAAATTATAAAGAATCTTTAAAATGTCATTTCAGCCCTTCCTATCATATTGTATGAATACTTTGAAAGGACAAGCTTTGCAATAGGTGATCCAACATTCGCAATGTCCAGTAAACAGAAATGAGACTCCAGGGGAAAGATGAAGTTCACGTTACTCAACCTCTTTCAACTATGTGTGATTTCAAGTCATCTGAATTTCATTCTGTTTTTAAAAAAAGAGTAACAGAGTAATACAGCCTACAGTAAAAGTCATCTGAATCACTCCAGGGTTTAAGATGTTGACTTTTCGTGGGCCTTTGCTTATGAATTAGACCTTACTTAAGTAAAGGTATTTCTTTTCCAACGTGACGTAAAACAACTGGCCTGCACATCTAAATGCTCCTGTTTTAACTGGGCCTGCACAGGGAGTCTGTGGGTCACAGTCTACTACTCCCAATAGGGCCCATTATCAGCTACATTAGCCCAACAACATTTCAGTAAACTAAAGCAGCTATACCATCTGGACAAATAGTCAGCTTTTCCAGGATTTGCACTCATTGGTTGGTTAACTGAATAATGTGTCAACATAACAAAATATTTGCCTCTTGCCATCTCAAAGAAGCAAAATCTCCCCTAGGCAGAATGTTCCATTTTCTGAGAATCTCCTGTAATAGCAGGAAGCTGCAAACCCAGTGTTTCATTTAAATTAGCTAGATATTTCGTTCTGATGCTCTTCTGTTTAAAACTGGAAAAGGCAAAGTAACTAAAATAAGGAAGCACAAAGAATAGTGACTGCAAATAATTTGCTGGAAATAAAAAAAATCACTAGTGATAGACTAAAGACAAATTAAAACGTATGCTTCTCATTCGGATACTAAAAATACAAATCTGAGCATCTCTTTCAAGAATACCAAAAACTGGTGGTTACATGGCTTGCTCTATAATGAAGCTGAAATAGAAACTCCTATCAAAAACCTTTTGACTCTAATCCATTTTACCAACAGCGTGAAGTCATATCAGCCATTTAAGTCATTATGCTGAGGCATTTTAACATGCAATTAACTTTCTTACAGGATCTAGAAATTCCCCAACCCCCAACCTCCAAATCAAATAGGTGGGCTACCAACTGCCATCCAGTGGTAGAAAGAATTTTGCAAAATATTTTATCTGATAATCTCAATGTAACAGAATCCTAACACAGCCCAAGGAGTGACTATTACTATGTAAGTGGCTACATTACACAACTAAAGCCAAAGCCACTAAGATAAGTAGAAAACAGACTGGGCTCAGCGGCTCACGCCTGTAATCCCAGCACTTTGGGAGGCTGAGGCAGGTGGATCACGAGGTCAGGAGATCGAGACCATCCTGGCTAACACGGTGAAACCTCGTCTCCACTAAAAAAGCAAAAAAATTAGCCAGGCGTGGTGGTGGGCACCTGTAGTCCCAGCTACTCAGGAGGCTGAGGCAGGAGAATGGTGCGAACATGGGAGGCGGAGCTTGCAATGAGCCCAGATGGTGCCACTGCACTCCAGCCTGGGTAACAGAGGGAGACTCCGTCTCAAAAAAAAAAAAAAAAAAAAAAAAAAAAAAAATTCCTCTCCATTTAGCTTGTAGAGTTTTCTGTGTCTTCATTCTCCTGTGCTCATAGCCTAATTTTGAACTGAAAAGTCCACGTTGGAAGCACAAATAGCCTTTAGAAAGAAAGTATTCCTTATTATTGATAGGAGTATTTCTATGTGTAAGACAGCAGTAGTGTTCTTCTTTTTCATTAGGGTACAAATTCAAAACATAAATTGTAATTTGTCATTTATTTTGTGTTTATTACAGTAGATGGTCATTTATTTCATGTTTTTACAGTAGCTGGTCATTTACTTAGAGTTTAAGAAAACCCCACTAAGATCTGTAGATAGTGTTTTATAGTTTTATATGTATTAACTCTTTTTAGTTTTTTTTTTTTTTTTTTTTGAGACGGAGTCTCACGCTGTTGCCCAGGCTGGAGTGCAGTGGCGCGATCTCGGCTCACTGCAAGCTCCGCCTCCCGGGTTCCCGCCATTCTCCTGCCTCAGCCTCCTGAGTAGCTGGGACTACAGGCGCCCGCCACCGCGCCCGGCTAATTTTTTGTAATTTTAGTAGAGACGGGGTTTCACTGTGGTCTCGATCTCCTGACCTTGTGATCCGCCCGCCTCGGCCTCCCAAAGTGCTGGGATTACAGGCTTGAGCCACCGCGCCCGGCCTACTCTTTTTAGTTTTTATAATTATGCTTGGTAATAGGTAGAAATTTTAAAAAGGACAAAAAATTACTCCAGCTTCATCCATGTGGAGATATTGAGAGGTATATTTTATGTATTTGAGGACAACTGGTTTTCTCCTTAGATCCCAGTATCTTGACTGTGGTGCAGGGAGTGGCTTTTAGCCTTCCAGACTCAGAAACTAGATTTTATTATATCACTGTACTAAGCACCTGTCTCTTATTGTGAAACTCACATAATCAGCCAAGTCCGCCTGACTAAATTATTCTCTTCCTCTAGGCCTCTGGTTCTTATTTTAAGATTAAAGACCCTTTTGAGAATGCTACTAAGTGAGAGCCTCCCCCTCCCAAAAGTGCGCTAACTCACTTACACAGTAGATTTACCTGAAAAGCTACACCATAGCTAGAATGTCCAGTTCGCTACATTGCATTGAACACTGGCTCCTGTAGGAGCCTCCGTGCCCAGCATCTGTGTGGCTGGAGCTCTCTCTCGTGGGTCGCCCTTGCGGGAAGCAAAATTACCATCAGAAGGTGATGTAGCGAGCACGGACCCACGTGGATGAGTCAGATGGTTACTTGGGACTCAGTCACGCTCCACAGGGGCGGCTTACGCTAGATGTCCAGTACTTGAAATCCCTGACTATGGGTGGCCTCGGGACAAGTCATCTTTCCGTATTTTCACGTTTCCTGTTGTAGCTGGTGGGCACACCTCCGCTGGATTTGACAATATAGTTCATGAAACCACTGCCAAAGCTGCCCAGACCAGAAACCTTTGGCATTTCTCGGCCCTTTGTGTTATGTATTGATTTAAAGTTTTTATTCTCAGAGAGCAAGCTTTTTTTTTTATTTAGAGATTCTTGGAAATGGCTCCATAATACTCATCATCTTATTTTAGAAAGAAATTCAGGTTCAGGGAGAAGCTAATTGCTCAAGGTCGCGTTGATGGCACAGTTGAGCTTCAAACCCAGGTTTTCTGATTCCAAATTCAGCATATTTTCAGAAAAGCCTTCAGACTGTCTTTTTCCCGGTGAATCTTATTTTATGAGGCGGGGGGGGAGGCTCATGAATTTGAGTAGAGGAGCACTGTCAATTTCAGACATTAGTAACAGAATTTTAAAATGCATTGTATTCATTCAGTAAAGATTATCAACTGCAGGGGTCTGAGGAAGTGCTCCAGTAGCATAATTTCACTGGCCACATTAACTTAATAATAAATACCTTAATAATTCTCTAGAAAAGATGTCATAAATTCCATGTTAAGTAATAAGATTGTTATTAATAATGATGGCAGTGTTATAACTTGAGAAAAGCTACATGTTGTGGGTTCTCAATATTTTCTTACCCCAAACATCTTTTTGTGATTTTAGGTGCATTCTTAATTAAAATTCATCTCCATCCCTGTCAGTGGGTAAATGAGTATCCTTGACTTGAATACGTTTGTCAGTTACTCTCGATACACAAAGGATTTTTTTTTTTTTTTTTTTTTTTTTTTTGCGACAGTCTCATTCTGTTGCCCAGGCTGGAGTGCAGTGGTGTGATCTCGGCTCACTGCAACCTCCGCCTCCCACGTTCAACCAATTATCCTGCCTCAGCCTCCTGAGTAGCTGGGGCTACAGACGTGCACCACAACATCTGGCTAATATTTTTGTATTTTTTGTAGAGACAGGATCTTGCCACGTTGCCCAGGCTGGTCTCGAACTCCTGGCCTCAAGTGATTCAACTGCCTCAGCCTCCCAAAGTGTTGGGATTACAGGCGTGAGCCACTGTGCCTGGCCTGTAAAGGATTTTTAATGTTAAACTTGGCACTCGTTAGCGGTTCATTCTAAATTGTGATGGAAAATTAATGGAGCAGGTTGCATATCTAACCCCTACCCAGAAAGGTTGTTCAGCTCAGCTTGGGGCAGAGTTGTATTTGTCAGGAACACATTAGTAAATCCATTTATGGCTTTTGCCTTCTTCACCTGGTGGTGCGTGTGGAGCTTTTCCTCGTCAGCAGTATATGGACCTTGTCAGTGTTTGGAATTGCTGCATGAGATGTCAGAACTCTGATCTACTTAACCCTGTGCTCAGAAGCGCAAGTGCAATTGCAGTGAATGTTCTTACACAGGTGCCTTTGGGTCTATATATGAGCCTTTCTCTGAGGTAGATAGCTGGAAAGAAGTAAGACAGGGGCACATTCTCCTCTACATTTAAGGATAGAGCTGCAAAGAAATTTTAATTTTATTCAGAAGCTTTACTGTTAAGACTAATATTATTTTTATTTCAAAAGTATTTCATATAAACAATTATTTCATATATATATGTATATATATAGTCAAGTAAAACAAAAAAGAACAATGTTATTGTTGGTCAGAACCAAGAATTTAAGTGTAAATGAAGAGATACATGAGGACAAGATAAGAGTTAAATAAAAATTATGTAAGATCAATTTTAAATTGGAAAATTATTTGAAATTCATGATTTTTTTTTTGAAATATGTGGACTTACCATCCCCAGTCTTTAAAACAATCCAAGAAACAATTGCATTTCCCTCACGTAGGCACCCCATATACCTGCGCCTGACTCCAGGTGTGGGCAAGATGAGCCTGGAACCTCTGTTATCTGTTGTATCAGAAAGCGAAGGCGCCATCCAAGAAATGTGGTGGGCACCATCCCTAACAAACTCTGAGGCCAGAAGAAGGGGTTCCCACTGGCTAAAAGTGAGACACGCTGAACATCAAAAGAATATGGCTGATACAAACCCACTGTGGTGGGCAGAATGATGCCCCCCTGAAATATGCACATCTTAATCCCCAGAACCTATGAACATGTTCTATTCTATGACAAGGGGGCGTTAGGGGTGTAGGTGGCATCACAGCAGCTAAGTTGCTGAGTTTAAGATAGAGAGATGATCCTGGATTATCTAGGTGGGCCCTAGTGTTACCCTGAGGGGGGCGGGGAGTTGGTGTCAGAGCCATGCAACATGAGAGTGAGTCAACCAGCCGCTGCTGGCCTTTTGAGGAAGGAGGAAGGGGCCATGGACCGAGGAATGTGGGCAGCCTGTAGAATCTGGAAAAGGCAAGGAAATGGCCTGTCTCTACGGCCTCCATGTAAGACCGCAGCCCTACTGACACTCTGACCTCAACCCAGGGAGGCCCATTTCAGACCTCTGACCTGCAGATCTGTAAGAGTCAATTTCTGCTTGATTTAAGCCACCAAGTTTGTGGTTAAGCAGGAGAATTGCTTGAACTCAGGAGGTGGAGGTTGCAGTGAGCCAGGATGGTGGCACTGCACTCCAGCCTGGGTGACTGAGCAAGACTCCATCTCAAAAAAAAGTTGTTTTTTTTTAAATAAAAAATAAGGGCTGGGCGTGGTGGCATACGCCTGTAATTCCAGCACTTTGGGAGGCCGAGGCGGGTGGATCACGAGGTCAGGAGTTCAAGACCATCATGACCAACCTGGTGAAACCATGTCTCTACTAAAAATATAAAAATTAGCTTGGTGTGGTGGTGTGCGCCTGTAGTCCCAGCTACTTGGAGGCTGAGGCAGGACTATCGCTTGAACCCGGGAGGCAGAGGATTTTGCAGAGGTTGCAGTGAGCCGAGATTACACCTCTGCACTCCAGCCTGGCGACAGAGCAAGACTTGATCTCAAAAATGAAAAGAAAAGAAAATTAAAATAGTCTTGCTGGGCATGGTAGCTCATGCCTGTAATCCCAGCACTTTAGGAGATCCAGGAGCTCGAGACCAAGTTGGGCAACATGGTGAGACCCCATTTCTACAAAAAAAATACCAAACGAAAATTAGCTGGGCATGGTAGCACATGCCTGTGGTCCCAGCTACTCAGGAGGCTGAAGTGTGAGGATCACTTGAGCCCAGGAGATCAAGGCTGCAGTGAGCTGTGATGGCACCACTTCACTCCAGTCTGGGTGTTGGAGCGAGACCCTGTCTCAACAAACAAACAAACAAACAAAAAATCTTATATTTACATCATAAAACTAATCACAAACTAGTAGACCAGCTGCTAAGGTGGAAACGCTCTACCTTAGAGGGAAGCAGAGGCCCTGGGTGGACCAGACAACCACACCATGAACCCTCCCAGAGACTTTAGATAGAGAGAGGCGCTCCACAACACCCCACTCTCCCTCTGCCGTCTCTCACCCCCTCCTCTGTCCACGCAGGTCAGCCCAAGGCCACCCCCTTGGTCACTCTGTTCCCGCCACCCTCTGAGGAGCTCCAAGCCAACAAGGCCACACTGATGTGTCTCATGAGTGACTTCTATCCAGGAATCTTGACGGTGACCTGGAAGGCAGATGGTACCCCCATCACCCAGGGCATGGAGATGACCACGCCCTCCAAACAGAGCAACAACAAGTACGCGGCCAGCAGCTACCTGAGCCTGACGCCCGAGCAGTGGAGGTCCCGCAGAAGCTACAGCTGCCAGGTCATGCATGAAGGGAGCACCGTGGAGACAACAGTGGCCCCTGCAAAATGTTCGTAGGTTCCCAACCCTCACCCCACCCACAGGGGCCTGGAGCTGCAGGATCCCAGGGGAGGGATCTCTCTGCATCCCAAGCCATCTAGCCCTTCTCCTGTACCCAGTAAACCCTCAATTAATATCCTTTGTCAACCAGAAATCCTGTTCCCTCTCTTCATTTCTTATCTCTCATATAATTTGATGCTTCTCCTGGGTTCTCAGTGTGGCGTTGGGGGAATCCTGGCACCAGTGGGAAAGTAACCTGGAGGAGAGGATCACAGCCTCCCTGGCGTGTCCCCTGGGAAAACAGGTCAGGATAGGAGGAGTCGGCTCACTGAACACCAGTCCCTCCATTCTCTCCCTCCTCCCCTTCCTCCTTGCAGCTCACCCCCCGACTTGCTGCCTACTTTCTGGAGGAAGCTATTTCTGGCTGAGCCTCCAGATATGCCCTCTGTCCCCATCCTGGTCTGGACCCTCTACCCATCCATGGCCTCTCTTTCCTCAGTCTGCAAATCCTACTCTGGAGCTGGAGCCCCTCTGCTTCTGGCCCTGGCCCCTGGAATGCCCTCCTTCTTCTCTGCCCAACTCCCCACCCCTGAGAGTTGGACTGTCCAGGACACTCCAGCACCATCAAATTCGTGAGCTCTTATACTTTGGGCCCACTTTGATTTTTCACCTGACAGCAGGTTCAGATGTGTGAGAAAAATAGGAGGAAGCCAGGAAGGAAACACACATAAAAGGCCTGCAAGAGGATCAGGACACTTGCAAAGATAGGCTCAGAGCTCCCCAGGAACCAGTGCAAGAAGGGTTAATAGGTGCTCCATCATTTCTATCTTTCTTGTTTTTTTTTTAGATGGAGTGTCGCTCTGTCTCCCAGGCTGGAGTGCAATGGCACTATCTTGGCTCACCATAACCTCTGCCTCCTACGTTCAACCAATTCTCCTGCTTCAGCCTCCTGAGTAGCTGGGATTACAGGTATGTGCCACAATGTCTGGCTAATTTTTGTATTTTTATTAGAGATGGGGTTTCACCATGTTGTTCAGGCTGGCGTGCTCCATCATTTCTAAGAGATTAAACAAGTCTTTTCTCGAGGGAAGTTGGTGTTTCCAATGCTGAGGCCAGGCATCTCATCATAATTAAAAGTGGGGATGTGTTTTACCCAAGGCCTCACTACTGATGGGATTTGGGCTCCGACATGTGCACAGGTGACTGCCTGGCAGCCCTAGGACATGGAGATTTTCTCGGATGCTTGGCACAGAAAGTCACTGGCCATCTTTGGAGGAAGCATCATTTTTGGGAAACACTTCTCCATTGGATCCTGAGCCTCAGGTGGAAAACCACGTCCTGTGTTGGGAATTTCTCTGGGAGGCTCCCTGGGTCTGGGGCTCCAGCTGCTCTCTGAGAAGAAGGTGTGAGGGGAGAGAACATGGCCCAGCCACACCCAGCCCCTCCTGCATGGTTCCTGTTGAGCAGGGTGTTAGAGGGGTGGAGGCACCAGCAGTGGTCAGGCCTGTGTTTCTGCGGGTGGGGCCAGGGAGGGACCCTCGGGACATCCTAGGGAGTCTCTCCCATGGCTCCCGTTTGACTTTGCTGTGGCTGCTGCTGTCACAAATGACCCCTAATTTAGAGGCTTAAAACATCACACATTGATTCCCTGGTCTGGAGTCAGATGTCCAAAATGAATTGTAGAGTGCTAAAATCAAGGTGCCAGCTGGGCCAGGCTCCTTCTGGGGGCTCTGAGGAGAATCCATTTCCAGGACTTTTGCATCTTCTAGAGGATGCCCTGGACTCCTGGCCAGAGCCAGAGCCAGCATCTTCAAATCTCTCTCCCACTCTTCTCTCTGTCTCTCTCCCCACCACCTTCTCTCACCCTCTGTCCTTCTCTCCCTTTCTCTCCCTCCCCCCACCACTCCTGCTCTCACTCTGACCCTCCTGCCTCCTTCTTTCCCTTATAAAGACCCCACCTTGGCCAGGCCTGGTGGCTCACGCCTGTAATCCCAGCACTTTGGGAGGCCGAGGCGGGCAGATCACAAGGTCAGGAGATCGAGACCATTCTAGCTAACACGGTGAAACCCTGTCTCTACTAAAACTACAAAAAATCAGCCAGGCATGGTGGCAGGTACCTGTAGTCGCAGCTACTTGGGAGGCTGAAGCAGGAGAATGGCATGAACCCAGGAGACAGAGCTTGCAGTGAACCAAGATTGCGCCACTGCACTCCAGCCTGGGCGACAGAGCGAGACTCTGTCTCAAAAAAAAAAAAAAAAAAAAAAAAGAAAAAAAAAGACAAGACCCCACCTTGGACCCACCCAGATAACCCAGGATCATCTTCCACCTCAGGCGCCTTCACATCCTCACATCTGTAAAGTCCCTGTGGCCACACAACATAGCACCTGGACAGGTCCCGGGACTGGGACACAGCCATCCCTGGGCCTAATTCAGCCACCCACAGCTCCTTTCCCTCCTTCCTGTCTCCTCCGGGTATAAGAAAGGAATGCAGAGAGGTTGGTTGTTGCGGGAAGTCAGGGACCCCAAACAGAGGGACCGGCTGAAGCCACGGCAGAACATAAATTGCGAAGATTTCATGGACATTTATTAGTTCCCCAAGTTAATACTTTTATAATTTCTTACGCCTGTCTTTACTGCTATCTCTGAACATAAATTGTGAAGATTTCATGGACGTTTATCACTTCCCCAGTCAATACTCTTGTGATTTCCTATGCCTGTCTTTAATATCTTAATCCCGTCATCTTCGTAATCGGAGGATGTATGTCGCCTCAGGATCCTGTGATCATTGCGTTAACCGCACAAATTGTTTAAACAATATGAAATCTGGGCACCTTGAAAAAAGAACAGGACAACAGCGATGTTCAGGGAACAAGGGAGATAACCATTAGGTCTGGCTGCCTGAGAGCCAGGTGGAACAGAGCCATATTTCTCTTCTTTCAAAAGCAAATGGGAGAAATATCGCTGAATTCTTTTTCTCAGTAACCAACATTCCTGAGAAAGAATGTGTTCCTAAGGGGAGGCCTCTGAAATGGCCGCTCTGGGGATGTCTGTCTGTTATGGTTGCAGGTAAGGGATGAAATAAGACCCCATCTCCCGTAGCACTTCCAGGCCTATTAGGACGAGGAAATTCCCACCTAACAAATTTTGGTCAGACAGGTTGTCTGCTCTCAAACCCTTTGTTTCCTGATAAGATGTCATCAATGAGAATGCGTGCCGAAACTTCATTAGCAATTTTAGTTCCCGTCCCCCATCCTGTGATCTTGCCCTGCCTCCATTTGCCTTGTAATATTTTATTACCTTGTGAAGCATGTGATCTCTGTGACCCACACCCTACTCATACACTCCCTCCCCTTTTGAAAATCACTAAGAAAAACTTGCTGGTTTTGCAACTTGGGAGTCATCACAGAACCTGCCGACATGTGATGTCTCCTCCCGACACCTAGCTTTAAAATTTCTCTCTTTTGTACTCTTTTTCTTTATTTTTCAGACTGACTGACACAGAAAATAGAAAAGGACCCACGTTAAATTATCGGGGGTGGGTATCCCACATGGGGTGCCAGATGTGGCCTTAGATCTCTAAGCCTTTGTTTGCTCATCTGCCTGAAGTCACTGAGTGCTGGGACAGTTTCAGGCCCATGCAGTGCCTTACCCTTAACAGGGACTTAATGTTGAATGAAGGGGAGGAATTTTAAAATCCACATAAAAAACATTGTGGTTTTTTTTTTTTTTTTTTTTTTTTTTGAGATGGGGTCTCACTCTGTTGCCCAGGCTGGAGTGCAGTGATGTGAACTGAGCTCACTGCAACCTCTGCCTCCTGGGTTCAAGTGATTCTCCTGCCTCAGCCTCCTGAGTAGCTGGGATTACAGGCATGTGCCACCATGCCCAGCTAATTTTGTATTTTTAGTAGAGATGGAGTTTTGCCAGTTTGCCCTGGCTGGTCTCAAACTCCTGACCTCAGGTGATCCACCTGCCTGGGCCTCCCAATGTGCTAAGATTACAGCCGTGAGCCACCGTGCCTGGCCATTTTTCTTAAAATATACTAATCTACAATGTCACTCCCCCTCCATGCTTGACTTCTACCTTTACCTTCTGATAATCGCGATCATCTTGTGGGGATCAAGATTCTCCAGGATTACATTTTGGCCTCACATTGAGCAGTTGTGGGACCTTGGGGAAGTTACTTGATTTTTCCATCTAGATTTATGCTGTAAAATGTGTACAATGGGACTGTTTCTGAGGGTTAAATGAGTATGCCACAGTTGGAACACCGTCAGGCACATAATGCTTGCCAGATGTTGACTGTTCATCTTTATCCTATGAGGCCAATGGTACCCCACTGTGGGGTTCTCAATTTTGTATAAGAAACTAATGCTTTATGATTTGTTAGGGAAAGAAATATCTGAGGCCGGGCGTGATGGCTCACGCCTGTAATCCCAGCACTTTGGGAGGCTGAGGTGGGCGGATCCCCTGAGGTCAGGAGTTCAAGACCAGCCTGACCAACATGGTGAAACCCTCATCTCTACTAAAAATACAAATATTAGCCAGATGTGGTGGTGTGTGCCTGTAGTCCCAGCTACTTGGGAGGCTGAGGCTGGAGAATCGCTTGAACCTGGGAGGTGGAGGTTGCAGTGAGCCGAGATCGTTCCACTGCACTCAAACCTGGTCGACAGAGTGACACTCCATCTCAAAGAATAAATAAATAAGTAAATAAAAGAAATATCTGAGTACCCCTGCCATGGAAAGAAGAAACAGAGGGAGAAAAGGGAGTTGGTAGGTCCTAGCATTACAGAGCTGGGAAGGATGTGTTCAGTCCCTATTTTATAGACCAGGAGGGGAAAGTGTGATGTGTCCCAGGCTTTCATTCAGGATACACAGCCATGACTCTCTATTGAGAGTGGGACCAGGGCCCTGGGGGTAGCTATGATCAAGTTGCAGACAAGAACTAACATTTATAGGACAGGAGAGAAGCATTTAGTTAGAAAAGCAGTCAAAAATTTGTGTATAACTACATATAGTGAGCAAATGAAAGCTGTCAGACTCTGAAAAACAGAAATGCTGGTGGAACTGACTTTAGTAACGGGTTTTTTTTCTTCCTTCCTTCCTTCCTTCCTTCCTTCCTTCCTTCCTTCCTCCCTCCCTCCCTCCCTCCCTCCCTCCCTCCCTCTCTCTTTCCTTTCTTTCTTTTCTTTTTTCTTTCTTTCTTTCTTTCTTTCTTTCTTTCTTTCTTTCTTTTCTTTCTTTCTTTCTTTCTTTCTTTCTTTTCTTTCTTCCTGTCTTCCTGTCTTTCTTTCTTTCTTTCCTTCTCTCTTTCCTTCTCTCTTCTTTCTTTCTTTCTTTATCTTTTCCTTCCTTCCTTCCTTCCTTCCTTCCTTCCTTCCTTCCTTCCTTCCTTCCTTCCTTCCTTCCTTCCTTCCTTCCTTCCTTCCTTCTTTCTTTCTTTCTTTCTTTCTTTCTTTCTTTCTTTCTTTCTTTCTTTCTTTCCTTCCTTCCTTCCTTCCTTCCTTCCTTCCTTCCTTCCTTCCTTCCTTCCTTCCTTCCTTCCTTCCTTCTTTCTTTCTTTCTTTCTTTCTTTCTTTCTTTCTTTCTTTCTTTCTTTCTTTCTTTCTTTCTTTCTCTTTCTTTCTTTCTTTCTTTCTTTCTTTCTTTCTTTCTCTTTCTTTCTTTTCTTTCTCTCTCTCTCTCTCTTTCTTTCTTTCTTCTTTCTTTCCTTTCTCAGTTTCACCCTTGCCACCCAGGCTGGAGTGCAAGGGCGTGATCTTGGCTCACTGTGCAACCTCTGCTTCCTGGATTCAAGCAATTCTCCTGCCTCAGCTTCCCGAGTAGCTGGGAGTACAGATGCCTGCCACCATGCAGAGCTAACATTTTGTATTTTTAGTAGAGATGGGGTTCCACATAGAGCTAATGTTTTATATTTTTAGAGATGGGATTTCACCATGTTGGCCAGGCTGTTCTCCAACTCCTGACCTCGGTGATCCACCCCCACCCCCCGATAGCCTCCCAAAGTACTAGGATTACAGGCGTGAGCCACCGCTCCCGGCTGTACCAGGGTTTTACATTGAGTTTCTTGCCAAGTGTGACTTCCAATAACAACCCCCCTGCACTTTTCTCAGGACCGGAAAGCTCAGGCAGCCCAGGGTGAATAAAAGCCTGAGTAGTGCAGTCAGCACAGAGGGTGGTGGCCACAAGGTGGGCAGCAGCAGGGATGGGCATTGTGAGGCCTTGGGTGGGGCTGTGGGGCTGGACATTGTGAATCAATAGCCTGGCCTGGCTGTTTCCTGGTAACCAGGTGACATGGGAAGCTTTGTGGTTATAGGCATCAGCCAGGGCCAGCAGCCCTCAGTCGGTAGCTAGGAGTAGGAGGAGGAGGAGCTCCGACTGTGCTGTGTTCCAGCAGTTTTTGTGCCTCTCAGCACTTGTCGTGTGTTTCTTTTTGAAGTAAAACAGCAGATCCCCGACCTCATAGAACAGCTAGTTTGGGAGGTAGTGACAAAGTAAGGGCTGAGGCCCCAGATCTGCCTGGAGTCAGGCTGCTTCTACAAGTGCTGTGCCAGCCTCAGTAGTGTGGCTGCTCGGGCAGCACCATTTCAGTTTCATCAAAGGCTCAGGCAGGAGTGGAGAGGCGTGTAGATATCCCATGGGGAATATATTGACCTGTTGTGTGTGCCCCAAAGTCAGTTCCAACTGTGGCTGGCACAGGGGGAAGGTAGCATCCAGTTATGAATCTGATATTTATGAGGCTGTGGCTGCTACAAAATCAGCATCCACTACTGTAGAGCCTGGCAAGCTGGATGTGGGAGCCACGGAGGGCCATGACCTGCAGCACATCAGCAACCAAAAGATGCCCACAGGTAAAAAAGCCATGGGTGCCATTTACTCTCTGGCACACTGTGGCCACCCTCACCCCCTTCCCATAGCCTCATCCCCAGAGACATCCTCAGCTTCCAGCTCCATCCTGCCCATAGCCAGCTTTCCCAGGTCTAGGCATGGGGAACCAAGGTTGGCTCTGCCTCTTGTCTTAGACACTGAGGCTTTTTTGATCTAATCTCTTCCTTTTCTCAATGAAAATTCAAATACCCCAGTTTTGGAGTCCCCATCCCATTCTCCAGCCTTGCTTATCCAGCTGGTTTGGTACCTAAATGAAGGAACAGGTAAGGACCAGATTGTTTCTTTTCTCCCATCCCTTTAGGTAGCTCATAATTGGGCTAATTCAGTCCCAAATATTTGGATTTGTTTGTTTGTTTTAGATGGAGTCTCACTCTTGTTGCCCAGGCTGGAGTGCAGTGGCGTGATCTTGGCTCACTGCCACCTCTGCCTCCTGGGTTCAAGCGATTCTCCTGCCTCAGCCTCCTGAGTAGCTAGGACTACAGGTGTGTGTCACCTCACCTGGCTAATATTTTTGTATTTTTAGTTCCGGCGGGTTTCACCATGTTAGCCAGGATGGTCTCTACTTCCAGACCTTGTGATCCACCTGCCTCAGCCATCCAAAGTGCTGCGATTACACGCGTGAGCCACCATGCCCGGCCAGAGATTTCTTAAATTCAAAATTCAAAATGATTGTTTTATTTTTTTTGAGACAAGGCCTCACTTTGTCATCCAAGAGTGCATTGGTGCAATCACAGCTCACTGCAACCCTGACCTCCTCAGGTTCAGGTGTTCCCCCCACCTCAGGCTCCCAAGTAACTGGCACTAAGGCATCATGTCAAGCTAATTTTTCTATTTTTTTGTTGTTGTTGTTGTTGTTGAGATGGGGTTTCACCATGTTGCCCAGGCTCGGTTCACTTTTAATAGTAAAGGACACCTCAAATGTTTAGATATTTGCCTTCAGTTTGGGCAATTATGAGTATAGCTATTAAAAACCTTGCTGTGTCTTGTTTGGAAACATAATTTTTATTTATTTATTTTTATTATTATACTTTAAGTTCTAGGGTACATGTGCACAACGTGCAGGTTTGTTACATACGTTTACATGTGCCATGTTGGTGTGCTGTACCCATTAACTCATCATTTACATTAGGTATATCTCCTAATGCTATCCCTCCCCCTTGTCCCCTCCCCACAATAGGCCCCAGTGTGTGATGTTCCCCTTCCTGTGTCCAAGTGATCTCATTGTTCAATTCCCACCTATGAGTGAGAACATGCGGTGTTCGGTTTTCTGTTCTTGTGATAGTTTGCTGAGAATGATGGTTTCCAGCTGTATCCATGTCCCTACAAAGGACACACATTCATCCTTTTTTATGACTGCATAGTATTCCATGGTGTATATGTGCTACATTTTCTTAATCCAGTCTGTCACTGATGGACATTTGGGTTGATTCCAAGTCTTTGCTATTGTGAATAGTGCTGCAGTAAACATACGTGTGCATGTGTCTTTATAGCAGCATGATTTATAATCCTTTGGGTATATACCCAGTAATGGGATGGCTGGGTCAAATGGTATTTCTAGTTCTAGATCCTTGAGGAATCGCCACACTGTTTTCCACAATGGTTGAACTAGTTTACAGTCCCACCAACAGTGTAAAAGTGTGGAAACATAATTTTTAAAATGTAACTAAGGGAATACTTAGGATTGTGATTACTTGCTTATATGATAAGACCAGGTTTTTCTTTGTAAGAATTTTGGGGCTGGGCACGGTGGCTCATGCCTGTAATCCCAGCACTTTGGGAAGCTGAGGCAGGCAGATCACGAGGTCAGGAGATCAAGACCATTCTGGCCAACATGGTGAGACCCCGGCTCTACTAAAAATGCAAAAACTAGCAGGGCGTGTAATCCCAGCTACTTGGGAGGCTGAGACAGGAGAATCGCTTGAACCAGGGAGTCAGAGGTTGCAGTGAGCCAAGATCACACCACTGCACTCCAGGATGGTGACAGAGCAAGACTGTGTTGCAAAAAAAAAAAAAAAAAAAAAAGAATTTTGGTAGAATTTTTTTTCCAGTGAAACCATATGAATATACTTTTTTGGATTTTCCTTTTTTCAAAAGATTATTAATTATTGATTCAATTTTTAAAATAAATATAGGCCTATTCAAATGATCTATTTTTTCCCAGAAGACTTTTGGTCTTCTAAAATAGATAAAAAGGAGTTAGCTCATTTCATCTAATGGATCAAATTGTGGGCATAGATGTGTTCAGAATATTCCTTTATTATTGTTTGATTTAACTCCTCTTCAATTGATACTATTAGTACATTGTAACATCTTTCTTTCATCTGTGGGTAGCCAAGGTAGAGGTTTATCAATGTTACTGATGTTTCCAAAGAACTGGCTTTTTGTTTTGTTGATTTTCTCAGATGATTTCCTGTTTTCTATTCCATTGATTTCTGCAATCATTGTTTTTTTGTTTTTTTTGTTTTTTTTTGTTTTTTTTTTTGAGACGGAGTCTCACTCTGCTGCCCAGGTTGGAGTGCAGTGGCCGGATCTCAGCTCACTGCAAGCTCCGCCTCCCGGGTTTACGCCATTCTACTGCCTCAGCCTCCCAAGTAGCTGGGACTACAGGCGCCCATCACCTCGCCTGGCTAGTTTTTTGTATTTTTTCAGTAGAGACAGGGTTTCATCGTGTTAGCCAGGATGGTCTCGATCTCCTGACCTCGTGATCCGCCTGTCTCGGTCTCCCAAAGTGCTGGGATTACAGGCTTGAGCCACCGTGCCTGGCCTCAATCATTGTTTTTTAAGTTTAGATTATGAATCTAGATTTTTCTCATTATTGACACTGCATCATGAATGTAGCTCACTGAATTCAATTTCACTGAAATGTACACTAAATAACTAAAATAATATGTATGTTTCACCCAATTTAAAAAGTAAAACAAGATAGATGATAAATGTAGTAGCAGGATATGTAAATCCAGAGAATTAAATGGTCTTGTAACATTTTGAAAAATGAGGGGATTGGCCTGGACCTTCAAATGGGCAGAAGGTGTGATGACACGGTCTCACTGAACCATACAGTGCCTTTCTGTATTCATCATTTCTTTAAACACGAATATTTCACATTGGTTAGGTTGCCCTAGCTAGAAAGCCAGGCTCTTTCTTTCTGCTCCTCTCCTCTGCCTTCCTTCCACACCAAGGAGAATGGTCCAGCAGCAACTCAGTTCATGCTTGTCCACCACCCACCTGTATACACTCCAGCCTCAGTCCCCACATCCCCCAAGGCTTCTTGTGGGATATCTCACCAGCACCAATGCACTGACTGTCACCCTATGTTCTGCTAGCTCCTGTTCCAGACCTGGCGGAATGTGACCTCGATATTGTGGAGGAGATGTTACCTGAAATGGTAAGATGCACTCCTTCACCTGGAAGAAAAATGTTTTTTTGTTTTTGTTTGTTTGTTTTTTTCCGGGGCTTCTTCCCTTATTAATGAAATGAAGATATAAAAATCTCACCATGTACATAACAGATGAGTAAGATAATATTCTAGGTTGGGGGGAATATCAAGCGAATATCATTTTTGATTGCCATGGTCAGTCAAGCCTCAGTTGATCATGGACTGTAGCCACCAGCCATTTGAGTTTATGACCAATTGAGGCCTGATTGACGATGACAGTGAAAAATGACAGCATCACCTACAAACTGTCTGGTAGTGAGCATATTTCTTAGTAGCAACTTTTTCTTCTTGAAAAATAATTTTGTATTTGCCAGCCAACTTGGAGAAATCCATTGCCTTTTCCACAAACATTTTCTATGCTTTACCTGGGGGCCAGTGACTTGATTACTGTTTGACATGTGGTTTCCTAATGTCACCAAGTGAATAAAAGACCTGTGCAAACAGGACCCAGCATGACTGGATCCTTATGGCGTTTTCTTTTCTCCTATTGCAGATGGACTATACAGCCCAAAATTCCAACCGTACGTATTTTTTTATTATTAAAAAAAGCTTTATTGAGACATAGTTGACATGAAAAACAATTCACCCATTTAAAGTGGGTGATTCAGTGTTGTTTTGTTTTGTTTTGAGAGACTCAGTGTTTTTACTGTATTTGCAGGGTTGTGCAACCATTGTTACAATCCCATTTTAGAACCTTCTCATTCCCCCTCAGAGAAACCCCATATCCGTTAGTAGTCAGTCCTCTCTCTTTCCAACCCCCACACCTCTGTTCCTGGGCAGCCACTCATCTACTTTCTATCTCTGTAGATTTGCTCTCACTGAATCATACAGTGCCTTTCTGTGTTAAGTGGCTCTTAATGTTAATATTTCACATTGGTTAGGTTGCCCTAGCTACAAAGCCAAGGCTCTTCCATTTCTTTCTGTTCCTCCCCTTTGCCTTCCTTCCACACCAAGGAGAATGGTCCAGCAGCAGCTCAGTCCATGCTTGTCAACCACCCACCTCCATACACTCCAGCCCCGGTTCACATCCCCCAAGGCTCCTTGTGGGATTCCTCAGCAGCACCAATGCACTGACTGTCACTCGTATGTTCTCCTAGCTCCTGTTCCAGACCTGGAGGAGTGTGACCTTGATATTCTGGAAAATAAGATGTTACCTGACATGGTAAGATGCATTCTTTCATCTGGAAGAGAAATGTTCTTTTTCTGAGGCTTCTTCCCTTATTAATGAAATGAAGATATAAAAATCTGACCACGTACATAACAGATGACTAAGACAATTTTCTTGGTGAGGGGAATATCAAGCGAATACATCTTTGATTGCCATTGTCAATCAAGCCTCAGTTGGTCGTGGACTCTAGCGACCAGCCATTTGAGTTTATGACCAACTGAGGCCTGATTGATGATGACAGTAAAAAATGACAGCATCACCTACAAACTGTCTGGTAGTGAGCATATTTCTTAGTAGCAACTTTTTCTTCTTGAAAAATAATTTTGTATTTGCCAGCCAACTTGGACTTGCAAATATTCCATGAAAACCCATTGCCTTTTCCACAAGCATTCTCTATGCTTTACTTGGGGGCCAGTGACTTGATTACTGTTTGACATGTGGTTTTCTAATGTCACAAAGCGAATAAAAGACCTGTGCAAACGGGACCCAGCATGATTGGATGCTTATGGCATTTTCTTTCTCCTATTGCAGATGGACTATACAGCCCAAAATTCCAACTGTAAGTATTATTTTATTATTAAAAAAAGCTTTATTGAGACATAGTTAACATGCAAAACAATTCACTCATTTCAAGTGGGTGATTCAGTGTTTTTACTATATTTCCAGGGTTGTGCAACCATTGTTACAATCTCATTTTAGAACCTTTTCATTCCCCCTCAAATAAACCTCATATCCATTAGTAGTTATTCCTCTCTTTTCCCCAACCTCCCTACACCTCTGGCCCTAGGAAGCCACTCATCTACTTTCTATTGCAGTAGATTTGCCTACTCTGGCTATTTCTTTTTTTTTTTTTTGGTTCTTTTTTTTGTTGTTGTTTAAGTTCTGAGATACATGTGAGGATGTACAGTTTTGTTACATGGGTAAAAGTGTGCCGTGGTGGTTTGCTGCACCTGTCAACCCATCACCTAGGTATGAAGCTCTGCGTACATTAGCTGTTTATCCAGATGCTCTCCCTTCCCCATCCCGACAGACCCTAGTGTGTGTTGTTCTCCTCTCTAACACTGTGCATATTCTAAGACCACTCCCTTGCTGATGACAAATCTAAGTGATGGGTCGCGGGGGACTCTCTTGCCTGCTTTTGTCTGGAGAGCCTGCCTGGCTTCCGGTTCCTGATAAGAGTGAGGACCTGGAGTGCAGTGTGAGAAACAGATGGCTCAGTGAAGAACTGTGACCATCCACCAGAGTCCCTAGAAACAGCCGTATCATTTAGATGGTGTGGGTTTGTGTGCAGGAGGGTTGGGAGGTAGCTAGGGGTGAATCCATGCGTAGTGAGTGTGAGTGTGCTTGTAAATGTGTGTTTCTCCAAAAAATGTGGCCCCCATGCCCAGCACAGTACAAATGTCACTTTTCTTGAATTCCTGGCCTATGTGGTCCTCTCACCTCAGCCTCCAGAGTCATGTCTTCTAATAAAAAGGAAGAAAAAAAACTTCAGCACCACCATACACTTTACATAAATGACCTCTTTCCTCCCTCACCACAGCTGTACCTGAAGGTCAGTTTAATATCCCTACTCCTTAGCTGGAGACAGTGCAGAAAGGAGTGAACCCAGATTCTGACCTCCTGAATGGAGGAGGCAAAAGTGAACCCAGAAATGGGTCCCAGTGTTGATGGTCTGTATTACTCAACTGTGTCATCACCCAGGCTTGGTGACAAGACCCCACACCAGGGAGCTCCAGCACCTGTGTGTGCCCCTGGAACTGTGTGGCCTATAAGCTGCCAAACTTTGCCCATCATCAAATGGGGCCCCAGTGGTCACAAAACCCTGGGCAGCAAAAAGTACAGGGAACAACAGACGTTTGCATGGACATTACTGTGAAATACACATAGAAAGCCCACAGGCTTCTGGTCAGTTCACAGATGCTGAGAAGTGTAAGGGTTCACATAGAACAGTGCAGGTCAACATCTGTCAGTGCTGGGCTCATTCCTCAACACTTGGTCAAAGCAGGGAAGGATCAGGAAGATATTGCATTGTATTTAATAACAGGACTACCTCAGGCCTTAGAAATGCTCCAATCCATGGCTGAGCACAGTGGCTCACACCTGTAATCCCAGCACTTTGGGAGGCTGAGGCAGCGGATCGCCTGAGGTCATGAGTTTAAGTGAGCCGAGATCGACCCTCTGCACTCCAGCCTGAGCGAGACTCCATCTCAAAAAAAAAAAAAAAAAAAAAAAGAAAGAAAGAAAAGAAAAGAAAAAAGAAAAAAAGAAAGGGAAGAGCCGAGGAGAAATATCACAGGATTAGTACTCATATCTCTGAGACCCCTTCTGAGTAGGAGTGAGCAGGATCTGGCCTTCCTGTCTGCCGAGAGCATGGTGTGGACATCATCCTGAATGCCTCAAGAATGGAGTTTCATTGCTTTCTCTTGTCTTCTCCATCTCTTGGTGCGATGATGGCAGTGACACCAGCAGAAATTGGTGAGGAGGCAGAACAGGAATCAGGTCCCCACTTCTCTGACACAGAGCAGACAGGACACAAGTCAGCAGGGATGGACTTCAGGGTCAGGAGAGACACAGACAGGCCCCAGGCCTGATCTTCCTGGGGCTGGAACAGAGGAGTTTTTCTTTTTCACCTCTTCTGGAAGCCACTTGAGGAATGGTCCTTGAGGAGACACTGTTGACCAAGGGTTGTCTGGCCCAGAAATGTGTGTGTGTGTTTTGTTTTGTTTTGTTTTGTTTGTTTGTTTTGAGATAGAGTCTCACTCTGTCACCCCGGCTGGAGTGCAGTGGCACGATCTCAGCTCTTGGCATCCTCCACCTCCCAGGTTCAGGTGATTCTCCTGCCTCAACCTGCTGAGTAGCTGGAATTAGAGGCATGCACCACCACACCCAGCTAGTTTTTATATTTGTAGTATAGTCGGGGTTTCTCCATGTTGGCCAGGATGGTCTCGAATTCCTGACATCAGATGACCCACACGCCTCAGCCTCCCAAACTGCTGGGATTACACGTATGAGCCACTGTGCCTGGCTGAAATGTGTTTCAACTGGACAGACCCCTAGCACTGGGCCTGTAGCTGCAGCACTCCCGAGTAGCAGGGGAGGTGGGGAGGGACACGAGTTCCAGTGCACCAGGAGCTCAGCAAAGGGATGGGGACTGATTCCAGAGTCTAGCTCATCCTTGCAACTCTTCTGTGGAATCCAGAACACGTCAGTTTCCACTTATTTTATAGAAGGTTTGGAATCTCAGTGTCAAACTCTATCTGTGTTGTGTCTTCCCACAGGGTGGATAGAGGAACCCTGGCTATGGGTGTTTCCTGCCAGGGCAGTGACTGTGTCTTCCTCATTAGTCCTTACCCCAGAGCTCAGTCCTGGGGAGAACATGTTAGGCCCCATGGGCACCGTAGTGAACACATCCCTGGCATGAGTTCTAGGTCAGCCCTGGGCTGGGATCTAGCGCACATGTGGAAATGTTCCCTTCTCAGCCTGTCCAGTCTGTTGAGCCCTACACCAATCCTGGAGCCTGCCCCAGCTTCTGAGTCAGGGTCCCTGGGGATGAGGTTGAGCTCCTGAGGACAGTGAGGTGCCCCTGCCCCTCGGCTCCTGCTGCTCTGATCCTGTCTAGACAGGGAGTGCAGGGCCACGGTCTTCCCCTGTGTCCATGAGCGCCCCCTGCTGGAATCCTTCTGGATCTGGATGTTGTCCTCATTGTTGTCATATCCCCAGGCCCACACAGTGACTGGCCCTTGTGTAGATGCCCAGAAAGTTACCATAAATGTATGGTAGGAGCAAAGCTGCAAACTGTTTCACTAGAAAACACTAGGGGAGGGGGTTCATGTCTTCCTCATGTCTGGATCTCCTGTGCCGTCTAATGTTCTCAGTCATACATGTGCCTCCTCATAAATACATTTAAATATTTACAATTAAAAGTTCAGGGCCAGGCGTGGTGGCTCACACCTGTAATTTCAGCACTTTGGGAGGCCAGGGAGGGTGGATCACCTGAGGTTAGGAGTTCGAGACCAGCCTGGCCAACATGGTGAAACCCTGTTTCTACTAAAAATGCAAAAATTAGCCAGGTGTGGTGGCGCATGCTTGTAATCCCAGCTACTCAGGAGACTGAGGCAGGAGAATTGCCTGAATCCAGGAGGCAGAGGTTGCAGTGAACCAAGATCATGCCATTTTGCTCTGGCCTGGGCAGCAAGAGTGAAACTCCATCTTGAAAAAAAAAAAAAAATTCAGAACCTCATCACAACAGCCACCATGCAATGGCCCAGCAGCTTTCTGTTCATGCAGCGGAGAGATTTCCATCCCCGCAGAATGCTCTTTCACATCTGCTATGAGCCTGGCTGAGGGGCCGATTGTTGGACTCCCCTAACTCAAAGCGTGCACATCAAAGTGGGAATCTCAGGGCTGTGAGATTGGAGGTGAGACCTATAATGGGCCAGTCGAAGGAAAAAGCTGAAACGTGGTTCCTTCAGTTCCTATTTCTCACTTGAAGGCTGGCAAGTGTGAGCGATGCCTTTCTAGA